>NW_020837958.1:1955274-2086973 GCF_003676395.1 Aethalodelphis obliquidens | reverse complement strand
GCTCCGCGGCATGTGGGATCTTCCCGGACCAGGGCTCGAACCCGTGTCCCCTGCATTGGCAGGCAGATTCTCAACCACTGTGCCACAAGGGAAGCCCAAAGATTTTTTTTTTTTAAAGAAAGATTATAGCTCCACCCGACTGCCACTTTACCTAACACATGACCCCGTAAATTACAGTATTTTTTTTTTTGGCCACACCACATGTTGCGGGATGTCATTTCCCCGACCAGGGATTGAACCCAGAACCCGGCAGTGAAAGCGCCAAGTCCTGACCACTGGACCACCAGGGAATACCCATAAATTACAGTATTTTTTAAAAGAATGGCAAGAACATTGACACATAAGCATCCTAGATCGTGGTCATGCCCATGACACGTGATCTCCCTCGCGTACGGCCTGGCTCAGTGCCTTTAAGAAGCTTGACCCACGCTACTCACACACACAAGAGACACATCCTGGTGCGTCTCCCACCTTGTCTTATCAGGCACAAGCACTCTCTGAGCATTCTTAGGTAAGGAAGGAAGGAATACCCCACAGCAAGTTTACTCAGCCTCTTCACGACTGACATTTTGGGCTTGATAATTCTATGCTGGGGTGAGTGGGTGGGTGTTGTCCTGTGTGATGTGGGATATTTAGCTGAACCTTGGCCTCTACTCACTACATGCCATTAGCACCAAGCCCTCCCCTCTGTTGTGACAACAAAAAATGTCTCCAGACACTGTCAAAGGTTTCCCAGGGGACAAAACTCCCCCCATTTGAGAACCACTGCTCCAGGCCACATACATTCTCAGTGGGGGGCAGTATCGCCCCCAAGGGAGCAAAAATTGGTTCTCAGGAGACAAAAAAATCTTATCCTTTTTAGGCATAAAACACAGATATACATGTAGTACACAAACAGCTGTGCAGTATATTTATGGTAATAAAATTCATGGAAGGAGGCAATTAGGCTGAAAAATGTCCAAAAATATTCCTGAAAGAGCAATAACTAAAAACGCTTGAGAAACACCGACCTAGGCAATTCATCCTTTGAAGAACGTTATTCAGCTGAACCAAACCATATGTTGTTAAATGCCTGATGATAACAGCAATGAGATCTGCCAGCTCTGTGCTCAGCCCTGTGTGTTCATCATCGCAGGGAAGCCACAGCCTGAGCCACCAAGTCTGTGCTTTTGCATCTGCGGTTTACAAGCCAAAGCTCTGAGGCCTAGAGGTGTTCTTTGACAGGATCTGGGTCACACCGCTACGAGAAGACAGAGCCAGGACTCAACAGCCAGTCTTTCTGACCCCAGAGAGCTTTCGCTTAGCCCCTAGGCCACCCCACCTATGACCTGCTGCACTTGGTCACGGAGCCTTTCCCGATGATTCCATGGCCACTGTCTCACCAGTGCCCAGCCAAGCCTCTGGATTTCAGCGCTTTGAGAAGATAATATTGGCTGATAATCGTTAACCGATTTCTCTGCCCCAGGTCCCTGTATTTAACTCGTGCGCTCCTGTTAGCAACCCTGGAAGGGAGATTCTGTTACGGAGAGGCTAGGTTGCTTGTGCAAGGTCACGCCACCGACAGGTACAGCTGGGACTTGAATCCTGGCCGTGTGGATCGAGGGGTTCACTACACGCAGGGACCCAGAGAACTCTGGAATTCTTCAAAATCATGTCAGCCTGGATGAGATGGGTGAATACAGCAGTGTGCTTTGTTATTGATGTTGTTATAGGCGTGGGCACAGTCATTTTTTTAAGAACGCCTTTAACCTAGACCCCCAGAATTATGCACGATTAGTGTTTGGGATATGTCCTTTCAGAAATTTTTCACGTGTAAGTGTACAAATGCAGATAGGAGGCAGGATTGGTCTCCCCCAAATTATGTACCAAGCCAATGTTAAAAGAAGAAGAAAAAAAATAATGTCAGCCTGTTGTGGTTGCAGTCAGCCAGTGGGGAGTGAAGGGGACTCACCCTGTCTGTCCATCCACACCCTGGTCAGGAAGGCAGGAAAGGCAAGATGGTGGGAAGGAAACATAGAAAGGGAAGCTGAGCAGAGGAGAAGGAAAAGGAAGGAGAACAAATGAGGGAAGGTGGGTGGGGGGAGGCAGCTGAGGCAGTCCTGGAATGAAGGAAAGAGAAGATTAGAGCAGGGAAGTGGATGAAAAGCAGGATCTCAGTGGCTGGGGACGAGGGGGAGGCGGGAGCAGCATTGCTGAGCTATTTTTATGAACCGAATGCTGCTGATTTACATGTTTAGCATCTCTTTGCTTATTGAGGTCAGAAGGCCCAGCTTCTCATGTGAGGAGGAAGAGGGATTCATTAGTGCAGCCTCTGGAAGGCTCTTTGAGCCCACTGTGCCCAGCTCTTCCCCACTGGAGGAAAAGGAAGGGGAGTGGGAGATCCAATCCATCCTCCCGCAGGGGCACAGCGTGTGCCCCAGGAAGGGGCGCTGCCCCTACTCACAGCATCTCGCTGGGCGGGAGGCTCAGCCTCTAGGGCCTCAGTTTCCCCAACCACAAAAGGAAGGGAAGTGGGTTATGGCCTCTGGAAGGAGCCCAATCTAGATAGGCAAATCACCCATGTATTAATTCATGAAAAGAGCTCATACCTCAAAAGAGGATAGAGTCAAAGGGAGCTGTGGGAAAGTGATTGGCCAGGTATCTCTGATGCCTTACCCTTTGTTTTGAATCTTTGGGTGCAAAAAAAGAAGGAAAGGAGGGAGGAAGAATGGAAAGGAGGGATGGAGGAAGGGAAGGAGGGAGGGGAGGAAGGAAGGAAGGGACAAAGGGAGGGAGGCAGTTTGGTTGGTTTATAAGCTAACTTATGCACTTGTCACTTGCGTTATCCTCAAGCTGCCCTATGCAGTCGATACTCCCCACTATAGAGGAGGCACGACTTGGCTCAGTTACTCGCCCACAGTCACAGTATTAGGGGCAGAGCTGTGATTTGAACCCAGAGCTCTCCGAGTCCACAGTGTATACTCCCAACCATTACACTAAAGTGATCCCCAAAGCACACCACAACAGGCAATAAAGGAGAGTTTGGGCACATGAGATGGGAACAGGAACGACAGCGTCTGTCATGACCCACATCGTGTTTCCCTCTCTCTCTCTCCCTTCTCTCTGCACATCTGCTCCACTGACCTGGAGAAGACCAGTTTGGGGAGTTTCTTAGGGCTCCTCCGTGCCCCCAAACCTTTGCTTACATACAGTTTTGATTTGCCATGGCAGGAACTCTGACCCCAATTCTATGTGACCTCTTGTTTCAAGTCCCAGCATCAACTCATTGATTTTGTTTCAGTGTTTCTCTATAGACAAGATGCTGTATACCCAGCCTGTGGGCCAGTTACCCTTGGGAGGTCCCTCGGATGTCCGTCCCTAGTCCACCTAGATGCAGCTTGGAGAAACAAGGACAGGAAATCCAAACAGGAAAATTAGATGCCACAGGTACACCAGGAGGGCTAGAGGGGATTGCAGGGGGAACAATGGTTGGCGTCTTCAGAGGTTCACTCTTAGAGACAATGGCCTCTGCTCAGGGCAGCCTTTGCTGAAAGGGGGATTACAGTGTCTGAGCTCAAGCTCATTGGAACGGGAGAATAAGCAGTGGAGATGGAAGTTCGAAGAGTACTCTAGAACCCTTGCCAAAAAATATCTCCTCTGCCTGCCTGCCTAGTGCCTGAAGATCTATCATGAAGGATTCCTGTGGACAAGTCGTTTAACCTCCCTCTGCATGAAAAGCATAAAGGGCAGCCTTAGACATTTTGCCCCAGTGAGGGGCTAGGAAGGGGTATCAGTTGACTGTGTCCATGCTTGTGAGTGTTGGAGCAGAGCCTGCTGGCCATCTCCCCAGCATCCGTGTCCTCTTCTTCTATAAACAGGCGTCTTATCTGGGCAAGTGGCCACCCAGCTAAAAGCCACCTTTCCCAATCTTCCTTGCAGTTGGCTGTGGCCAACTGCGTGGACTGAGGCCAGGGCGATATGAGCAGAAGTCGTGGTCAGGCCCTTAAAGAGAAGAAGCATGCTTTGCCTTCTCTCCACTCCTGCAACTGGAACCGTCCACTTGGTACTTAGCCATCTTAGCCACAAGATGGAACATGCATCTTGAGGACGGCAGAGAAACAAGATAGAAATTGCCAGGTGCCCAGGGCCGTGGGGCTGTTGTGTCAGCCTTGGGCTGTTGGTACTCACATTGCTGCGTGGGTGAAACATAGACTTCCTTCTTGCCAGCCAGCATGAGTTAGCTCTTAGCATGTCACTCAATGTCTTTCCTGGCCTCAGTTGAAGGTGCCCCTCATGCCCATTCCCAGGCCATCAGGTAAGCGCAGCTTGGTTCCCTTCCCAGAGCTGGCAAGGAAGGACTGGGGCCAGGGAGCCTGAGCGCAGCTCTGACCTCAGCTCAGAGCCCCACCCTCAGCGGCCTCTGCTTCCTCTGCTGGGGAGACTTGGTTTTCTGATCCCCAAGTCAGGACCCATGGTCTGACAAAGGATTAGGAGGCCTCTTTGGGGAACAAGAAGCTCTGTAGGAGATACAGACTGGATGATAAAATGTTGGTATTTATGGGATATTTCAAACAAGTACGAGAACACTAGGAACCTCAGATGCCGAGTTACACTCAAAAACCCAGGATGTACAACATTTTGTTTAGGAAAGGCCTGTACTCCCAGGCCCAATCCTCTCTTTTGTCCTTCACCCACCACCTCACACATTTCAGGTACTTATCATGAAGGCATTAGGTTTACAAGCTCTAGTGTAAATGGAGCAAAGCAGAAAGTGGCCCCAAGGAAGAGGGTAGACAGCGGGAAGCCCGGCTTCGACTTGCCTGGTTCAGCCGCCAATGACAGGTTCTCCAACCATCTCCACACCCCCAGCCGAAGACTAAATATTCAAAGCCCCAGGGGAGGAGTATCTGATTTGCTGGGTTCAGACACATGCCCACCCTTGGCTTTTCCTCAGAGTGGAGAAAGAAGTAACTAGTTTTCTTTGGCTTCCTTAGGAAAAGAAGGTGAGCGCTGGAAGTCATTTGCCCACCAAAACCCACACGTATAATGATGGAGGGTTACGATACCAAGAAGATTTGGGGAAAGCTGTGGATTCCAAGTGGCCAAGAAATGGAAAAGCATCCACTAGATCCTCCTACCCTCTCAAGAAATAAAGCAAAATTAAAGAAAACAGCGGCTTCCCTGGTGGTGCAGTGGTTGAGAGTCCGCCTGCCGATGCAGGGGACACGGGTTCGTGCCCCCGTCCGGGAAGATCCCACATGCCGCGGAGCGGCTGGGCCCGTGAGCCATGGCCGCTGAGGCTGCGCGTCCGGAGCCTGTGCTCCGCAACGGGAGGGGCCACAACAGTGAGAGGCCCGCATATCGCAAAACAAACAAACAAACAAAAAATTAAATTAAGCAAGAACGGAAGAATAAAACCCCAGAGAGAAGCTCTGGAGCCTAGGGAAACTCCTTTTCCCAGAAATATTATCGTTGGTGGCGTAATTTGATTCTCTAGCAATGCCTGTGATTCAATAAACGAGGAGTCGACATTGTTAGGAGCACAAGTCACAGGAGAACATCGTCAGGATATAACCTCACTGACATCCTTTGGAGGAGAGCCTGGAAAGAGGGGGACAGTGGTAAATTCCCAGGTGTCAGAGCCGAGGCAGGGAAAGGGCCACCTAGGGAATAGCACTGGGTACGATGCTCTGTTTGTGCTATTTTCCCAGACTTTATGCTCTCTGGCAGGGTTCCACGGCACCCTCTCTTCCACCTGGACCTGGTGTGGTATCTCTAGAAATATAGTTTATCGCATTACACACCTGAATGCCACTCAGTTGTTCTTGCAGACAGAAGGGACCATGTTTCCTATCATTACCATCTGGCCATCTGCTATGCTTCTTAGTAATGCCTCCTAAGAATACCCTTCTTCAAAACACCCTGTGAATTTAGCAGAATAAAGAGAAAAATTCAAGCTACTCTGCTCAGATTGGCTTTCCATCAAGGGATACTTTTGTAATGTGCCGTAGAGTGGGAAAGCAGATGCATGAGAGACAGATAGATTTGGGTTAGAATAGTAAAGATAAGTATTTTTATTATTATACCTAAGACGGATTATTACCCTGTGCTGGCCGCTGTTCTTTTCACTTTAGATGGACTCTCTCATTTCATCTTCTCATCAATCCTCCGAGTTAGGTAACATTATTATCCCCATTTACAGATAAGAAAACTGACACATAAGTAATTTAAGCAACGTCACTCAGCAAGAAAATATCAGTGGATCTGAGTCCAGAGCCAAGCTTGCAACTCCTCGGCCAAATTGCCTCTGAATAAATGTTAATGCCGCTCCCATTTCTCAAATCCTTGGTTCAGACAGACTTGGGCATAAGACATTAGACAGGTGGAAAAGGGAAGGAAGACACGATTTGAGAGGGCAAAGGGAGGGAGAACCAACAGCCTGGTTGTCTTCAGGACAGTCAGACAACAGGAAACACATAAACAGGGGCAGTTTGGGCAGCTGCTGGTGTTCAGGGAGAGCCTACAGGGCAGCAGACACTTCTCCAAACTACACGGCTCCCAACAGCATGGCTGTGGGCACTGGCCAGGGCCAGGCAGGAGGCAAGTCGTCAGGAATTCAGGAAAGGCTGGACCAGCCTAAACAGATGATAGATGATAGAGAGAGAGAGAGAGAGAGAGAGAGAGATGATAAATAGATACATAATTGATAGATGATAGATACATAAATAGATGATACATAGAGAGAGAGAGAGAGAGAGAGAGAGAGAGAGATTGGACAAGCATGCTGTGTCAGAAGCTTAGCCACAGTCACAGAGCCATCAATGAAGCCGTGGGCACATGGATGGCATGGGCTGGTATGGCATTGCCAAGTACCAGACCTGTGGCAGAGGATGGGCAGGCACGGCTGATATACCTGCCCTGGTCAGGGTTACCTGTGAAACTTGGACGGGGCTGAGCCTCCTGACAGGGGCATGGGTGACTCCAGCCAAGGAGGGCTTAGCTAGCATGAGGTTCCACCTTTGTGCCCTTTCCCACGTCTGTGCTCAGTGTGGGGCTCCAATTACCTCTCTGGCCTCACAGATCAGCATTGCTGTCATCACTCACATTTCCCAAGCACGTACTTTGTGCATGGTTCAACACACTGCACAGCTGGCTTTGCATTAAACTATCACGACAGGCATATGTAGTAGTTTGTCATTTTAGGTTCTCAGGTTGCAAGTAACAAACCCTGTTGCCTTGTTGCACTGTCTCTCTCCTCATCCCAAAGTCCTTGGAGGCTGGAGGCCACATGTTTCAGAAAAGGAAGGTTAAAAAAATGGCCTAACTTCCTTCGGACTTTAAGAAAGTAAGAAGTAGGGAACAGTTCTCAGAGCTTTCTGACATTCTCTTCCCAGGTTATAATCTTCAAATTTGATTCCACTAAAATTTTCCACTTCTTTCATTAAAAAAACAGAAAGAAAGAAGTAAACTTTTACTGCATTAAGCCACTGAGGACTCAGGATTAATTTGTTATTGCAGCTTTGCCTGACTAATACACTGCTCATGACCTCATAGGTTTTTTGTAAGAATAGAGTTTATGCATGTAGAGGATTTATAATCTTGCCAGAAGTTTAGTAAGCAGCAGTTGTTAATATCATTCTTGGATGGTGGAATATGATACTGATCTCCAGAGGACTTGAGTTCTTACTGATGTTAGCATTTACTGTCCCAGCAAAAATATTCCATGCAGCTCCTGTTCATAACAGCACAGAGCTGGGGCTGGAAGTGCTTCATATTTGCAAAGGGTTTTATTGGTTTCATTAAGAATTATACAGTAACCCCAGACTCTCAGAGTTGGAAAGGATCTTAAAGGTCATCTTGTCTATCCCTCCCCTGGGGCTCAACTCCCCTCTCCAACTTTCCTACTGAAGATTCCTGTGGCCTTATCCGAACACCCAAAGAGCTCTTGCGGCTGGAAAGTACTTCCTACGCTTGCCTGAATCTATCTCCAGTAGCCTGTGCCCTGGCCAGTAAACCTGCCCAGCCCATTTGATGGCCCAGTGACCATTCATCCAATTCACTCAGCAAAAGGTCATTGATTTCCTACCTTGCGCCTGGCCTCACTGCTGACTATGACCTCAGGCAAGTTACTCACCTTCTCTGAGCTTCCAGTGCCTCATCTATAAAATCAGAGTATAATAATTTTCTGAGTTGTTGTGAGGATTAAATAAGGCAATATGTACGGAGCCTGGCACATAGTGGGTGTTCAGTAAATATTCGTCTTAATTGTCACTGTTGTGGTTGCAAAGTATTGGGAAAAATAGAAGTTGAGTCAGTATTTACAAGTCTGATGAGGACAGCAGAAGAGAGAGGGTGGGGTATCACAGAAACACGGAATGGATTTGAATTGGATTTAATTATTCCATATGAAGAGAAGTGCACCTGCTTATTCACGGACCCTCAGAAAGGTCTGGAAAAAACAAGCTGAGAAAGCCACCGCAGAGAGCTTAGTGGGTCCTCCTTGAAAGACCCCGAGCACACAGGATGGGAGAGCTGTTCATGGCGGGGAGCAGCAGAACAAGGTTGGTGGCATCAGAACCAGGAGAAGCTCAGGATTCAGTGCCAAAGGCGACCCAGGAGCAGGACGCGATGGTGGCTGGGACCTGCTTTTACGTGGCTCCGAGCAGTCCTAGCAGCTTAAAGGAACTGGGCAGGACAAGCGCAGTGGACAGAAAACAGATGAGGCAGAAGTGACCTTAGCAATGACCTTGCATCCCCTTCGAGCTCCCTGACAAGGAAATCAGCAAAGCTGCAGGATGCAGGAGAACGCAAGTGATAGGAGCCACGTCCCCTGGGTGCTGTTTGCAAGTTGGGTTCCTGCTTCTGAACCACTGCTTCGCCGCATGCCAACTGAGGAGGAAGCGCAGGGCTGGGGGTGTGGGGTACAGGAGTGAGGAAACCGCCCCCTCCCCGCCTCACCGTCCTGGCCCAGCCTTACTGTGACGTCAAACCCGCCAAACGGAGCAACGTGGGGGGAGGGGGAAGGGGGCGGGGCGGGGGGGCGATTGGTCCACGCCCACCCGACGCCCTTCCAGAGCCCGGTTTGTGTCGTTGTTCTCAGGGCACCTTTTCTCTGAGGAGAGCCCAGGAGGAAGGCGTTCCCTCCTCCCTACGCGTGCCGCTTACTGGCTGGTTCGCTGACGGCCCTTCACATTTCCCGGCTGCAGCTGGGATGCGACCTCAGAAGGCAGCAACCCGTGGTGGGTGGAGGTTCCTCGCCAGAGTCACAGAGGGCATTCCCCACCCGCCCTCTTAACTGCCAAGAAACCAAAAGCCCCCGCTATCCCTGGGAGACAGTGAAGGGTCCTGCTAAATTCTGTTTAAACCAGGGATTTTTTTTTTTTCTATTTGGGATATTTTTTTAATGATCAAGAGGGAAAAGAAAGACTCTTTTTCCCGATGTGGGGACATATGTGTATGTATAACTGATTCACTTTGTTATAAAGCAGAAACTACACACCATTATAAAGCAATTATACTCCAATAAAGATGTTAAAAAAAAACTAAATTAGTAGCCTCAGAGATATCTATGAAGATATTGCATGTGTAAAATAAGTTCCAATTCAAGAAAAAAAAAAAAAGACTCTTTTTCCCATTAAGGAGCTAAATTGCTAGATTGTTCAGTGGAAGCTCCCTGCCCCCTGCAAGGACCCTGAATAGGTTAGAGAGAAGTAGAAGAGGGGGTAGGATGGAGAAACTCTACCCATGGGGCCACATGGACTGTGAACTGGCACTACTCTCCAGCTGTCAGCTCTCTCCAACATTCAGGCACGCAGCCAGGCCCCAGTTAGCCATTTACAGTGACAGACACTGACAGTCCCCATCAGGTAACCAGCGTGGCTCCATGGCTCCACCAACACAGTAGGGTCATAGGAAAAGCCACAACCTGAGTTGGATTCTCAACTCCATTATGTATATTCTGTGTGGCCTTCAGCGAGTCATACCACCTCTCTGAGCCTCAGCTTTCTCATCTGCAAAATGGAACCAATAATAATGACCTGATAGGATTCCAGGGAAGATTAAATAAGATGAACATATATAAAAAGCTTAACACAGTGCTGAGCCCATCGTAATCACTCCAAACTAGCAGCTTTTAAAGTCTCTATCTAACATGAACATGAGGCTGGCTGCAGAAAGCTTGTCCCTTTAAAAGGAAATAAGGGGCCCAGAATGTGTGTCACTCCCTGGAGTGTGATGACTCAGTTTCTAGAATTCTGGAGGCCACCCCTTGGGAAAATGACAAGGATGCATCTTTGTCTCTCTCTATGTTATTAGTTCCTTAGCTTTAAGACTCTTCCCTCAGATCACTTCCTATTCCCTTTATTACAACAGTAACAAAGGCTGGTAAAGACCCCCAAATAGGTGGGCTGCAAAGTGGTGGTCTGGCAGATGCCTTTGCTTCCTAAGGGAACAGAGGATGTAGGGAATGAAGCATCATAAGGGGTGTGGGGTGTGTGTGTGCGCGCGCGTGTGTGTGTGTGTGTGTGTGTGTGTGTGAGACCAGGCTCCTGTGAATGTACTTAAAGACCAAGTGGAGAGAGCACGCAGCATCTCAGCTGACATTTGCAAACACAGCTAAATTCAGAGGTGTCATCCTCTCTAGCAAGGTCAAAAGACTCATGCCTGCTAACCCGGAGAGGTGGGAATTGCAAGCAGCAAACAAAATCACACTGCCACTTGGAAACCTGCCAACTGCTGCAATCAGGGTAAAAATAATTGGAAAAGTAAAGTCGAGTGTGAATCAGATGCTGCGGCACTGAGCAGAGATACGGGGCTCTGTTGTCTACCCACCTCTTCCTGCTGACCCCCCTCCCGTGCTGGCTTCTAGGACATGGTTTCTGCCCAGTACTCTTCTGGTTGCCGGCCATCCCTGTCCCCTTCCCTGGCTGCTCATTCCCTTCCCATGCCCTCGGGCTTTTCCCCGCTAATGTATTCCCTGGAGGAGTCATCCTTTCTTGTGATTCATCCTCACCCCACCACAACCTCACTGCAGCTAACCACCAAGCTAGAACCTCTAGCCTAGAGCCCTCACTGCCCCAAGCATGGCTCACAGGCCACTTTCTCTTGGATATTCCTGAGTAAGCCACTGACTCACTGGTTTAATCCATCGACGAATAATTAGTGAGTACCTGCCACATGCCAGGCACTGAAGTAGGTGATAGGGATAGAGAAGTGAAACTCACACTCTATTGGATGTAAAGAAAAAAAAATTTAAAGATAGTTTTAACAATTAGAAATTGTGAAAAAATGTTATAAAAAATATAACGTGGTCTGGGACTTCCCTGGTGGTCCAGTGATAAAGAATCTGCCTTCCAACGCAGGGGGCACTGTTTCGATCCCTGGTCAGGGAACTAAGATCCCACATGCCGCAGGGCAACTAAGCCCGCACGCCACAACTACTGAGCCCGCACGCCACAACTACTGAGCCCACATGCCACAACTACTGAGCCCGTGCACCACAGCTAGAGAGAAGCCCGTGCTCCACAACAAAGAGCCCTCACACCGCAACGAAGATTCCGCGTATCACAACAAAGATTCCGCGTGTCGCAACTAAGACCCAACACAGCCAAAAATAAATAAATAAAAATAAATAAATAAAATTAACATTAGAAAAAAGACTATAACATGGCCTAACATGGACAAAATTGAGGGTTGAGGGAGGGGAAAAAAATCTACTTTTTATAAAGTAAGACCACTCTGAGCTGATAGTGTTGAAGCTAACACCTAAGGCAGATGCCTTTGCTTCCTAAGGGAACAGAGGATGTGGGGAATAAAGTAGGAGCTGGCTGTGCAAAGAGTGGGGAGGGATCATTTCAGAAAGACGAAATAGCCTGAGAAAGGCTCTCAACCATTTCTTTACAAAATAATGTAATTTGTGTGGGACATGAAATGGAGGGTTTCCAATCTGCTGCCTACCAAGCAGAAGTTAAAGGCTGACAGACAGTAGCACCATGATAAAAGATATGCGTCAGCCGGACAGCCAAATAATCACCTAAATTGTCCCAACCCTGACATTTATCACCAGCTCTCCCCTTGGAGGTATGTAAGTAGGAAAATAATGAGAAGAAAGTTATTTTGTAATTACCCAGCATGAATTATGACTCCGAGAGGCTATTTCCCGGGGGTGCTTTGGTGTAATTTAGTTCAGCATTATCAGAGTTCAATTTAGTATGACATCATTGGTGCAGAGAAGCTCTGGAACCAGACTCAAAAGAACAGGAGTTTCATCCTGACATTCCTAGTCGAGTGACTATACATCCTAACCCTGTTAAGACTCGATTGTCTTCTCTGTGATATGGGAATAATCATTCCTGTTTACCTGCCTCCCAGGAGAGTTGGGAATCAAATAAGACAATGGATAAAGAAACGCTTTGCCAACTGTAGAGCACTGTTCATGGGAGGGGTCATTCTTCATGTCCTTCACTGAGGTTGAAAGACCCCTTTTGGTTGCATCTGACCAAAGAAAACCTAACTTAAACTGGTTTAAGGAAGAAAAAATTTACTGGCCACAATAATGAAAACATCTAGGATTAACTAGTGTTAGGTACAGTTTGATCCAGGGGCTCAAATGCTACCATCTATACCCAGATCTCTCTCCATCTCTTCTTCATGCTGGCTATCTTCTTAGCTCTTCATGGTGGCTGACAATTGCTCTAGACTTACACCCTCCCAGGTTCAAATCCAGTAGGAAAGAGAGAATGTCTCTCTCTCTCTCTCTCAACAATTCAAGGAAAGTTATGAACCTCACTGGCCCTAATGGGATTATAGGACCATCCTGGCCCTGACCACTGTGTCCCAGGAGTGAGGGCCTCCATGAACCATGTCTGAGTCACATGCTCAGCTCTCAAGCAGGAAGCATGTGGACCAAAAGTGGAGAAAGGAAGGATTCCTAGAAAAACCAAGAAAAGATGAGAGGAAGTTGAACAGCACAACAGCGGCAGAGAACATCTCTCTACCCCCTGAATCCTAAATCCCTCCACACGATGCTCCCAGGTCAGTCTTCGGTGTCTCAGGACCAGCGGTAACTAAAGACTCAGGTGATTACAGAACTTGAGCATGGAACTCAACCCTGCTGAAGAATCAAGTTCTGCAGCGTAGCCATTATTTTCATTCAGCTGCCTTCTTTTCATTCAATCCAAAGTCACCATCATTCCTTCTACGAATGGTTAAGTTATGTTATAATTTGATTTTTTTTTTTTTTTTTTTTGCCTCTCCTAATTTCTTGATTCCCTCCTCTGGAAATCCTATCAGCTTGTTGATGTTACTTCCTGCATCTCTCCTCTGCCTCTTCAATTTACTTTCTATTTCTTTGTAATTTTTGCTCAACGCTCTGGAATATTTTTTTAACTTTGTTTGTTGAAGTGTGGTTGATTTTACAGTGTTGTGTTGATTTCTGTGCGGGAGAATAATTCAGTTGTACATGTATATACATTTTTTTTCATGGTCTGGAATATTGACTCAGTTTTATCCTATGGATCATAAATCTGTTCTTTAACTGTCTTCTTTCTGTAATGACACTTTTCGAACGATCTAGTAACTAGCATTCACTGTTCCATCGTTTGAACAACAATATGTCACTTTTCTGTGGAACACCCTTGCGAGTCTCCCTGAAGATACTAACTAGATTTTTAGAGGATTTTCTTTATTTCTTCTCTTTTACCTGTTTCATATGTTTTTAGTTGTTCTTTGCCATCTTGAGAATGACTTGGGTATATTTGTATTCTGCTTACTTGTTTTCCTACTAGCTGGTTTTCTTTGTTCAACAGTTTCTATTACTGAATAAAAGACTGGGTTCCTTTAAAAAAAAAAAAAAAAAAAGAATCAAGTCCTACAGAAACTCAGAGCGCACAGCTTTCTCTCAAGTCCCCAGAGTCCAGCCTGCTCTGGAGCGTCTCGTGTTTCCTTTCAGAGCCAGTCTGCTACCTTCCACTCCAGGCTGTCCTTCCAGGCAGCAGCTGACGCCTGCAAGGACCTGCGTTGTCAGTTTCATCCACTTCTCCTACAAGTACGGATTCCATCCGTTAATCAACAATATCGATTCCATGTCTTTTTTGGCCCTGGTTTCTTCTCTCCTGCCCCACACTTTTTTTTTTTTTGCAGGCATCTGGGCATATAAAAGATGTAATGGAGCACAAACACATGATAACTGCTTGGGGGTTTGGGGGGGTGATTGCTGGGTGTGTGGCAGGGGAGGGCAGGTCATGGGGAAAGTTTCACAGGGGAGAATGGAGCTGAGGCTTAAGCAATGATTAAGAATTTGCTAGAACAAGAGGAGAGAAGATCATTCCAAGCATGAATCTTGGGATCCAAAGCTATTTTGCTCTCTCTTTACAAAAAAAGAAAACTCTTTTCTCAACCCAGAAGTTGCAAACCAGTGGCCCGCAGATAGATCAGGCTGACAGATGTGTTCAGTTTGGCCCATACAGCATTTTGTAGAATTTAGATTAGTTGCCAACATTTAAAAATGGTGACATTTTACATAAGGATCTGGGTTTCCAGCTGCTCTTGAAAACTCAGCAGTTCTGGCAGCCCCGGAGCTGAGTCCCCATTGGGGCAGCAGGTGACTAAGTGGAGTGGCACCTGCCCTCTCGAGACAGAGCAGGGACCACGTGACCTGCTGCCCTCCTAGCCCTCCTGTGTCCTTCCTGGCCCTGTTGCCATTTGAGTTTGTGAGCCTGTCTCAACCCAAACAACTAACCATTGACTCTTCAGACCATCTCCCATTATTATTATCATTATATTATATCATATCATATCATATTCAACCATCTAATCTGTTTACATTACTCCCTTACTTAAAAGTCTCCATGGATTCTCCAAATCAACAGAACAAAGTCTAAATACCCAATGCAGACTGGGCCGACCTCGACCACCCGCCTCTACCTTGTCCACCAACTTCCAAGCCCCAAACCGTCCACTCTGAGTTTTTACCATTTCCTAACCCCATCCTTTCCCATGACTGCATACTCTTCACACATGCAGTCCCTCCACTGGCCAGACTCCCCTCTGCCTTCAATGTCCAGCCGAGGGGTCCCCTTCTCTCTGTAGACCACCCTGACTTTTCTAGGTAAGACTGTCTCTCCCTCCTCGGGGATTCCTTGGCGGCACCGTGTTCCTACCTCGGTTCCAGCACCTGCCATGTTTCTAATTATCTGTTTACAAGGCTGCCTCCTCCACACCCACCCAGACTGAGATCCTTGAAAGCAGAGACCATGTCTGATTCATCTCTGTAGATTCAGCGCCTTTCTGTAGACCTTGGCAGATATCAGATACTCAATAAATTCTTGTTAAATGAATGAACATAGGAACAAACACACCGGGGGCAAATTGGCATGTGTTCATGGAATGTCACACCTCGGCAATTGTAATGAAAGGAACCCTTTCCATTGAAGCTTTTCTGTCTACTCTCTCACAAGGAACTCCCTTCTCTGGATCCCAGTAGAAACAGTAGTTTATGATAGGTCTTAGGTAAGTTATTAGAGGAAGCTAGGAGGAAGGTCGGATCCCTCGGGTGTTGACAGACATAGAATTACAGAGCCAGAGAAGGCCTCAGCACTGGTCTCTGACTCTCTAGCCCCTGGCAGCTACATGCACCAGAGCTCTTGGAGTAGTGGCTCAGGCCCCAACACCAACTCTCATCCTGGCAGACAGTAACTCCACAGCTGAGACACCCCAGAGAAAAGGTCTAGGATAAGTTATTACTTTCTCATTCAGTTCCAGCCACGCTTGGCCTACTTGCTCTTCCTTGAATACACCAAGCACCCTCCTGCCTCAGGACCTTTGCACTTTCTATTCCTTCTGCCTGGGATTCTCTTCTCCAGTGTGTTTACAGGGCCTACTCCCTTACTGTTTTCAGATATAAGAGCACATTTAATCTTATTACAAAAGGCTTCCCTGATCAAAATTGTAAAACCGTAAAACTGGCCCCCATGCCTTGTCACTCCCGACCCTCTACTCTGCTTTAAGGGAGAACTGTAGGAACCAGGGCACTGGGGACTAGAGAGAGCCAGGACCTAATGTCATCAAGACCCTCTCCTCTCTCCTCTTCATCTCTTATGTTTGTTTGTTCTGCTCGGCTCCATTCTTTTCTTTCTCTACAGGAAGCAGCAGTCATGAGTCACATCCTTCAAGCTCATAACTGAAAAGAGAAGGGATCTTTCCCACTCATCCTGGTGAGAATAACCTCCAAGAAATACGCTGATTGGCCTGGTTTGGGTCACATACCAATCCCTAAGCCATTACCACTGCAAAAGGATGTGGGTTTTTGTGGGTCGGGTGTGGGTCTTGACCCAGGATTGGCTCTGGTTTGGTTCATCCCCCAACCTGTCACTATGACCAGAGGAAGAAAAGCTCAGGCCTGGGTCACACGCAGACTTGGAGCCAGGAGTGGAGTGAATGCCAACTGCACCATGTGGTTAAGGATGGGTGAGTGGAAATCAAGGTGTAATCACTCCAAAGACAGAGGAGACAGACGGACACTGGGCAGGCGGGTGTATCAAACACGTGATTATGGCTGCACAGTCCCCAAAGCACTTGCTCTCATCCTTTATTTACTCCACTAAACCTTCACACCAGTTCTGTGCAAACAAACACCCAGGTATTATTACCCCTGAAGTAATATTCAAAACACTGAACAACCAATGATGTGGGGACTGGCCAAGCAGAAGGGATCTGTCTTGGTCATTTGGAGAGAGGGTGGGGGTCTCCGCACTACCCTGGGGAAGTGGGGACTGATACCATAGACCACGTGACTTAGAAACAACAGGAATTATTTCTTACAGCTCTGGAGGCTGCAAGTCCAAGACCAGGGTGCCAGCATGATCAGCTACAGGTGAGAGCCCTCTTCTGGGTTGTGGACTGCTGACTTTTCATTGTATCCTCCCAAGGCAGAAAGAAAGCTAGCCAGCTCTCGGACCTCTTCTTATAAGGACACAAATACCATTCATGAGCGTTCCACCTTCATGACCGATTACCTCCCAAAGCCCCACCTCCAAATACCATCACACTGGGGGTTAGGATTTCAACATGTTAGTTAGGGGGGCTTAGACACAGACATGAAGTCCATAACAGGACCCCAGCTATGCACCACTAGGATGGCCACCCTGGTGAACAGCTGTGAAACAATAGCCTGATTTTACCCTCATACTGAAAGCAAGAGAGATGTTTAGGTTTGTGCCCAGACACATGGCAAATTGGTGGCAAGAAGATAAGACCCCTGGAACCAACTCCAGGCCTCTTTCCACCGTCCTAAACTACCCCTCTGTCCTCAGCCATCAGGAGGTGAAATGAGGCAGGACGGAGGGAACCAGAAAAGAGTTGCTATTATGATCCCAGCCACTTGGAGGAAGCCAGCATGCCACAGCACACAGGGAGGGCTGCTTAGTGGGTGCCACGAAAGCCTGGAAAGCAGCGCCTGCCAGACAGCAAGGGTGGGGAGAAGCCAATGGGATGGGAGCTGGCAGCCAGGATGGCAGATGCCAGGAGGGCTGCAGCTATTCTGGGACTCAAGCTGTAGCTGCTCCTTCACCCAGGCCCTGCCAGCCCCCCTGTCCCCAGGGGAGTGGGGAGACCCCCACGCTCTCTCCAGCTCCTTATAGATGTAGGGTCTGAGGCCTGAGACTTCAGAGCCAGGAAGCCGAACCAAAAGGAATCAACCCCTCACGAAACAAGCATGACTCAGCATCACCTCACATCATGTAAATGCTTAGTCATGGTCCTTATTAGAACTCTAAATTAACCCAGTCTACTCAGAACTCATCTGATCCAAACGCCCCATGTTGTTAGGAGAAGAAACTGAAGCCCAGGGAGAGAATATGATTTGCCCCAAATTTGAAGCAAATTTGAAGAAAAGCTGGCCGTTGCCCGATGTCTCAACCTAGGACTCCTTCACCTGGGTTGCCCGAGATCGGCAGATCATCCGATTCTCATTCTTGGGGTCAAACTCCTTCCACTTCATGGGGCCAGTTGAGCTTGACCTTAATCCGCCCCCATTCCTCCAGTAAGGGCCGCACCATAGCTGCAGGCGTGAATTCCTGCTACATCCCTCTTCCACGTCCTCAGGTGCTGTATTGAGGACCACGTGATGCAGACTTGGGCCCCCCTCCTCTCTTCTGGACTCAGAGCCTGAGCCAGTCCCCAACATCTAGCCCCAGATCTTCACAGCGATGTGGTCCCTCTCAGCTCTCTGAGCCAAAGGCACCACCCAGGCAGAAACACCTTAGCCCCAAATATCTCTCCTGGAAAGAGAAAAATGGAAGAGCAGGTAAGAAGGCAATTCCTACTTTTCTGCTCCTAACAGATCCCCAGCCTTCTTTCCGCTGTCTCCACCTTCTCAACCTGGGTGGGCAGCTAAGGGTGTGTCGCACAGCTCCGTCATGCCCTCTGTGTACAGATTCGTGGTCAGGGGCACAGGTTCTGGATATACTAGATAGACCAGAGTTAGAATCCAGCTCTGCCATCGACTAGATATGTGACCTGGGCAGTTTACTTCACCTGCCTGTTTTCTCATCTGAAAAATGGGGCTATGGTGGTATCAACCTTTAAGGGTTGGGAGGTTTTAATGACTTAAAGGATTTGGCTCTGTGCCTGAGATAAAGTCAGCCGTCAGTGTTTTTTAGCGGTGGGATGACATCAATGTCTGCACAACCTGGGGTGAAGGGGGACTGTCACTGCGGCCACCACTACTTTCCCTGCTCCTCTCAGCCCATCTCCAAGCCCTGCTTCTGCCAGGAGGCTTTCTCTGATTACTCTCATCTCTCCATCAATTTCTCTTCAAAACCATCCAGCTTAGTGATGAATTAAATGTCATGTCTAATTATTCTGGGTTGGTGTTAGTCTTGTCTCTTCAGCTAAAACCCTAAATTCCCATCAGGCAAGACCAATGGTTTTTCTTCTCTCCCTGGCAGTGCAAAGCCCAGGACCAGGCACGTAGGAGTGCTGGAAAAGTTAGCAATTAGGTGAGTAAACAGCTGCTTGGTTGCTTTCATGGGAATGGAGTAAAGCCATCTGTATGGGTTCATCTCTTGCTCCTGTGATCTGTAAGGGTTTAACACCCCAGGCACATTCCTGAGGTCCTGGGGCAAGACCTAGAAATCTGTCAAGCAGGAGATCCAGCATGTCTCATCCATGACCGGAAGAAGGGAAAATTAACATCACATGCATAAAGCACTCAGTAGCTTATGAAATGCTCTTAGCAACTCATTGAGTGAAGAAATGCCCTTCTCCATTTCTACAGAGGGGCACCAAGGCTCTGAGGGGTTGGGAGACCAACCCTCCCTCACTACTGCTAAGGAGAAGTCCAGGGATTTGGGCCCAGTTCTTCTGGCCCTAGATCTTGAACTTTGCCCTCTCTACCATCTGCCACATGGAGAAGTCACACAGCATCACGTCCACTTGACCACAAGTGGACTCCACGATCCCTTCCCCTTAACCAAGCAGGAGCCGCCAATGGCTGCTTTGTTCCGTGTGTGTTTCTCTAAGGCCAGCTCCACTGGTATATTTAAGAAACCCCAACATGGTATGAAAACCACATCCCTGTGACAGGCCCGGGGACACTGTTACTGCCCAATCTCTCCCAGTCCCAGGCTTCTCATCTCCTCCAGGAACAGGCCTGGAGCAGACCCAGGAGAGAGGAGATATGCCTGGAAGGCTGTTCCCCCTCACAGCTACTCACCAAAAAAATGAGCCTCTGTTCCACTTTATAGATGTTACCCTGTGTGGTAACCAGGACAGTCATCATCGCCTGCTCACAGAGAGGGAGGTTCAAAAAGTCAGAGTGGGGCTTCCCTGGTGGCGCAGTGGTTGAGAGTCCGCCTGCCGATGCAGGGGACGCGGGTTCGTGCCCCGGTCCGGGAAGATCCCACATGCCGCGGAGTGGCTGGGCCCGTGACCCATGGCCGCTGAGCCTGCGCGTCCGGAGCCTGTGCTCCGCAACGGGAGAGGCCACAACAGTGAGAGGCCCGTGTACCGCAAAAAAAAAAAAAAAAAAAGTCAGCGTGGGCTTGGGCTTTGGAAAGAGAATGACCAGGCCAAGTTCTTTCTCTGCCATTTACAAGCTCTGGGACTTCGGGCAGTTCCTTCATTTCTTTGCTCCTTAACTCCCCTCTGTGTAGAAGAGGGGGCTGTCATACTTCTGTTTCAGGTTATCTCAGGGCTTTTAAAAGGTAGCATTTGGAAAGCACTGAACACGAAATGAGTGTTTAATGAGTGATGGGCATCAGCTCTTCCACACCAACCATGTTACCTTCAGCAAGTTACCTAATGTATCTGGACATCAGGGTTTTTTAATCTGCAAAACTGTGATTTGAAAAAAAAAAAAGAAAGAAAAGGAAAGGAAACACCTCCCTCATAAGGTTTTCAGAAGAACAAGGTAAGACCATGCATGTAAAGCTCTTAACTAAGTGCCTGGGACAAAGTAAGTGGTCAATAAATTTCAGTTATGCATTGCCGTACCCTGGGGCAGAGAACTGGAGAGTAACAAAGCTACGACCAAGGTTTCCTGGCTGTCGCCCAGCATCCCCTGGGCTGGGGTGAAAATGGTGATGAAAAAAAGGAATCAGCAATGGTGGCTTCACTGATGTGAGCAAGAATAAATTTTTCCAAATATGGCAGCTTTTTCTATGCCTGAAACAAGAGATAGATGGTGCACCTTTACCCAGGTGGACACGTAAGACACAGCGAGAAGGCATAGGTCACAAAGGTGGGCATGACCTCACTGCAGTGCCAGGGTGTTTCCAGGCGAAACTTCCCTTGGCAAGACTTACCGAGAATCATCCTATAACTAGGTCTTACTTCCCAGAGCCTGGGAAGAACACCAGCAGCTTTTCCCAATCCCTGCCTATCATCTCTTTTTCCTTCAACACTGCGGCTCTCCTTTTCCAGGGAATCCAGGGCAGGATCTGGGCTCCCTCCCACCATCCTCTTCCCAGAATTCTCAAGGGTGCCTGGGAGAAGGCATCTGCCCTGAATGAATGGATCAGAGAGATAATTCAGAGTCAGCAGCTGGTTAATAGGAGCTGCTCCATTGTCTGGCTGTAGAGTCCAGCCCGCTAGGCGCATCTGGACAATATCAGAATCACAAAGGCAAGAGATCTTGGAAGGGCTCAGCCCCAGCAGACACTCACAAAGGAAGGAATATGTAGGGAACCAGACAGGCAGGGGTGATGCTCTTCAAAGTCAATGAGTTTATATTAACCATGTTTTTTTTTACATTTCTCTACACAGCTAGAGAAGAGAGATGGGTAGGCTATCAACCCAGAATCAAAGGAAATGTCTAAGTAGAACATTTTCTATAGGTAATGACCAGAATAGTGCCATCATGTGCTATATCAAATAAGTCGCAAATGACTAGATGCTTTGATCAGTTATTACTGCAGAGTTGTTTTCACATGCCCACTGTTACATCTCACTGCCCTCCTGACTCATTCAGAGGACTCAGGAGAAATAATGGCTTTCTTATTGTTGCCTCTCAGTTCATTAAAATCTGTATTTCATAGAATGAAGCTAGTTATCTCACCTGAGAGATGCAAAGACTGTAAAAAGCATCTAAGGAATAAAATGACACCAAATGTTAACAATAAATAGCTTGCAGGAGCACAAAAAGATTATCTAATAAAGCTGATATCTATCACTCAAAACCAAATAACCGGCGTCAATGAGCCTATAAAGAATGCCACCTCCCAGGGCACAGGAGGGGAGCCTGAACAAATCTGCTAGCTAATGCATAGGGGTCTCCCCCACCACCCACATTAGGATAAAGCCCTGCTTTTACCTCCATGGACCATCCTGTATCCTCCCTTTGAAGCACTTTGCATCTTTACAATTATTTAAGATCCTTTTTTCCCTACATCTCCCCACCTCCCCAAGCAGGGACCTCACCTGTTTTCCTGACTGCTGTATTCCAGTGCTTAGCATGGTGCCTGGTGCATAGGAGGGGCTCCATAAACATTTGATGGCCAACTTATGAGAAGATCTCTCTTCCTGAATCCCCTTCGAGAGGACTATAGGTTCATGGCCACCTGCTTCCACAATCTCTTCCTCAGAGGCTACGTAGCTAGAGAGGCCAAACCGTCACCCTTCCCACCCATCAAGCCCAGGTTCTACCTCTTTTTAGGTCTGAATCTTACGCAAATTACCAACCACTACCCCAGTACTCTGATTTGTTTTCTTTCACAGTACTTATCATCACCTGCCCTATTTTGTTTGTGTGTGTGTTCATTGTCTCCTCCAACCAGAAAGTGAACACCAAGGGATCAAGGACTTTGCTTCATTCACTGCTAAACAGGGACAGTCAATATACGTACAGTCAACATATGTACCGACGTCATGGTCACTGACCAGTCAGAATGGATGTTGGCCCCATGGGCTGTACAGGGGCACATCGTCTGTGTATCAAACCTGGCTGTACTCTAGTTCCTAGAACAGGGTCTGGAATGTAGTAGGTGCTCAATAAATATGTGTTAAATAAATGGATGGATTGCAGTCACCCTGTCTGTAAAATTGGATATTTTAGCTACCCGACATATATGGGTTCCTTTCTGCCCCTGTGCCAGTCAGCTCTGGCCAACTAAGGAAGAAGCCAGTCCCTTTCCTCTGGTCCCCAGCCTCTCTCCCATCATAGCAAATGTGACCTCTCTCAACAAGATCTCAGAGTGACAATGTCTGCTGTTTCCACCTCCTACTCTGCTGGAAATTGTGTGTAAAGTCCAATCTGTTATTTCAACCCTATACATCCATTTCTGTCTCTTCTATCAGCCTCCCTTGGCATTACTGCCAGTGGTGAAGAGTCGTATTCGTAGATAGACATTCACGCTCCAAGGATTCATGAGGTTATTATGTACTAGACACTAGAGGAAAAAATATAAAGAAAGCTCTGCCCCTGCCCACTGGTTGCTTATAGTCTAACAATGGAGACAGAGAGGTAAAAGTACAATTACATTGAGAACTCCTGAGAGAAGAGAGTTTAACAAGGCAGAGAGTTGCAATTCCTAACAAACTTTAATAAAATTAACTTTTCAGAGAAACACACTTGATAAGCACTTAGCGGCTTAGGTTTTGTATCCGCGGGAGCAATTCTGAGCCTCGTAGCTGCCTGGGACTTGCAGGACAGTGGCAATGACTCCAGGAAGGATCTGGCCAACAGAATACTGGATGATAAAAAGGAACTGCCCTCCACCCACCCCTCATTCCCCATCTGTCCTTGCCTCTCCTCCGCCTTTCCCTCCCCTCAAGGTGGGGGCAGGGGAAGGGAGGCGGGGCAGAGAACAGGAGCCAACTGCCAATCATACTATATATGAACGCACCGTATCCTGAGGCATGCAGGTGTGAGATTTTGCTAGTTATGTTTCTATAGTATGCATATCCACCCTCTCTGTCCCCTGTGCCCCCCCCCACACGCATCCATGCACACATCTGAGCACGCGCGCACACACACACACACCTACCTCTGAAACAGCCAGGAACAATGCAGGATGTTAACATCCAACTCCAAAGGGATGGCATGGAGGATCACCAAGGCAGGGGCAGGAAGCAAACATCAAAAGAGCTCAAGCACTGGTCCAGAGATCCAGAAACCAAGAAACAGAAAGTGTGAGCAGTTCACAAGTTAAAAGGATGGGCTGGGGTTGTTGCCTAAGAACCAGTGCTATGGTTTGAGGTGTGGTTCCATGCTCACCTCCACCACCCCTATCCCCAAATAACAATAGTAGTAATAATAATAATAGTAGTTAAGGTTTGTTGAGAGCTGACTGTGTGTCAGGTACTGTGAACCATTTTATGTAGGTCATTTAATTCTTACAATAATACTGAGTCTGGTTTATTATTATTATTACTCCACAGCCCTTGCTGTAACCACTAGGTTACATAGACTCCCGCCATGTAATATCGTCTCCCAGGTTGAACAAAGAGATTTGAAAGAGTGAGGAAGGCATTCAATCCACTTTTATATAATGATGCTAATAGTATCGGTAACGGCTAATTCATGGAGCTTTTAGAAAGGAACAGGAACTATGCCAGGTTCTACACGTATTGCCTCTTTCAAATCTCCTGGTGGCCTCTTTCAAATCTTTAGGTACAAACTAAACTCATACCCATTTTAGAGATGAGGAAACTGAGTACCAGGAGGATGAGTAACCAGCCTAAGGACACACAGCTAATGAATGGTGGAGTCACTATGAGTTAACTGCTGCTCTGCTCTATTCAATTAACATGATTCTACTTGCTTTCCAGGTAGCAGTATCACCCATCAGCGTACTACAATTGGTGATGTTCTCCGTGGTTTTTCTTTTATATTAATATGGTGTTCGCTTAGCACCCTCTGTGGCTGGGCATTCATATTATTTCCATTTTCTCCTTATCATAAATATTCCTGCTATGAATATTTTTGCATGAACTAATTTCTTACTATTTGTCAGATCAAAGAGACCAGCAATTTTCTAAGCAGGCCCGAGCCAATGCCCAGTGCCTGCAGGAAGTGTTCACATATCTGGCTCCCCCATACTCAGCTCATGGAATTTTGCAAATGTATTTATTGTTACTCATGGAATGTATTATCACAAAATGGGGATTATTTTCATGCATTTAACTGCTAGTGAAACGGTGCCTTTTTCCACATAATGTTTGTATTAGTCTTCTGTGCTGCAGAACTAATTACCACAATCTTAGTGGCTTGAAAGGACACTCATGTATTAGAAGTCCTGGCACAGTGTAAACGCTCTCTCTACCCGGGGTATCTCACGAGGCTGAAGTCAAGATGTTGGCCAGCTGAGTTGTCATCTGAAGCTGCAGGTCATCTTCTAATCTCATTGGCAGAATTCAGGTCCTTGCCGTTGTAGAACTGAGGTTCCCATTTTCTTGCTGGCTGTTGGCCAGGGGTCGATCTCAGCAACCGGAGGGCTCTTAGGTCCTTGCCATGAGCCCCCTCCCCCATTTTGAGAGCTAGCGATGGCGACTATCCCTCAAATACCCATTCAGGAAGGGCCCAAGCCCTTTTAAGGGTTCACCTGATTTAGGAAACACCAATCTGGATAATTTCCCTTTTGATTAACACAAAACCAACTGACTATCCCATCATATTCATAGATTCTGCTGAAACTCAAGGGAAGGGGGTGACACGAGGTTATATACCTGAGGGGTGGGAGTCTTGAGGGCTGTATTACTTACCTATGGCTGCTGTAACAAATTACCATTATGCTTAGTAACTTAAAACAACATACATTTATACTATCTTTCTGGTCTGGAGGTCACAAGCCTAAAACGGGTCACCAGGACCATCATCTTTTTTTTTTTTTTTTTTTGCGGTACGCGGGCCTCTCACTGTGGTCTCTCCCGTTGCGGAGCACAGGCTCCGGACGCGCAGGCTCAGCGGCCACGGCTCACGGACCTAGCTACTCCACGGCATGTGGGATCTTCCCAGACCAGGGCACGAACCCGTGTCCCCTGCATCGGCAGGCGGACTCTCAACCACTGCGCCACCAGGGAAGCCCCATCATCTTCTTTATTAATATCATCTGTGCTTTCCTGCCCTTTTTTTTTTTTTCTCCCAGATAGCTTTCACTACCAGTTCATCAGATTCTGCTAACTACTTCATTAAATTATTATAATGTAGAAAGCAGAAGAGTCACCTTTATTATCGTTAAGCTTTCTCAGCAACTGGAGAGATTAGCTTTCTATTTCTTCCTGTAACTTCATTCTACTAAGGTTTCATAATTTTCCCTGAAAAATTTCTAATGTGGTAGATTAAATTTATTCTCAAGTATTTAAAGGTTTTCTATCATTATTACAACGAATTTAACATGTATGTCAAGAAATCATAACAGGAATGAAAATAATTGTTCAGTTCACTTGTATCTACAACTGTTAGATTAATTTCTGTGTGTTTTCCCAGTAGAGTAAATCCTTGACATTCATGATTGAACAGTCATGGTTTCAATAACTTGCAAGAGACCCTGAGAGGCCATGATGTGTAATAATTTATCATTTTACTGGGGTTCAAAATTGAATCACTCCTGCTGCAAGGTTGCTGTGTAGGAGAAAGTCATTTTGCTAAGGGGAGTAGCCAGCCACCCAGCATAAGAGCAACACTGGGTATTATACACCCTCCGCCCTCCCCCAGCCCTTTCCCTTGATGATTCACCACGAATGTTTGCACATTAAAGCCTCTGAGAAATTGTGCAATAAATGAATTTGTTTCATTTTGTTTAATTAGTGTTTCTCAAACTTATTTGAGAACAAACATTTTTCTCATGGTGCACAGTGTACCATGAGACACCAGCTTAGGAAATAATGGTTTAATACTTAACTTAGAGAATGATTATGGGTAAACAATCATTTAAAAGATAATTACCCCCGTTTGACTTCACTTTTACACAAGACATATGCTATGATGTTTTTGAGTTGGAGTTTTCCCAATGGTTTTGAGACTTACCTTGCAGAAGAATACCTTCAAATCATTGGCAGATGTGATACTTTCCTTTCTTCATTTCCCATTTTTGTGCCATTTGTTTTCCTTGCTGCGTAACCATTTTAGCAATTTTATAGTCTGCCGTTTTATTTTACTTTATTTGTTCATTAAACAAACACATCTGTAGTGCTTGCTGTATACTGTTCTAAGTGCTCTATTAATAACAATTCATGTAACCTAAAACAACCCCATGAATTAGGTGCCATTCTAATTATTCCCATTTTACAGCTCAGAAAACTGGTTTCAAATGGTGACAAGGCATTCTTGCCTAGACCCTATTTTTTAAGGAAACCATCACAAATATTGTCCTTCAGTCATAGTATTGGCTCTAATTACAAACATATTATGTAAAAGAAGAAAACATTCTTTTTTATTTGTTTTTAATGTGCCTTTAATCAACATTAAATATTGAAAGGTACCGATTACCTTTCTTAGCTTCCCTTGAGATAATTACGTTTTCTACCATTTTCTGTCAATGATAATAAGGTATTATGCTACCTTTGTTTTACTTGTTTATAACAGGTCATTTGTTTCAATGTGTTGCTGTGTTTTGCGGGTTAAGATTAAGATTTTATTTCTAAGCCCAGAAACGAATTGAATGACAATTCCCTTCTTTAGGGATGGAGGGTGATGCAAATCGTATTTTCCTCAGAGAACTCAATGTGTCAATATCAATGCAGTGGCTACCCTGCTACTCTGCACTGGACACTGTAGAACGCGGAAGATTCCAGATGGGCTTAATATGAGTAAGAGCAGTGGAAAGGGATGTGGACCTTCTACGGCCACACAGGAAAAAGGATCATGTGCGAGAAGACAGTGATTTCGAGAACTTTGTAAATGCCCCAAATCTGTACAACTGGACATGTGTTTTCTATTATTCCATTGCGGTTTCCCCCAAAGACCTAAGATATTACTGAAATAGAAGTGGCCGCAGATCAACTGAGTGAACACGTTAGCTCTGTATTTATTTATTTATGAGTTCGCCCTTATAAGGGCAGACCCTACATCCATCTTATGGGTGGCTATCTGCCCACCATGTACCCAAGTGCCCGGCATATGGTGAGTGCTCAATAATTAATGATTAAAAGAAGAAATGATGGGGCTTCCCTGGTGGCGCAGTGGTTGAGAGTCCACCTGCCAGTGCAGGGGACACGGGTTCGAGCCCTGGTCCGGGAGGATCCCACATGCCGCGGAGCGGCTGGGCCTGTGCGCCACAACTACTGAGCCCGCGCACCACAACTACCGAAGCCCACACGCTCCGGGGCCCGTGCTCCGCAACAAGAGAGGTCGCCGCAATGAGAGGCCCGCGCACCACAACGAAGAGTGGCCCCCACTCGAAGAGTGGCCCCAGCTCGCTGCAACTAGAGAGAGCCTATGCGCAGCAACGAAGACCCAAAGCAGCCAAAAATAAAAAATAATAATAATAATAAATAAATAAAAGAAGAAGTGAACCAGCTCTTTGACCAAACCAACTAGTCAAGCTGGTTTTTGAAATGCAGGGCAGCTAGAGACTGGTTCCATGGGTCACCAAGAAAAGAGGTTTTGCAAAGACTTCACCCTCATCTGAAGTCAGTCTGGGGCGGGAGGGAGCAGGAAGCCTGGAGAGATGGAAACGGGGCAGCAGAGTCCCTGGGCCTGGAGAAAGAGTCAGAACCACAAGGTTTTTCTGGCAACTTTCACTCCCTGAGAGACACATCTGTCTCTACAGCCCCAGGTACCCCACCTGGAACTGGCAGTCAGCACTTTGCATCCCAAAAGCTCTCAGAGCTCATGGGGTCAGGACTCAAGGACAGTTAAGGAACCCAGAAAAGTTCTTACCTCCTATAATTATCCCTGACAAGCCCTGAGCCAGTCTCGTCACCTGGTACCTAGTGACCAAAATACATTCAGACCCGGGGAAACAGATGCTGTATATGGACTGAATAGATAGACCCCATCAAGTGAGCAAACTTGTCTCATGCACTTCTCTTTTTTCTTTCCATCTTCATTCATATCTTTATTGCCTCCCCACTCGGTTCCTTTCTCCAAGCCCTCCCTCCTATCCCATTTGGGTCTGATGCCCTTAAGTCTCCCTTCCTCCATCTCAGAGGCCACATTCATGCTTCTGCCCCTGCTCCAGTCTCTCCCTCTGGGCCCTGTTGCCCTCTCTCCCTGCCTGCTCCTCTGCCCCTGCCCTGGCCTGTCTACCCGCCTTGCCCCTTCTTCCCCTTTGTCCCATCACTAGGATCCTGTGGGTGTAGATTCTGTGACTGCTTCATTCTCTTCTCTGTCATCTTGGTGGGGTCCATAGCCAGCTCTCCTGTTGCTCAGAGATGTGGAGGCAGTTGCTAAGAGACAGTGAAACGTCAGTACCTGGCCCTCGAGGAAAGAAAGGGAGCGAAAAAGGGAGAGAGGAGGGTAGAGAGGGAGGGAAGGGGGAGGGAGGGGAGGACCTGGCAGAAGCCACATACCCCAGCAGCCTCAGCACTAGCTGAGTTTCGGGAAGAAGCATTCGGATTCTGTGAACTTTCTTCTAAGCATCCTCTCTCTGATTCCCCTTTTGAGTAAAAGAAAGGAAACGGCACGGGGACCACAGGACGGGAAACCACAGAGGATGCTGCCCAGGGATCCCGGAGCCATGGAGGAGAGGCCGGGGGAGGGGACAAGCCTGTGAGGCAATCTCTTCTCCTGGAGCAGCGAGCAAGCGGGGATTCCAGGATGAGGGAGGGAGCCCCGTGTCTGCTGCAGATTGATGGCTGTGTCCTTGGAACAGAGTAAGTGGGCTCCTGTGGGAGTGCAGGGGGAGACCTTGGGGCTGAGAAAAAGGAGTCTGGTTAAGGGGAGCTGGGGTGATTTCCCAGTGGGGGGGATTGAGGCTGGAAACGGTGAGAAGAGAGGCAGTGCCGGACGAGGGGGTGAGGGGAGGACAAGTGAGGACAGCAAGTGGGTGCGAGAGAAATGAGGGGCCACGGCGGATGCGGGGTGGGTAGCGAGCTGAGACACTGGGTGTGTCATCATGCTCAGCCTCTCTGCCTGACCCAGTGTGGGTGTGGGCTCCCACTGCGGGGCAGAGGGGAGAGTGGAGTGTTTGTGGAAAAGGATGCTGGGATTAGGGGTGCGCACCGGGGGTGAAAGATGGTGGGGGCAGACTGGGAAGGAGGCTCTGCAGGTATGCGTATGCAGAAGGAAACGGGAGAGAAAACTGGGGAGGTGTGATGGCCGGGCAAAATATGGGGGAGTCACAGGAGAAGAACAATGCTCGTGTGTGTGTGTGTGTGTGTGTGTGTGTGTGTGTGTGTGTGTGTGGCGGGGGGGGAGATGGGAGTACTGAGTGTGGAAAGGGGGTGTGCAAACGGCCAGTGTGTGTATGCATTTTTTCTTAGAGAGTTATTCGAAGGTGGGGTGTTTGGTGCTGATGTGGGTGGGGCTAGGAGAAGAAGCCAGTGCACCTAGCCCAGGACAGACACCTAGGAGAACGATGGCTGCGGGTCAGGGGGGGAAGGTTAGTGGGTGACAACAATATGAGAGTGGGGTCTGTCCCCACACTTGAGAGACAGTAAGCAGAGAACTTTGTGGTTGGTGGCCAAGAAGGCAGCCAGGGGAGGCAGCAATGAACCTAGGAGGACAGCAGGGAGGACACGCACTGGTTCGCTCTGCCTGAGTGCTTTCCTTGTTGACAGAGGGAATTCGGCTTCCGCCCACTGAACACGGAGCCCGGCTTGGGAAGTCCATCCCCTGAGCTCTCCTAGCCAACCCTCATCCTGCACCTCCGGGACACATGGCTCTTTCCAGCCGCAGTGGCCGACCGTGGGGCTCCTCCCTTCCCTGGGGATTTCAGTAGACACTGAGGCTGAGTACCGAGGCTTTCAGAGGCCCATGGAGACCCCCTCCCCTCCGGGTTCCCCTCCCCAAACGCCCACTCCAGGACCCTCTTGGACTCGAGCCCACTGGGCCATCAGTAGCAATGGCCTCTGAGACCTTGAATGCGGGAGGTTCAAAAGCAGCCCTGGCCTCCTAATGGGTCCCAGACTTGGGACAGGGCTTGGGGGTTTGCAGACATGCCAGGACCTTTAAAAGGCACCTTCCCTGTCCTCCAGTCCCCCTCCCACCTCTCAGACATAGTCCAGAGAGGAGCACCCAGAAGTCATGGGTGAGAGGGACATAAAAGACCTGCAGGGACCCTTCCCCGACCTGCTGGCAGCTGGTCCAGCCCCATCCTTGGGTCATTCCTTCCTCAAGCTTTGATCATCTTTTCAGACCCTGGGGGACCTCAGCTGGGTGTACGGCCCCCTAGGCTCCAAAGGGGACTTCCTGTGGAGCTCACGCAGGGAGCCCTCTGGTGCTTAGAGGCTCCTGGGAAAGGCTGGAGCCATGATACCACGTGCTGCCAAGCCCACCTGCCAGGGCTCTGGCCCCTGATGCAGCTGCCTTTCTGAGCCACTGACTCTTGATTCCATGGACACAGCCCCAGCCCCGATGGGCTCCCTTCAGCACCGCTCTTGCCAGCAGCCTAAGATGGGTGACACCTGGTCCCAGCTGCCCTGGCCTGGGCCCCCCCGCCCGGCCATGCTGCTGGTCTCCCTCATCTTGGCCGCAGGGGTGATGCCCTCGGACGCCAGCACCAGCTGCCCGGTCCTTTGCACGTGCCATAACCAGGTGGTGGATTGCAGCAGCCAGCGGCTCTTCTCCGTGCCCCCGGACCTGCCGAGGGACACTCGCAACCTCAGCCTGGCCCACAACCGCATCGCCGCCGTGCCGTCTGGCTACCTCACGTGCTACATAGAGCTCCGGGTGCTGGATTTGCGCAACAACTCCTTGGTCGAACTGCCCGCGGGCCTCTTCCTGCACGCCAAGCGCCTGGCACACCTAGACCTGAGCTACAACAACCTCAGCCACGTGCCGGCCGACATGTTCCAGGCCGCCCACGGCCTCGTGCACATCGACCTGAGCCACAACCCGGGGCTGCGGAGGGTGCACCCGCGGGCCTTCCAGGGCCTGGCGCAGCTCCGGGACCTGGACCTCAGCTACGGGGGCCTGGCCTTCCTCAGCCTCGAGGCTCTCGAGGGCCTGCCGGGGCTGGTGACCCTGCAGATCGGCGGCAACCCCTGGGTATGCGGCTGCACCATGGAGCCCCTGCTGAAGTGGCTGCGGAACCGCATCCAGCGCTGCACGGCGGGTAAGGGAGGGAGCCCGGCCCCGCGGACAGCAAAGGCTCCGCGGGAGAGGGAGGGACTTAGAGACCCTGCGCACCTGCTGAGGGCCGACCCCGGGCTCGCCTCCTCGTGCACCGGTCTTGCACTGCCCAAGTCTTTGCCGAGTTCTTGCTGTGCGTGCCCGGTGCAGGGGACCCGGCATTAATGAAACAGACGCCACCCTCGCCCCTGTGGCCCTGATGACCTAATGAGGCAGAGAGCAAACAAGTAAGAACAGCTCATTAATAATAGACAGTGTTTATTGAGCGTCCACCATGACCTTCCAACTTGGCAGGTGTTATCTCATTGGACCCCACTCTTATTATCCCCATTTTACAGGTGAAGACACTGAGGTTTAGAACAATGAAAAGACTTGGCCAGAGTCACTCATTTAGAAAGTGGCAGAGCTGTGGATAAAACCCAGGTTTATTTGACTTCTAAGCTCTGTTCTGCTCTACCAGATTGCTTTTTAAGTGTGCTAAGTACTAGAAGAAATAGAAATGGTTCACCCCATTTATTGTAGTACTTACTATCTGCCAGGCCCTATTCTAAATATATTACATGTTTTAGCTCATCTCATCCTCACAAGAACCCTGGTGAGACACCACACACACACACACACACACACACACACACAGGAGGAAACCAAGGCACAGAGAGGCTCAGTAACTTGCCCAACGTCCTACAGCTGTTAAGGGTTGGAGTCAGGATTCGAACCCTGGCAGCCTGGCTGCCCTCTGGCTGTATCCCGATGAGTCAGGTTCTAGGCTACCAGGAGTGGGCAGGACTTGAGTTCTGGGCTGGCCAAAGGGCCTTGGCAGAATTCTGCAAGGTTTGGGCGTGGAGTGTCGATCTGAGAAGAGAAACTCTTATGTGGCTATTTAACGAGCCAGCCTCTACGGGGAATGGACTGGGGACTGAAGGAGCCTGAACCCCACAGGCTCAATGAGGCTGCAGGCAGGCAGTGTTGAGCTGTGGTCCCCAGCCACCAGCTCTCCTGTGTGGCAGCACCGAACCTCTGCAGTAGGGCTAGCTGGGGGGGGCGCCACCCGGGGGCTTTCCCAGAGCCTGAGCTCAGAGCGAATTCAGAAGCAGCGGTGCTGGATGAGGTGGGAGGGAGAGGAGGACTGAGTGGGGAGCCCAGGATCAAAATAGTTTGCGGGGGGCTGTGGGTCACGATTCCAGTGTTCCCACAGAACTGCGGGAGGAAGTTCTCTGGAACCAAAATAGCTGGGGACCGAGATGGGCTGAGGGGAGGGCGCACGAGGGGAAGGCTGGCTGCCTGGATTGATCTCCCCACTAGCCTAACCTCTGCAGGCTGCACCTCGTCCCCTCTCTCTTGTGCACTAAGGACAGAAAGGGCCCGCAGGGTTCCTGCACACACAGGGGCTTCTCCTCTTCTGGGATCTCGGAGGTCCCTGCTGCCCTTCGGAAGAAGCCCAGGCTCCCAGTGAGCAGGAGAGGGGTCCAAGATCCCATCAGCGAAGTCTCATGTCCGTACAGATGAGGGACCCAAGTTCCAGAGAGGGAAAGTGACTGGCCACAGGCCACAGCTAGAGACGCAGCTTCCCTGTTCCTCCACAGAACACACTTTGCGCGATGACACACTCTCCAGGATATTTCGTCTTGGAGGCAGAGAACTTGCCAGTCTAGGTAGGACTAGGTGACACTCTTCCCTTTGTCTTTTTCTGCTTCTTCCTCCCTTTTTCTTCATGGGATTCCCATTACTATCCCTATCTTTTGGACAAATCCCAACACAGAGAAACATAGGGAGACCTTGGGATATAAATCAACTTCGAGACTGGTCCCTTGACTTACCAGAGGGCTTCGTCAGCCCCCGGGCTCCCATCCTGCCCTCCTGCAGGCTCTGTCAATTGCCCTCAGGGTCCCCACATCCCCCAGCCTCGCAATGCATCACCACCACCCCATTCATTCACTCAATAGACTTTGGGATTCAGCATCTTCTGGTTCTGGATGTTCAACTCCAGGTGCCATCTCGTCCTGGCTGGAGTCTGGGGTCCTATGCATACAGCCTACAGAGACCCTTCAGCCTGGGCTTTGGGGAAGGTTGCAGCCTCCCTCTGAACCTGACTCTCCATTTCTAAGGAGAATCATGCTCATCCGTTTCTCAAAAGAGTCAATCCAAGTCCATCATTTTATTCTTCTCCCTCAAAGACGGCAGAATGAATAAACACCATTTATGCACCACATAATTTAAAAAGCTCCTTCACATTGACTTTCTTAGACGATTGAGACCAAACTATCCCCTTCTTACATTTCCCATTTCTTCATAAGAACCAGAAAAGCAAGAAAGACTTGCCCAAGGAGAGAGTTGGATTAATATTTACCCACTGAACGAAGGAGTGGCCGGCTGTTGGAAGGCCAGTGCTGGCACTGCGAGGCAGAACTGCTCTCTGCCTGCCACTCTCCCTTCCAAGGCAGAGAAAGATGCAGCCACTGACAGCTACCATGCATTTGTACCAGTGACCCTGGAAGGGTGAGCTGGGGCCATCAGTGATGGAGAGAACAGCAATCCCACCGAAGGAGAAGCCCCTCCTATAGAAGTCTGTGTGCAGAATATGACCCCACTGACCTGTCCAGAAAGACCAACCTAGGATGACAATAAAAACATGCACCTATGTAGTACTTACTGTGTACCAAGAATATATCATTTCTGTAAGTTAATTCATAGAATCCTCACTACAATCCCATGACATAGTTACTTTTATTATCCTTATTTTATAGATAAAGGAACCACAACACAGAGGTGTTAAATAACTTAGGCATAATCCTACAGCTAGGGAGGGATAGAGAGGGGATTTGAACCCGGGCCGATAGCTCCAGAGCCCAAACTCTTAACCCTACACACTCTGTGTATCTGGAAAAGCCATATGGGGTAGTAGAAAGACCCAATGCTTTGGAGTTGGACAGAGTCATTCATTCACATATTCAATTAACAAAGGTTAATTGAGCATTTAATGGGCAGGCCTCTGTTCTAATGCTAAGGATACTACAGGAAGAACTTATATTCAAAAGGAGAAAACAGATAATAAACAAACTGTGAGACAGTGATACATACAATGGGGAAAAAAATAAGCAAAGTAGGTAAGAGAGAGAAGGCCCAGAGAAAAGTGAAGTGGGGTTGCTGTTTTATATAGAATCCAAAAGGAAGGCCTCACTGAGAAGTTGATATTCAAGCAAAGTCCCAGAGGCGGTGAGGGCCTGAGCTGTGCAGAGATCCAGGGGAGAAGCACCCTCACGAGGGGACAAATGCAAAGGCTCCCCCTCCCCACACTGAAAGGGGACATGCTCGGGGTGATGGAAGAATGACCAGGAGGTGTGCGTGGATGGATCCGAGCAAACCAAGAAGAGAGTGGAAGGGATGGGGAGGTTCTTCTGGGAAGGAGAAGAAGCCTGGGGAAGGTTTCAAGCACAGAGTGACATGGCAGGACCTCAGGTTTAAAAGGATCACTCAGCCAGCTGTGTCGAGGTGGATTAAGGGCAGAAGCCTAGAAACCAGTTGGGAGGCTATTGTAAGAGATTACAATGATGATGAAATCCCACAGAAGTCCCAGATCTGCCGTTAGCAGGGGCTACGGGACTTTAGGCAAGTTACTAAAGTCTCCGAGCAGTGATCTCCACCTCTATAAAAACATATATAGGGGCTTCCCTGGTGGCGCAGCGGTTGAGAGTCCGCCTGCCGATGCAGGGGACACGGGTTCGTGTCCCGGTCCGGGAAGATCCCACGTGCCGCGGAGAGGCTGGGCCCGTGAGCCATGGCCGCTGAGCCTGCGCGTCCGGAGCCTGTGCTCCGCAATGGGAGAGGCCACAACAGTGAGAGGCCGGCATATCACAAAAAAAAAAAAAAAAAAAAAAAACCATATATAAGGCTCAAGAGGGAGGGGATAAGAGGACATATGTACGCATATGGCTGATTAGCTTTGTTGTGCAACAGAAACTAACACGCTATTGTGAAGCAATTATACTCCAATAAAGATCTATTAAAAAAATTAAAAAAAAAAAACTTGCTGTGAGGGTTGTTGAGGGCACTAAAGAAGGTGAGTGAAACTTGGCACATGGAAGAAACTTCATAAAAACCCAGCTTCTCCTGGGAGGGGCAGGGGCTCCCTCTTCCTGCTCTCCCCTAAGCCACTCACCCTCCCTGGCTTCTGTGTTGCAGATTCTCAGCTGGCTGAGTGCCGGGGCCCCCCAGAAGTCGAGGGCGCCCCACTCTTCTCCCTGACCGAGGAGAGCTTCAAGGCCTGCCACTTGACCCTGACCCTGGATGATTACCTCTTCATCGCCTTCGTGGGTTTCGTGGTCTCCATCGCATCCGTGGCCACCAACTTCCTCCTGGGCATCACGGCCAACTGCTGCCACCGCTGGAGCAAGGCCAGCGAAGAGGAGGAGATTTGACCCGGGTACCTCCATGCCGCTGACCACCGGGCACCCTCCCTGGCTGCCCACTCTGGCTCTGCCCCGGCCAGAGTGGGCAGCCAGGTCATGGCTCAAGCAAGGTCAGGAAACTACCTTCGTGTGAGCTTCTACGGTGGGCCAGACACTGTGCTAGGAACTGGGACCGACCTACACCTTGCCCCTCAAGGCACTTACCTCTGATAGAGGAGAGAGAGTCGAAAACTCTTCCCTTTAAGACCTTTTATCAGCACACTGAGTACATAGTTATGGAAGCCCAGAGGAGGGGTCATCAACTGTGTCTAGAAAAGTCCAAGAGAATTATAAGAATGGAGGTGATTTTTGATGACCCAGGTGAACTGGGTCATCAAAAAATTGTCTGCTTTGTCCATAGACAAAGAAGGACAGACAGAAGCCAATGACAGAGGCCAGAGTATGCCTAGTGTGTTGAGAACAGTGAACGATACCTGTGACTTCAATGTACAGAGCGGAAGTGACACAGGACCAAAACTTTCCCCCTGACACCCAATCTGTCAGCTCTCGGCGTTGCCCATCACTGCCTCTGAGGGCGAGAACACCTCCATGCCAGCCCCCTGAGCCTCCTCCTACCAGCAGCTGCCAGGTGAGACCACCTCCTGTTGACTGCCCTCCCCCCATCCTATGCGGCCAATTGTAGCATGCTGGCGAGGTCCAGGTAGCAAACTGAGGATGGACACCTTCAGTGCTCTTCTCCTACCCCTGTCTCTTGCCTCTTACTCGAGCGTGGGCTTCAGAAGAGGGAAGCAGGAGTCCTGGCACCCTGGGACTCCTAATCTTGTGACTGTTCTTGCCACGGTGCTCATGCCAAGGGATCTCGACAGGGCAGCGCACCATGGGCTGCAGCCCTGTAGCATGATACCCAGGACGGAAGGAGGAGAAGGCCGCCACAGTCGTAACCATCAGAGGATTTGCTCCCCCTTCTAAGCAACTCACCCACTTCAGCATAAGGGTGAGAGAGCTGTTAATTACCCAGCACTTGCTGGTGTCAGGCACTGTGATAAGCTCTCTCCAGAGACAATTCCCTTTAATGCACACAACAACCTCTTGAGGTGAGCATTGCTGTCCCCATTTTACAGATGAAGAAATTAAGGCTCAGAGAGGTTAAGTCACATGCTACTTAACGAGTAAAATAAAATCTGTGCTCTTCCTACTACCCCATTCAAGTTGGGGAACATCACAATTCCCTCTAAAGTTATCTAAGTTCAAATTCCAACTTGATGAAGCTCCCAAAAAGGACCAGGCATTCTCCTGGGCACTTTTAAATCTGCTGAGTCATTGATTTCAATTCTCCCAGCAACACTGCCTAGCGAGTTTTATGATTCCCATTTTACAGATGAATTAATTGTAGAGAGCTGAGTATCTTACCCAACATTATCTGGATAAACTCTAGAAGGAAGGTGATAGGCAGCTCCATTCAGGGAACCATGTCTAAGCAGTCAAAAATCAAGTAATTTCATGTGCGAAGCACAATTATCATCATCTTCATTGTCATCATCTTCATTGTCAGTTTCATCATCTTCATCATTATCTTCCCCGTATTTGTTCAGTGCTGGACAGTTTGTGCAGGTACTTTGGCGTCATTCTCCTTGACTTTGCACGACCCTGTGTGGGAGACAAGCCTGACATCATTACTCTTATTCTACAGATGGAGCAATAGAGATTCAAGACTGGGTGTGACCTGCTTACACAGCAGGGTTGCGACTCAACTCCATCTCGTTTCTCTTTCCAGTGCTTTCCCAGGTGCTTGAGGAAGAAACTGCCTGGGAGGGCTGGGTAGTGGGTCCCTAGGATTCACAGCCATGAAGGTCCTAGTAGATCAGCTAAATAAAGGGCAGTAAAATCAGGTGCCCTGCAGATTTAGATGTGCTCAGGGCACATCAGCCCCTGAAACAGAGAAGCAGCACAGATAACATCTGAATAGGAGACACCTGCCTTGCAACGTGTAAATAACACATCAAGACCGCTGGCCACGGTGGTAATCATGCAAGAAATAAGACCTCTGGAAAACAGGAGAGGAAGCTGCGTTCCTACTTGAGCCCTGCTGTGCAGTTTTGCAAGAGATACAAAGGAAGCAGGAAAGCAGTGGGATGAGAGCCTCTGCAGGATAGGGGAAGACTTTAAGACCCAGTCCGCTATGTTGGCAAGGCTGTGGCCAAAATGAGAATTAAAACGAGGACATTCTACCTTGCCTTCAGCTCCAGCAAGCTTGCATCACCCATCCTCCTGGCACATCATCTTCCAAGAAGTCTTCCCCTATTCATGCTTCCCTGAGCTAGTCAACCAAAAGAGTGCCCGAAACTTTGCTAGACCTGGGGTACTTGAATCTTGTCTCCTCTGCATCTCACTTACAACACCTGGGTCAGAACCCCGCTCCCGTGAGAACGGGAGCAGAACTGTGCCCACTGTCTTCTTCAACTGTGTCCAAGGACGAGCGGACCAGGGCCGCTCTCTCCACGAGTCAAGCTGACAGCCTAAAGTATTTGAGGAAGAACTTTTAGAAATAATAGTCCTGACACAAACAGTTAAACCTCTCACAGAGGGACACCATATACATCTATCATAATCTCTTAGAGACTCTGGTTTGCTGAAATATAGTTAACATATTTTAAGACATGTGATTTTTTTTGCATAGAACTAGACCAAACAAGCTAGCCCTTGAGATCAAATGTCCATTCTAATAATACTGTTTAGTTCCCATTAATGGCAAACCTTTCTGAGTAGGATACAGGCTTTTAAAGAACAGATGCTTCTCCAGCTACTAGAAGGTCCCCAGTTAACTAACCCACAATGTAGAAAGCATTTAACTTCCCTACCGCCAAGGAATTTGTGCTTCTTCCCTGCCTGCCACCACCACCATCTCGTGCAGGCTATCAGAAGCAAACTTCTAGTGGTATGCTTCTAGGGATAATCTAGCAGTCCTGGTTGGAACTCTTCCCACAACCCTACTGACCGAGAACCCATGATGTTGCCCCTACAAGGCTTCATTAGGTTTTCTCCAGACTGGTTAACACGTAAGCCTGGAGGTATCTCTGAGTCCATGTGTCTGTTCATGAGGTTCTGTGGATGTTGGGTATCTACTGATATGAGGCCAATCTCTCTGGAGCCTGAGTTCAGTTCTCTGACATGGTCTACCCAGCTGTCTGTTTACTGTATCGCTTACTACACTACAATGGAATCCCATTAGGGTTGGGGTAGGAATAGCTGCTCAGAAAATATATGAGAGACAAGTATGTAGCTGAGGCAGCCTAATGACAGCCTGATTGCTTCTCTACCCCTCAGAGATCTGTCCTCATCACAGAAGATTTTTTCATGCCGGGCCTGAGGATAGCAAAGTTTAGGTAACCAACAGGCCTATGATGGTCAAGGTCTGGACCAAGAAAATTGTTCTTTAGAAAAGACCCCACATCTGTACACACCACTCTGGACAAGTTGCCTCTGGTCACCCTATGACAAACCCTCATCTGTATCTCCATTCCTGCAGGGATTCCCAGGAAACCCTGCAGAAATAGATCCCCTGAGTTGCTATAGAGTTTACTGGCTCCTTTCAAGGAACTTGGTGTACGGAATTTGAACAGAACAAGACAGCTACTTCTCCATCAGGGAAGACCTAGAACCCCCATGTTCCCTAGAGATGTCTTTGTTTGTATCACTCTGACATCCTTTCCAGCTCCAGAAGAGTAAAAAGAGACACCTTTGTCCATGCCTCAAAAGAACATCTTCCCAAAGCTAGAGAAATTCATCTGCTCTCCCCACTCCAGAAGCAGGCAAAAGGGAAGTGAAGGAGGAAGTTGCAAGGTCCTTTGCAAATCCCCGTCGTGTTTGCCACAGCACTGGGTGGAGAGTTCTGGATGCAGAGAGCTCTCGACTGTGGGGTGCTGTTGTCTGGGGGCGGGAGGGTTAGGGCAGGGAGGGGAAAGGGAAGATGCCAACCTTTGTATGGAGATGATTTTATAACCATGCACTTTTGTAACTGTGAAGAATTTTTCATAAATGTACATTAATAAAAAAGAGTGTACAGTTTAACAAATTTTCTAAAGAGTTGTGAAGAGGAGGAAGGGGGAGGGAGGAAGAAAAAGAAAGAGAGAGAGAGAGGAGCTAGGCGGAATCAAGAGACTGTGTGCCAAAATATACGCACAAAGGGCCTATGGGGAGCGTGTAGATGGGAATAATTAGGAGACGTGCCAGCCATGGAAGGGCATGTGTGGGAGTAGAAGGAACATCACAGAAGCATATTTCTACCAGGCAAAAAAGAATACACTTGCGTCTGTAGGCACACACCCCTCTGTGTAGGCATATTTTGGTGTCTGAAATTACACAAAGAGGAGAGCATATGTCTTATACGTGTTGGTGTTTGCAGCTTGGGTCATCTGTAAAACATGCCAAGGCAAGTGGGTGTGCCTGTCTAGTTAGCATCACTAAGGAGTGTGTGCTAGGGAGATGGTCCACGCCAGCCGCGTGGGCATAAGGACACTAGATCAGGCATACAGGTAAACCAGGCATCTAAATGCATGGTGTAGGACGGATGAGGTCATCACTGGTGTAGGTTCAGTCTCTGTTCTCATAGGTTAATTTTTAAAAAGGAAGGGATTCTAAACTTCCTGAGTCTTGCAAGGGTTGCCTACACATCATTAGAAATGAGATGGTTGGACAGTGTACCTTGGGAACAGAGGCAGAAAAAGAAGGAGCAAAATCTACTTCTATGTGTATGTTGGCAGCCATGGTTATCCTGGTACTCTAAAGAGGAAGTGGCTCTAAGCAGGAAGTGGTCCCTTCCACCAATGCGTATTTTAACCTCCCTCTATTCCTCCCGCTCCAACTGCCACAGAGTACAAATACCGCACTCACAGGGTAAAGCCACTAAAGGGAACGCACACACTGACTCAGAACACTCAGATAGAAAGACAAAGAATGTGCACAACAATAACCAGTGTTTTCTGGAGTCGTTTGGAGAGGGGCAAAAACTTTCTCTTAAAATTAAGGACTTAAGAGAGCCTATACTGAACAAGTGAAACATCAAAAATAAGGGTCATGAAATGAGCAGATATCTCACGGAAGTCCAGACCTTGTCTATCTCATTCAGTGCTGTCTATCCCTAGTGCCATGCCTATACCTAGCAACTTATGATGATGATGATACTGATGAAGCATTTATGGAGCAGGTCATATGACCAGATACTGTGCTGAGCACAATGCATGAATTAATTTACTTAATTCTCACGACAACCCAAGACAGGTACTCATTAGACCCATTTCCAGATGAGGGAACGGAGGCTCAGACAGGTCACACAGCCAGTAAGTAGTAGTTCTGGATTTAGACACTCAGTAATACCTGGGGACTACCTGACTTCAGGGGACAAGAACAATGTGAGACGTTAAGAAAATCCAGTCTCAATCAGAAGCCAGCCTTGAGTCACAAAGACCCTCTATAATTACTTGGTGAAAAAAAAAAATTGGAAGGGGATAGGTAAAAACAATACATATCCTGTATGTTTCATTCTGTATAACTTTGATTACTACATTAATCAAGGTAGGCTAATTGTGATAACAGGTGATACCCAAACCTCAATGGGATAAAGCCATGCTTACTGGGTTATTTAACACAACAAAGGCTTATTTCCTGCTCATGTCACATGCCAATGCATGTCAAAGGCTCTGCTCCACATGGTTATTCAGGGACCCTTGATGCCTGCCATCCACGAGGCCACAGAGCCCTCCACTGCATTCTCTGCAGTGTGGAGAATCTCAAGGGAGCTTTGATGGGGGGCAAAGCTGGAGGTATTGTACATAAATTCCAGCCATATTTCACTGGCCAGAACTCAGTGCCTTGGCTCCATTTAATTTCAAGGGACTAGACTACTATGTACCTTGAAAGCAAAGGAAACAGGGTTTTGTAAACCCCACCAAGTCTCTAACACCATCTGCTCCACTCATCAGCAAATACCGTTTCAGTCTTCCTCCCGCATTTATCTTATCCTGTCACCACATACAACTCAAAGCTCAAGATTGCCAATGATGCAGTATTTTCTCCATTAGGTCTCCTTGGGGTCCAGTGACCTATGAACTAAAAAGGAAATTCATCATTCATCCACTGTACACATACCCAGTACACAGTAGTGGCACAGGGACAGAGTAACAGCAAATTAAAACCCTTGTTTGGAAAGAAAGGGGGAAAACGAAAACACAGCAGTCGTGGTCCATAGCAATTCTGAAATCCTGATGGAAGAGCATTATGAAGGCCTCAGATCAAGCTCTTTATTAGACCTTGACTCTGCTTTCTGGTAAGAACTCTTTTGTGGGTCGTTCTCTACTCTGACTCTTCCTTCTTGGAGGATCTCCCTTTTCCATTATTCATCCTGGCCATATCTAAAGTGGGTATTAGGGGCCATGCACTCTTTGGAGGTTGTCCATCTTCTACAACCAGCCTCCTGCTGGTGCAAGTATGCTGACCTGAAATTTGTTTTGGGTCTCAATAGTCAATAGCTTTTCGAATCCAGGTTCATGGTTTCTTAGCAATTCACCTCCCTTAAAAACTTGATAAGACTTTTGTTCTATTTGCTTCCACTAAGTTCCATGTTTCAGTACAAACACAAAGTTCTTTCCTAAAAAGTGTTTTCAAGCCTACCTTGATTCCTTGCTTTCTCTTCCCAGGTGCCTTCTTTCTCAATGACAACCTTGCAATTATCTGAAACAATAGATGGGAAGTCACATTCTTATTCTTATTTGTTTCCACTTGGCTAAGTTGCTTTAACTGAAAATTTTTAATGGGCCTTTTTGCTCAAAGCCCTTTTCTGTTTTATCTCTTGTGATGTAGGTCTAAAAACAGTCTGATTTTCCAATTTTTAATGCTCAAAATTTTTTTTTACTTCCTCTCTGCTCCTTTTTGTTTCTACTTCCAATCTGCTCTAAAACTATTTAAAACATTAGAAAATGAATTTGGATCCATTTGGGCTGAGACCAAAAATGTTTGAAGCACATAAACAGTAATGCAACATGAACTTTGTAAAGGAAATGAACCTCCTTGTGGAAAATGATCTTTGTGATGAAAGGTAAAGAAACAGAAAAAAAAATACTACCAAGTTAAGAGTTAGTGCATGGCATTCAGATTTCACCATTCAGATGCAGATTAAACCTACTGCAGGGATAGGTTTGCCATTGGAGGGATAAGAGAGATTGATGGGGAAGAATCAGTGCCCATAGGTGGTGACTGAGAGGCTATTTGAGGAGAAAATTTTGGCTCTATTGTGTCACTGGTCCTTATCCCCAACTCACTCACCACGGAGAGCAGAGATGATAGAAGGAGAAAAACACCACTAAGAGAGGGTTATGATAAAAAGAATACTATAGTGTTCCCCCCAGCTTTACACTTAGCTCATGTAATCATTTGGGAGTACATTGCATGAAGCTCTAGAAAATATATAATAATGTAGCTGGTTGTTTACAAAACTGAGGACGCTCCTCCTATAGCTGAGCCAGTATTCAAAAGAGATCTCTATGCAAGTAAGTTAAAAGCTAAAGCTATGGGAATGGTTCATACAGGAAGTTAGAGCCAGTATTCAAAAGAGATCTTTATGCAAGTAAGTTAAAAGCTAAAGCTATGGGAATGGTTTATACGGGAAGTTAGAGTCCCATATAAAGGGGCAGTTTATGGCTTCACTCATTCAAAATTCCATGTGATAGGCCTGTTTCAGATGCTGGGTTATGACAGTGAGAAGATAAAGTCTCTGCCCCTCGGTGCCTATTTTCTATTTAGGAGTGGGAATTGGTGGGGGTGGGGGATGGAGGTTAGATCAGATAATAAACAGTAAAAAAATTCCAGATAGTGATAAGCGCTGCAAAGAAAACACAGCAGGAAGAGGGTTGGGGGGATGAGGTTGAAGAAGTATGCCCACATCAAGCAGGTCCTTGTGGGCCCTGGTTGGACTTCACATTAAGTTTAAGTGCCATGGGAGACAACTGGAGGGTTTTGAGCAGGGGAGTGACATAATTTGATGACATTTTTCAAAGCTCAGGTCAAACGCTGTATGGAACCTGTTCCAAAGGTGGGAAAGGGTGTAGGCTGGGACACCAGCGAGGGGTCTTCTGCATAATCCAGTTGGAAGATGTGTGAAAAGGCTACCAGTGTTGGTGGTGGGTAAGGAGACAAACTGAGGTTATATTTTAGAGGCAGAGCCAATGGGACTTGCTGATGTATTAGATACGGTGAGAGAGAACAAAAGAGGCATCAAGGATAACTCTTTTTTTTTTTAACTTCAGCTGTATGTATGCTCAACCAGACCCAAGGAGCAGAAAGGCTATCTTCATTCTATGATAAAAAAAACAATCCCAACAGACAGCCAACAATCCATAAGTGACAAGAGGGAGAGAGGAAGCAGATCTACAAACAGATGCATAACGTCAGGAAACAGCTCAAACCTGAAGACCAAGAGACAGGGGTAGAGAACTCCGAACATACGGTGCTGGTTTAAATATGCTGTATCACTCTGAGCGTCAGGTACTGAAGCCTAAATAACCAGCAGCATCTTCAGAGTACAGATTTGTAGGTTTGTATCCACTGACATGCTAGAGGCAGAGCATCGATCCAAAATGATTTTCTAGAAGGAAAGTGTGACGCCCTCAGCTGTAGACAAAGAAGCAAATCCAGGAAACAAATTATATTTGAGATGAGCCCAAATATATTCGAAATGGGACTATTACATGAAGTCATATTTTTTTTTAAATGGGAACGAACAGCTTGTACTCATTTTAACCGAAGAGTGAAAGACGATGGTGACAAGCTGGGCCTCTCAGGATGATGTTACACTGTGAACGTTCACAACCACTGCCGACTTTGTACGTTTATATTGTACCGCACGCTGCACCAAGTGCTTTACCTGCCCTATTTCGTTGGCATCTGCCTGAAAGACGCTACTCTCGAGAAATGCAGAGCATAATGAAGAGCGTGGACTTGGGGACCTGGGTTCAAATCCCAGTGCTGCCGCTTACCAGCCATGTGAACTTGGGCAGGTGACAGCCTCTCTTTGTGTCTGAATTTCCCTGTTGATTTGAAAGGACAATGGTAGACACTTGATAGGGTCTCTGAGAAGATTAAAGGAGATCGAGTATGTAAAGTGCTGAGAACGGTGCTGGCACACAGTGATATTCAGTTCGTGCTAATGACAATGAACCACTAGCTTCCCGCTCTTACAGGGAAAGAGCTAGACGCCAAGAGATGTTTAAGTCACTTATCTAACATCACACAGTCGAAATGGGACAAAGCCAGGGTGTTAATCCACATCTGTCCTCCAGACTCAGTGTGCTACACTGCTATCCTATACCAGATAGGTCACGTTGGCCAGCTGCGACAGTCTGTCTCCAAACACGGGACCCAGTGAATCATGCCTTGGTGTGGTCCGCCCCACCCTGAATCTGTGCTGGCCCTGCAACTCAATTTAACCAGAGGAAGGTAGTGGAACTGAGCTGTGTTGGTTCCGGACCTAATCCTTACAAGGGCCTGGCAGCTTCTGGTTTTGTGGTCTTGGGAGCCTTGAGCTCCCACGGATTGTCTGATCCATGGAGACAGACGAAGAGTTCACGTGGAGAGACCACGTGGAGAGAAAGAGGCTCCGCCATTCCAGTGTGCCAGCGGAGCCCAGCTTTCCAGCCAACCGCTCCAGGCACCAGGCACATTAGTGCATCTATCCGAACATTCCAGCTGCAGCCACCCTCTGACCACAGCCCCACGGGAGATCCCAAGCAGGACCAGCAAGAGAACTGTCCAATGAAGCCACAGTGGGGACAACTGTTAAATTAATTAAACAAGAAGGCCGTTACACTGAGCTGGCTTTAACGCCTTGGTAGCCTTCGTCAGCAACCAAAACTTAAGCCTGAAATACCTCAAGGTTAAGAAATCAAAACCTAAGGACAGCCAATCACAAACAGCCAATGAGCCTTTCCCAAATAAGGCAACTGCTTAAGCTATAGCCAATCAAACACTTTCCTTGCTTTCTTTCTGCATCTTCTCTATAAAAGTCTTGCTCCTAGTTTCAGTTGGTGGAGTGCCCCTAACACTTCCAGCGAGGCACTGCCTGACTACAATGAATTTTTGCTTAAATAAACTCAGAATTTTTAATATGCCTCAGTTTATCTTTTTTTGTTTGTTTGTTTTTCGGTATGCGGGCCTCTCACTGTTGTGGCCTCTCCCGTTGCGGAGTACAGGCTCCAGACGTGCAGGCTCAGCAGCCATGGCTCACGGGCCCAGCCGCTCCGCGGCATGTGGGATTTTCCCTGACCGGGGCAAGAACCCGTGTCCCCTGCATCGGCAGGCGGATTCTCAACCACTGCGCCACCAGGGAAGCCCTCAGTTTATCTTTTAACACAAGTAATTTTTTAAGCCTCTATGTTTGGGGCTATTTGTTATACAATAATACACAATTGAAACACTAGTCTATGAGGAAAAGACTTACTGAGGACAAAAATGTGTCAGCAATATAAGGCTGAAGCCGGAGCGATCATACCGTCCCAGAAGCAAGGTGCAGAGAAGGTAAGAGCCCATGCTCCGGGGTCTAACCAACCAAGTTCAAGTCCTGCTGTTGTCACTGCTAACCAGATAAGTTACTCAATATTGCCCCGACTCATTCCCTTCTCTGTATAGTGGGAATACTACCTATCTCATAGAGTCGTAGTGGTGATTCAATGATATAATCCCTACTAATGACACTAGAATAGTGTCTGACTTATAGTAAGAAATCAACAAACAATTAGCAACTGCTATTTTTATTAATAAAAATAGTATAATTATTCTAGATGCAATTAAATTGACCAATGCAAGGAACAGATGAATTCTCCAGTTATTGTTTCTAACTTCTCCAGGAATAACGCCACTGGAAATTGCATCACTTTGCTTTGAGAAATGCCAGTGCACAATATTTTCAGAGTTTGACAAGGACAACAAAAATTAATAATGAAGAGAAGATTACCACCCATCTCAAACTGGTCTTGAAGAGTATTGACATCCCAAGCAATTACTGCAAAATAAGATTTTTACAGAGAAACGTATAATGGCAACATGCTTTCCCGCAAAAGAAAAGTCATTTACAATCCGGACACGAGGTAGTGTGTGACTCCTCCAAGCAAAGTTAAGAACCCCACCCCCTCCACAGTAGTGGAAGAATATTGAGCTTTTGGAAAGAATGCAGCAGCCAAAGGAGGCACAGATGCAGCCACGGAGCCTATGACTTACCAAGAGGAGGGCGGCTGCGCAGCACAGTTGCTATTTGGATGAATAAGAAAAGGGAGAAACAAAGCCGTCCTCAGAAATAAAGGTGGCTTCTAAGGATTACTTTAAGCAAAATGTTTAATCAATAATTAAGCCCCTAGGGCTTCCCTGGTGGCGCAGTGGTTGAGAGTCCGCCTGCCGATGCAGGGGACGCGGGTTCGTGCCCCCGTCCGGGAAGATCCCACAAGCCGCGGAGCAGCTGGGCCCGTGAGCCATGGCCGCTGAGCCTGCGCGTCCGTCCGGAGCCTGTGCTCCGCAACGGGAGGGGCCACGGCGGTGAGAGGCCCGCGTACCGCAAAAAAAAAAAAATAAATAAAATAATAATAATAATAATTAAGCCCCTAAAGGAAGAACTAGACATTCCAACAGAGATCAGATTTCAGGGGACAGGAGCCACATGGAACACCCAGCAGACATCCAGCCTGCACAGAACAGACTCACCGGCCACAGACGTGAGAACTATTACCAGACCTTGGGTGAAGTGGAGTCAGGCACTGATACTTGAACCTGTTCTATGTCCTGCGTCGCTTCATCAGAGATGTTTAGTTGATAAGAAGTCGCTCCTTGTTTTGGTTTAGACCCTTTCCCTCTATCACTCGTGAGGTGTGGACTTACGGATTGCATGAACGTTTTCTCATGACTAGAGTCTTGAGATTCTGCTGCCCGGAGCTGGTAAAACCAAGGATACAGCCGCTCTCTGAACTCCTCCTTAAAGAATTTATTTATTTTGGGCTTCCCTGGTGGCGCAGTGGTTGAGAGTCCGCCTGCCGATGCAGGGGACACGGGTTCGTGCCCCGGTGCGGGAAGATCCCACATGCTGCGGAGCGGCTGGGCCCGTGAGCCATGGCCGCTGAGCCTGCGCGTCCGGAGCCTGTGCTCCGCAACGGGAGAGGCCATGGCAGTGAGAGGCCCGCGTACCGCAAAAAAAAAAAGAAAAAAAAAAAAGAATTTATTTATTTCTGTCTGAAAGTGCTACGAGTTACTCAAGGAGGCTGGTAATTATAGAAGGCAGCTGCAATGAAGTGGAGGAAAGGCCAGGCTGGAATTCATCTTATTCACTCAACAAACACTTGCTGAGGCCCTGGTGTGGGCGAGGCAATGTTATGTACAAGAAAGAATGACTGAAGACCAAAGAGACCGGGATCCCTACTTCAGATTTTATCCACCGTGCCTAGCACAGGACCAGTGTATGGCAGCTTTCCAACAAATGTTTGTTAAACCAATTAATCCTGCCACTAACTCACGAATTTCCCTCTTATAATTCCCCCGAATAAGGGTTCAGACATCACCTCTTATTTTAAAAAAACAGTGAGAGACACACTTCCCAAACTTTAATGTGCATAACAATTCCCAGGGGGCCTTGCTAAGGCGCAGACGCTGTACCAGCAGGCCTGCATTTCTAGGAGTGGCATTTCTAACAAGTCTCCTGCATCACTGGTCCGTGGACCACACTTTGAGTAGCAAGGAGTGGAATGATCTCTCAGGGAGAGATTCTGGACACACCTGAGGGGTCCTCCAACTCTACATTTTTTTAAGGGTGGGAAACACTAGCGATTCTAACCGTGGAAGTAAGAGGAAGAGAAGCGAAGGGGGCCGGGCATGGTGCCGGGCTGCACCCAGGTTAGTGGAAGCTTCTCCCCAACGCCGGCAGGAAAGGCCCACTCTTTTGTCACGATGCAAAAACAAAGCTTTTGGTGTCTGTAAAAAGAATCAGCCATGATTCTGCTGGCTCGGAAGGCTCTGTCTTTTAATGATTCTTCCTGTTTTTCTCAGCCTGATCCAAGAGAATGAGAAAACAGCCCTGGTGAAGGTCAGGCGAGGTCAGGGAGGTCCCTGGAGAGGGCTGCTTTTGGCCCACACTTGGGGAGAGGAGGCAGATGGAGGCCCACCGCTCCCCCGCCCCCAGCTCTGCCTAGTTCTGGGCCTACTCCTTGGCTAATCCAGCCCAAAACCAGAGCGTTGGAGTGACGAGGGATCCAGGATGGGGAGCTCTGCACTAGTCAACTCCATTCAGTTCCACATTCATTACAACTGCTGTGTGTGCCAATGTGCCAGAGGACGCAGGATCAACAGAGTCAGGGCCTGCTAGCAGCTCATGTCTATAAGGGGAGGAAGTCATGACAGGAAGGAAGACCACAGTGCAGAATCAAGGACACACCAAAGAGACCCACAGGTAGTAAAGAAATTTAGAGAGGCAAGGGGACATCTGAACCTTGAAAGTCGGTACGGGATCCTCAAATAAAGATGGAAATAAGAATATTCCAGGTCAGGGAAAAATAGGAGAGAAGGCACAGAGGGGAATTTTAATGCATGTTCAGCATGGAATCCAGTGTGACTAGAACTCGTAGGAAAACAGCCTGGTTAAGAGGGGCTGGGATGCCAAGGGAGGATTCTCATCATTAGGGCCTTAAGTCTCTCTTTCCCATTGTAGGGTCTGATAGAAGCCCCACATACACACACACTTACCTGGCCCACTTTTAGGATCATGCCTGCAGAAATGATACCACAATTATCCCTGGTGATTTATTTGTCTAACAATCTTTAATTGAACCCCTAATATACGTGAAGCACTGTCCCGGGGACTAGGAATACCACAGAGGAACAAACCAGACACGTTCCTGAGTGCTAGACAGACAGTAGGTAACACGAGGTAGTAGAAAAAACACAGGACCTGAAATCAGAGATGCCTTGGGTGCCAATCCTAGCTGTGCATTGTACATGAAAGATTTCACATCTCTGGGCCTTGGTTTCCACCTCCCTGCGGGGGATAATTATACCTATCACACAGGATTGTTGTAGAAATGAACCTATGAGGAAAGAACTTCATTCTGTGTTGGGTACGATGTAGACACTCATTATCGGTTTGTTCTGTATTCAGCCATAAAGAAAGGAGTCTGAGAGAACTAATCTCCAGGGTCCCTTTCAGCTCTCACATTCTGCTTTGGCAGTTCGAAGACTGCAGCCCCTGTAACTGTGTCCACCACCAGGGACCTGGAACATCCCAGCTAGTGGGCTTCTCCCCAGCCCTGGGCAAAAAGTTTCCCCCAGGGCGGCCTGAGATGAAGACAGTGGATCAGGCAGACATGAATCAGGCTGCCCCCGTGGCTGCACCAGGCGCCGGCGGGCCAGGCAGCGTTCTGGTTGCTCAGCTGCCCAGATCGGCTTCCTCACCACTCCACCGACCCGTTGCCATGGCAGTGAACCCCAAGAGAGAGCTAGGAGTGGCCAGAGCCAACGAGGAAGGCTCTGTTCTTCTGATTCTATCTGCCTCAATCTTGGCTGATTTCAGGGTCCCAGACTGAGAATCACAGAGAGAATTTAAATTGACTGCGCGTTTTTTTCAACACTAGACAATATGTTAAGTGCTTTCCATCAGTTATTTCATACACATGATGACACTGTGAAATAGGATTTCTCATCCCCGCTTAGCCAAACAGGAAACTGGGGTTCAGAGAGGTGAGTACCAATGTCACCCAGGTAGTCAGTGAAGCCAGGACATTTGGGGCCCCCAATCCCACCCCCACCCCAGGGTTGTATGATTCCAGAGACTCTGCACTTTTCCACACGCCACAGGCTTCCCAAAAGCCAGTGCCATTGTCCCCCTTGCCTGAACATTCCTGGAGCTCAAGGGGGCAGCTGCAGAGGATGGAGACCCTGAGTCCTTCTGGGACCCCAAGGATTCCTCTGAGACAAAGCCAGGTCACTCGGACACAGCACTACTCAGGCAGCTGCCCGAAAATATTTTCAGGAATTTCCTAATGCAATCCCAATTTCAAATATTCGCCTGCTTTTCTCAAAAAAAGAAAAGAGGGCTTCCCTGGTGGCGCAGTGGTTGAGAGTCCGCCTGCCGATGCAGGGGACACGGGTTCGTGCCCCGGTCCAGGAGGATCCCACGTGCCGCGGAGCAGCTGGGCCCGTGAGCCATGGCTGCTGAGCCTGCGCGTCCGGAGCCTGTGCTCTGCAACGGGAGAGGCCACAACAGTGAGAGGCCCGCGTACCGCAAAAAAAAAAGAAAAGAAAATTCCAACATTTTAGCATCCACACGAACACATCTCCAGAATGATCTCCTACATCTGGACACAGCACAGTACTGGATAACATCTGTCAGACCCTGTCCCAACATTCGATTCTGAACACCAAGGTCCTTGTATTTAGGTACAGACTGGCACCGGCTGGTTTTAGCTGTAGGGCTGTGTCCGACTGGAGGGGCACATCCGGGGCACCCAGGGAAATCAGCCTTCTCCCTAAGCTCAGATGCTGGGAAACTCACCGAAAGAACAGGGTCGGCTTCCTTCCCTGCCACCCACCCCCTCCAGAGTGACTGCTGACCTACTGAGTCCAAGCACTGGGAACCCATGACGTGGGAAAATCGGCTGGCCTCGGTGGCCCCAGACATCTGGATCCCCTAAGCCCAGGCAGACAGCGGAGACAAGCCAGTGGCGCAAGGGGACATGGAAAAGCGGTTGGAGGAACTTCTGCCAAGTTCTCTGCCTCCTGAACAAACACTTGTCCTGCTATCTAGGGGTCAGCAGAGCCATGTTTATGTATGCCTAGACCACGCCATTCATTAATTAATTAACTCCCTGAGTGGCCTTTGGCCCCTAAAGCCTTCCCTCCTTGGGGCTTCGGTTTCCTTATCTAGCAAATCTAAGAATCAGATGATTTCTAAGGCTGCTTCTTGCTCTGGCGCTTTCTGATGCTAGGATTCTACCATAAAAGAACAGGAGGAACAGTGCTGGCTCCAGTGCTGGCTCTGCCTGACTGGTGCGGGCAAGTCCCTCCCTGTCTCCCAGCCTTAGGCTCCTTGTGTTGTCACACCCTCTGCATCAGCACCTGCGTGCACTCCAGCACACTCCAGAGCTGACCATCGCCACCACCACGGCCCGTCAGGCTGTCCTCATCTCCTGCAAAAGCCTCTGAGCGTTGGTGTCTAGCAACAGCCATCGTCTGCTTCTCCACCCATTCTCCTCCAGGCATCCAGGGTGATGTTTCTTGGGAATTCCCTGGCGGGCCAGTGGTTAGGACTCCACGCTCTCACTACTGAGGGCCCAGGTTCAATCCCTGGTCGGGAAGCTAAGATCCCATGAGCTGCACGGTGTGGCAAGAAAAAAAAAAGAGAGAGAGACAGGGTGATGTTTCTTTTCAAAACACAAAGCCAATCCTACTAGCATCCTGCTAATGTGGTTCCCCATTGCTTTTATGGTGAAGAACAAAAGCCTCCGTGCAGCCTGCAGGACGTGCAGGGCTAACCCCAGCCAACCCTTCAGCACCCGGTCCCATCAGCCCCAACACCTTCCCTCAGGGCACCAGTCACCTGGCCTCCTTTTACCTTAATGGGCAAAGCTCCCTAGCCCCAGAGGCTTTGTTCACGCGAGTCCTTTGTCTAGAATCTGATCTGCTCCCTCTCTATCTCACCCCATTCTTCAGCTAGCAAATTTCTTCTCTTCCTTTAGGCCTCACCTCCAGCATCCCCACTCAGGACTCCACCCAGGCATATACCTGGAGAAAATCATAATTCAAAAAGATACATGCACCCCAATGTTCATTGTAGCATTATTTACAATAGCCAGGACATGCAAGCAACCTAAATGCCCATCAACATAAGAATGCATGAAGAAGATGTGGTGCATATATACAGTGGACTCTTAGCCATAAAAAGGAACGAAATTGTGCCATTTGCAGAAACGTGGACGGCCGTAGAGACTGTCATACAGAGTGAAGTAAGTCAGAAAGAGAAAGACAAATATCATATAATATCACTTATACATGGAGTCTAGAAAAATGATACAAATGAACTTATTTGCATAGCAGAAATAGAGACGCAGACATAGAGAACAAACATATGGATACCAAGGGGGGAAGGGGAGTGGGATGAATTGGGACATGGGGACTGACATATATACACTAATATGTATAAAATGGACAACTAATAAGAGCCTGCTGTATACAAAAATAAAATTAAATTAAAAAAAATTAATTTAAAAAATAAAAAAAGAAGTCTGCCCAGAAACTTGCCAGGCTAGCTCAGAGTCCCTGCTTAGACCCTCCCAGGAGACCACACCCTTTCCTACACAGCTTTCCTATCAGTTTCCAAGTATGTGTTCTTTGACAACATTATTTGTTTTCTCTCACTCTTATTCCCCCGTAGTTTACACTCAATACATATTCCCAAGGTGGGCAGATGGAGCTGGGAGTCCTGTCCTTAGGAAGACCCTGCGATGGAAGGGAGGGAGGGGGGTGTCATCTCTTCCAGAGAACCCTGGCAGAGACCAAGGCTGTGTCGGCTCTGATCTAAGTCTTTGAGGCTCCCAAGGAGACATCCTGCTGACTGCTGGAAAACTCTGCCCAAGGCAAGCTTGTGACTTAAACTCGAGTGTGGGCTGTGCTGAGGGTTCACCCCAGAGACCTCTGTTGCTGGCTGCCCTCCCAGCCGTGGGTCTCTCCAGAGCATCAGTCAGACGCGGGGAGGGAGCTGGAGTTTTATGTTGCAAAGGTAAGATGACTGGATAGATTCCTTGTTCTCTGGAAATGTCTAAAGTACTTCCCCCCCCACCCCGCCTCCTTCCACCAATTGACCCACACTGATCATTCAAATGTGAAGGTAGCCTTCCTGCACCTCCCTGGCTGGATGAAGGACCCTTTGTCTGCTCCTGTATACCACCCACCCCAACAGTCATCCCTTTGGCATTGTACTCGGTACCCTGCTCTGAAAGTATGTGTCTCCACACCAGGCTGGAAGCTGCCTGAAAGAAGTGACCTAGTCTTTTTCACGTTACAACACCAGCACCCAGTGCCCAGAACGCTGATACTACTTGGAAATCTGTTGGTGTATAGATGAGGAAACTAAGTCCCTGAGAGGAAGACTGAAGTCTCAGCAAGGCCACGTGACATGTCACTCACTGGCATACGACCCAGGTCTCCTACTCCAAGATGCCACCATCTTTTCCCATTGCCTCCCTGCCTTCGAAGGAATGGGCCCAGTTCATGGTTCTAGGGACAGGGCCTTCAAAGACTCAGGCTGGGAGTGCCCTAAAGGCAGGACCCCTGGGGTCCCCCATAGGCTGTCGTGTCCACCACCCACCAGCTGGAGAGGCGGACCCCACTCAGGACTGAGATTCATAGAGAATCCAACCTCATTTCCAGCAATCCATGGGTACAAGGTAGCAATCCCTCCCTCCTCTGCAGGCAGAAAATCCAGTTTCCAGGACACAGAGTCCATGGTTCTCCCTCCATCCCCTATCCTGGAGCAGTTGCTTTCTAAGAATCAGCGGGCATTTACCAAGCATGTTGTCTCACTCCACCATGCACCCCCCAGACCGTAAGCTTCTTGAGGGCAGGGAAACTTACATTACGTTTGGATCACAGAATATGTTATCTGAAAGGGGTTTGCAGATTCACCTGGTTCCACCTTTTTTTTTTTTTTTTTTTAAATATTTGAGAAATGGGATCCAGAGGGGGTAAAGTGACTCTCTCTGGTCACAGGGTCTGGGGTCTGAGCTCTGCCCCTCTGTGTCCCACACAGATCTCTCTACCCCACCGCACTGGACTCCAGCTCTGACAAGCAGCTTCCTTGGAGCTCCTCCAGACTTGAGCGCCGAGCCAGTCCCTGTGAAGGTTTGGTCGTTGATGGGAGGGGACACAGCAAGATTCAAACCACAAATCTGATCGCGTCACTTCCCTGCTTAAAAGGCTTTGGTGGTTTCCTGCTACCCTTCAGATGAAGTTCATCCTTCTTGATGTGACCCACACCCCCAGGCCCCTGCTTTCTCTCCAGCCACAAACCTCTGGTTTGCTGAGCTGCTGTCCATCCCAGCTGAGCTCTCCTCAGCTCCCCTCACACACTCAGGGCTGTTTCCATCTCTTTGCCCGGCCAACTCCTACTGGCCCTTCAGCTGCCTGCCCATCTTCCTCCACCATGAAGCCTTCCCTGGGGCTCTCCCACCCCCATCCGACCCCCAGGCACCCTGGACTCATGGAATCCCATTCAGCTCACTGTACTTGCCCATCATCTCTGCACTCCATCCAATTACAAACTCCCCAGGGGCTGAGACAGTATCTGTCTCCACCCTCATTTTATTTCCACAGGCAAGCTCTGTCCTCAGCACACAGAAAACCTGCAACAAATCCTCGTGTTTTGATTGGCAAGTGGGGACCACTCCTCTTCACCCGACCTGCTCCTTGACTCAGTGGAACCATGAGAGGCTAGTGAGCGTGGACCCACAGGGCAGCTGCAGCTGAGGCAGTGGTTGGACGGGAGCCGCTCACAGGGAAAGTGCCAACAATCTACCCCCCTGGAGCGCCCATTTAAGACCGCTGCTATTCCAGTCTCCGTATCAGTCCAGGATGCATGTGGAAGGGGAAGTCTTCATCTCCCTCTGATCCCCGGCTGCTACTTCCTGAGCTTCCTTAGGGCTCAGGGACAGACGGGCAGACCGGTGGGCAGTGGGGCTGCCACACGCCCCCACCCCTGGCACACATCCTGTCACTGCCTCTTCTGGCAGGATGTTATTGCAGAGTGCTGGGCTGTTATTGTCAGGAGATGGGCTTTCCTGAGCTCATTAAAGGGCCTCAGTCTTTTCCCCAGGACAAACCTCCCTTTTCCTGTGTCCCCCATTAAGGCAGAGGGAAAGGGGCCCTGAGGCAACTCCACGTGGAGTGTGACAGCTCCCCCTCCCTCCTTCTGCTTCTCTGCTTGGCTGGCTGAACACTAAGAACCTAGATGGCCATGGTTCCCATCTGAATGCCTTTGTGCACCAGGCAGTGCTTGGCACTGACAGCCATTGTCTAATTCAACCCTCACAATAATCATGTAAGATAAATATTATTATTACCCTACACTTTACAGTAGAGAAAGCTGGGGCTCAGAGACGTCAAATGATGTGCCCAAAGTCACACAGCAAGAAGGAAGCAGCATAGGGATTCAAATCCAGGGCTACCTGACTGCACCACCCATCCTCTGGCACCATCCCCTTGCTGCCACCTAGCCCATGAGCAAGTTTTCAGTCTGTGTAAGTGAAGAGCTGCAGAGAACGAAGGGGGAAAGACCTTCCCAGGAGCCAGCAATTCCCTTTCCCTCGAGGGAATCTACAGGTCGCAGGATCTTCCCTCATCCCTGGGAAAGAACTAGAATCAATATGGAATAATGCAATAACTCCCATCTTGTTAACCAAATCCAAGCTCTTCCACTTTCCCTCAGAGGAGAAAGGCTCCTCCTCATTCATGAATGAGGCAGAAGAAGGATAAGGGTGATCAAAACCTGTAAGTGATGAGTGTAATGTCTCTTGAGTGACTGTGTTGGAAAGAGCAGCAATGTGGCGGCCAAGAGACCATGGCTTCGTCTGTGTCTTACTAATTCTACTACTAACCATACTAAGCAGGTGATCCTGGTGTATCACATCTTCCAGGGGCCTCATTCTCCTGAGCTGGGAATTAGGATAACTCCTCCCACCACACAGGATGTACCATAAGAATCCAATGATTCCATGTGCGTGAAAGTACCAGATAAAGTAAAACACAAAACTCTGTTTCCATTATATGGATGTTTTTTCTTTCTTTTTTCTGTCTGGGTGACAACCTAGAGTAACAGCTTTGGGTCCTAAAACTGGGTTCAAATCTCAGTTCTGCTGCTTACTAGCTATGTGACCACAGATGAGTGTTTTAACATCTCTAAACCTCTGTTTCCTGGTAGGAAAAAGGAGAACAATAATACCTGCCTCATGGGTTTGCAGAAAGGACTCAACACATTGACATCTAGGGACTTGCCTGGTGGTCCAGTGGTTAAGACTGCGCTTCCACTGCAGGGGGCGCGGGTTCGATCCCTGGTCAGGGAACTAAGATCCCATGTTCTGCACGGCAAGGCCAAAAATTAAAAAAAAAAAAAGACTTCTAAAGCACTGAGCACAGCGCCTGGAGTTCAAGCTCTCAGCAAACGGCAGCTGCTGCTTTATGACAAATGATTAGTATTTCTGTTACCGTTTCGATTATTTTACTGAAGTTGCATTGGCAGTGCTGAAGAACAGAGGACGGACGGGGAGTAAGGAGGCAGCCTGGGTCCACCCAGTCAACAGCAAGGAGCCTTCCTGAGTCCCCACACCCAGTGTCCAGAGCCACACAGCATGAAGAAACAGAACCGACACCCTCCCTACCATGGGACAAACTGGACAGATAAACAGAGACAGACAGGGAGGGAATGAGAGAAGCACAGAAGATCCTCTTGGAATAAAGATGTGATGAAAAGAACAAGCCTGCCTGAAATGCCATCCTCTCTGTCACCAGAGCTTCATCTATTGGACACTAATCCGATGGCGGTGGTACCACACAGAGTCCTTTGCCTGCAGGACCGCACTGAGTCACTAGCACATGCCTAAGAGGTAGGGACTGCTATGATTCCCAGCTTACAAGAAGGAAATTGACTTTGACAGGTTTAGTGACTTGTCCAAGGTCACATAGTTAGCAGCATGATTTAAACCCCCAATGACTCCAGAGCCCAAGTTGCTTTAACACTCAGACGGGGTCTAGAGGCTGGTTTGTGCCACTATTTACTGGCGGAATGACTTAGGAAAGGACATTACCTTTCCTGAATTTCTGTCTTCCTCACCTGTGACACAGGCATAAAGTCCATCTTGTTGGACTGTTGCGGCTCTGAGGCCCTATGGCCAAAGCTCCAGCACGATGCCAGACCTGGCAGGTGCCTGCTGAGTGATTTTCTTCCTGTCTCTACTCATCAACTTTTCCCAAACCTACTTGACCATAAGAATTACCTGACATGCTGAAACAAAGCACAGATCCCTGAGACCTGCCCTAGACCTGCTGAATCTGAACCCAGAGACAAGTTTCCTCGGAACCTGTATTAAAAAAAAAAAAAGGAATTCCCTGGTGGTCCAGTGGTTAGGACTCCGTGCTTTCACTGCCGAGGGCCCAAGTTCAATCCCTGGGCGGGGAATTAAGGTCCTGCAAGCTGGGCAGCACAGCCAAAATAAAAAAAAAAATTAATAAAAATAAATAATTAAATTTAAAAAGTCAGTGTTATGGTATAAAAATTGGTAAGGGGATTGTTTTTTCAAAAAAAAAAAAAACCAACTTCCACATGATTTTTTTTTATGCATAATAGTACCTCTTAATCCCCACCCCTATGTTGCCCCCTTCCCCCATCCCTCTCCCCACTGGTAAGCACTAGTTTGTTTTTTGTTTTCTTTTTTTTTAAATTTAATTTTATTTATTTTTTTATACATCAGGTTCTTATTAGTCATCAATTTTATACCCATCAGTGTATACATGTCAATCCCAATCACCCAATTCAGCACACCACCATCCCCACGCCCCCGCGGTTTTCCCCCCTTGGTTCCCATATGTTTGTTCTCTACATCGGTGTCTCAACTTCTGTCCTGCAAACCGGTTCATCTGTACCATTTTTCTAGGTTCCACATACATGTGTTAATATATGATATTTGTTTTTTTCTTTCTGACTTACTTCACTCTGTATGACAGTCTCTAGATCCATCCACATCTCAAAAAATGATGCAATTTCATTCCTTTTTATGACTGAGTAATATTCCATTGTATATATGTACCACATCTTCTTTATCCATTCGTCTGTCAATGGGCATTTAGGTTGCTTTCATGACCTGCCTATTGTAAATAGTGCTGCAATGAACATTGGGGTGCATGTGTCATTTTGAATTATGGTTTTCTCTGGTTATATGCCCAGGAGTGGGATTGCTGGATCATATGGTAATTCTATTTTTACTTTTTTAAGGAACCTCCATACTGTTCTCCATAGTGGCTGCATCAATTTACATTCCCACCAACAGTGCAAGAGGGTTCCCTTTTCTCCACACCCTCTCCAGCATTTGCTGTTTCTAGATTTTCTGATGATACCCATTCTAACTGGTGTGAGGTGGTACCTCATTGTAGTTTTGATTTGCATTTTTCTAATATTTAGTGATGTTGTGCAGCTTTTCATGTGCTTCTTGGCCATCTGTATGTCTTCTTTGGAGGAATGTCTATTTAGGTCTTCTGCCCAGTTTTGGATTGGGCTGTTTGCTTCTTTAATATTGAGCTGCATGAGCTGTTTATATATTTTGGAGATTAATCCTTTGCTATTGATTCGTTTGCAAATATTTTCTCCCATTCTGAGGGTTGTCTTTTTGTCTTGTTTATGGTTTCCTTTGCTGTACAAAAGCTTTGAAGTTTCATTAGGTCCCATTTGTTTATTTATGGTTTTATTTCCATTACTCTAGAAGGTAGATCAAAAAAGATCTTGCTGTGATTTATGTCAAAGAGTGGTCTTTCTATGTTTTCCTCTAAGAGTTTTGTAGTGTCCGGTCTTACATTTAGGTCTCTAATCCATTTTGGGTTTATTTTTGTGTATGGTGTTAGGGAGTGTTCTAATTTCATTCTTTTACATGTAGCTGTCCAGTTTACCCAGCACCACTTATTGAAGAGGCTGTCTTTTCTCCATTGTATATCCTTGCCTCCTTTGTCATAGATTAGTTGACCATAAGTGCGAGGGTTTATCTCTGGGCTTTCTATCTTGTTCCATTGATCTATGTTTCTGTTTTTGTGCCAGTACCATATTCTCTTGATTACTGTAGCTTTGTAGTATAGTCTGAACTCAGGGAGTCTGATTCCTCCAGCTCCGTTTTTTTTCCCTCAAGACTGCTTCAGCTATTCGGGGTCTTTTGTGTCTCCATACAAATGTTAAGATTTTTTGTTCTAGTTCTGTAAAAAATGCCATTGGTAATTTGATAGGGATTGCATTGAATTTGTAGATTGCTTTGGGTAGTATAGTCATTTTAACAATGTTGATTCTTCCAATCCAAGAACATGGTATATCTCTCCAACTATTGGTATCATCTTTAATTTCTTTCATCAGTGTCTTATAGTTTTCTGCATACAGGTCTTTTGTCTCCCTAGGTAGGTTTATTCCTAGGTATTTTATTCTTTTTGTTGCAATGGTAAATGGCAGTGTTTTCTTAATTTCACTTTCAGATTTTTCATCATTAGTGTATAGGAATGCAAGAGATTTCTGTGCATTAATTTTGTATCCTGCAACTTTACCAAGTTCATTGATTAGATCTAGTAGTTTTCCGGTGGCATTTTTAGGATTCTCTATGTATAGTATCATGTCACCTGCAAACAGTGACAGTTTTACTTCTTCTTTTCCAAGCTGGATTCCTTTTATTTCTTTTTCTTCTCTGATTGCCGTGGCTAGGACTTCCAAAACTATGTTGAATAATGGTGGTGAGAGTGGACATCCTTGTCTTGTTCCTGATCTTAGAGGAAATGCTTTCAGTTTTCCACCATTGAGAATGATGTTTGCTGTGGGTTTGTTGTGTATGGCCTTTATTATGTTGAGGTAGGTTCCCTCTATGCCCACTTTCTGGAGAGCTTTTATCATAAATCGGTGTTGAATTTTGTCAAAAGCTTTTTCTGCATCTATTGAGATGATCATATGGTTTTTATTCTTCAATTTGTTAATATGGTTTATCACATTGATTGATTTGCATATATTGAAGAATCCTTGCATCCCTGGGATAAATCCCACTTGATCATGGTGTATGATCCTTTTAATGTGTTGTTGGATTCTGTTTGCTAGTATTTTTTGAGGATTTTTGCATCTATATTCATCAGTGATATTGGTCTGTAATTTTCTTTTTTTGTAGTATCTTTGTCTGGTTTTGGTATCAGGGTGATGGTGGCCTCATAGAAAGAGTTTGGGAGTGTTCCTTCCTCTGCAAGTATTTGGAAGAGTTTGAGAATGATGGGTGTTAGGTCTTCTCTAAATGTTTGATAGAATTCACCTGTGAAGCCTTCTGGTCCTGGACTTTTGTTTGTTGGAAGATTTTTAATCACAGTTTCAATTTCAGTACTTGTGATTGGTCTGTTCATATTTTCTATTTCCTCCTGGTTCAGTCTTGGAAGCTTATACCTTTCTAAGAATTTGTACATTTCTTCCAGGTTGTCCATTTTATTGGCATAGAGTTGCTTGTAGTAGTCTCTTAGGATGCTTTGTATTTCTGCGGTGTCCGTTGTAACTTCTCCTTTTTCATTTCTAATTTTATTGATTTGAGTCCTCTCCCTCTTTTTCTTGATGAGTCTGGCTAATGGTTTATCAATTTTGTTTATGTTCTCAAAGAACCAGCTTTTAGTTTTATTGATCTTTGCTATTTTTTTTTTGTTTCTATTTCATTTATTTCTGCTCTGATCTTTATGATTTCTTTCCTTCTGCTAACTTTGGTTTTTGTTTGTTCTTCTTTCTCTAGTTCCTTTAGGTGTACGGTTAGATTGTTTATTTGAGATTTTTCTTGTTTCTTGAGGTAGGCTTGTATAGCTTTAAACTTCTCTCTTAGAACTGCTTTTGCTGCATCCCATAGGTTTTGGATCGTCATGTTTTCATTGTCATTTTTCTCTAGGTATTTTTTGACTTCCTCTTTGATTTCTTCACTGATCTCTTGGTTATTTAGTAACGTATTGTTTAGCCTCCATTTGTTTGTGTTTTTTACGTTTTTTTCCCTGTAATCCATTTCTAATCTCATAGCGTTGTGGTCAGAAAAGATGCTTGATATAATTTCAAATTTCTTAAATTTACTGAGGCTTGATTTGTGACCCAAGTTGTGATCTACCCTGGAGAACATTCTGTGCGCACTTGAGAAGAAAGTGTAATCTGCTCGTTTTGGATGGAATGTCCTATAAATATCAACTAAATCTATCTGGTCTACTGTGTCATTTAAAGCTTCTGTTTCCTTATTTATTTTCATTTTGGATGATCTGTCCATTGGTGTAAGTGAGGTGTTAAAGTCCGCCACTATTATTGTGTTACTGTATAGTTCCTCTTTTATAGCTGTTAGCACTTGCCTTATGTATTGAGGTGTTCCTATGTTGGGTGCATATATATTTATAATTGTTATATCTTCTTCTTGGATTGATCCCTTAATCATTATGTAGTGTCCTTCCTTGTCTCTTGTAACATTCTTTATTTTAAAACCTATTTTATCTGATATGAGTATTGCTACTCCAGCTTTCTTTTGATTTCCATTTGCATGGAATATCTTTTTCCATGCCCTCACTTTCAGTCTGTATGTGTCCCTAGGTCTGAAGTGGGTCTCCTGTAGACAGCATATATATGGGTCTTGTTTTTTTGTTTGTTTGTTTGTTTTTTTCAGTACGCGGGCCTCTCACTGTTGTGGCCTCTCCCGTTGCGGAGCACAGGCTCCGGACACGCAGGCTCAGCGGCCATGGCTCATGGGCCCAGTCGCTCTGCGGCATGTGGGATCCTCCTGGACCAGGGCACGAACCTGTGTCCCCTGCATTGGCAGGCGGACCCTCAACCACTGCGCCACCAGGGAAGCCCTGGGTCTTGTTTTTGTATCCATTCAGCAAGCCTGTGTCTTTTGGTTGGAGCATTTAACACATTCATGTTTAAGGTAATTATCAATATGTATGCTCCTATGACCATTTTCTTAATTGTTTTCGGTTTGTTTTTGTAGATCCTTTTCTTCTTTTATGTTTCCCACTTAGAGAAGTTCCTTTACCATTTGTTGCAGAGCTGGTTTGGTGGTGCTGAATTCTCTTAGCTTTTGCTTGTCTGTAAAGCTTGATTTCTCCTTCGAATCTGAATGAGATCCTTGCCGAGTAGAGTAATCTTGGTTGTAGTTCTTCCCTTTCATCACTTTAAGTATATCATGCCACTCCCTTCTGGCTTGTAGAGTTTCTGCTGAGAAATCAGCTGTTAACCTTATGGGAGTTCCCTTGTATGTTATTTGACGTTTTTCCCTTGCTGCTTTCAATAATTTGTCTTTGTCTTTAATTTTTGCCAATTTGATTACTATGTGTCTCAGCATGTTTCTCCTTGGATTTATCCTGTATGGGGTTCGCTGCGCTTCCTGGACTTGGGTGGCTACTTCCTTTCCCATGTTAAGGAAGTTTTCAACTATAATCGCCTCAAATATTTTCTCTGGTCCTTTCTCTCTCTCTTCTCCTTCTGGGACCCCTATAATGCGAATGCTCGTGTGTTTAATGTTGTCCCAGAGGTCCCTTAGGCTGTCTTCATTTCTTTTCATTCTTCTTTCTTTATTCTGTTCCACAGCAGTGAATTCCACCATTCTGTCTTCCAGGTCACTTATCCGTTCTTCTGCCTCAGTTATTCTGCTATTGATTCCTTCTAGTGTAGTTTTCATTTCAGTTATTGTATTGTTCATGTCTGTTTGTTTGTTCTTTAGTTCTTCTAGGTCTTTGTTAAACATTTCTTGCATCTTCTCGATCTTTGCCTCCATTTTTTTTCCGAGGTCCTGGATCATCTTCACTATCATTATTCTGAGTTCTTTTTCTGGAAGGATGCCTATCTCCACTTCATTTAGTTGTTTTTATGGGGTTTTATCTTGTTCCTTCATCTGGTACACAGCTCTCTGCCTTTTCATCTTGTCTATCTTTCTGTGATTGTGGTTTTTGTTCCACAGGCTGCAGGATTGTAGTTCTTTTTGCTTCTGCTCTCCACATGATTCTTATAACAAGGTACATTTGGGAGTCGGTGGACCAGTCCTGTCTGCACATTAGAATCACTTGGAGAATTTTTGAAAAAAATCTCAATGCCAAACCCCATTCTAGACCGATTGACTCTCAGTCTTGGGGGTGAGCCCCAGCCAGGCACCAGGGCTTTTCATAAGCTCCCAGGTGATTCCAAGGGGCAGCCAGAATGGAGAACCCCGGCTCTAAGCCAGGGCTGTCCAAAAGAACTTTCTGGAATATTGGAAGGGTTCTCTCTCTGCACTGTCCAATTGATAAGTCCTTACCACATGTGACAATTAAGAACTTGAAATATGGCTAGTGTAGCTGAAGGACAAAAATATTAATTTTGTTTAATTTTAAATGATATCCATTTAAATTTGAATAGCCACACATGGCTAGTGGCTACCTTATTACACATGCAGCTTTAGACCTGGGTGTGCACACCTCCCCCTCTGAGTAACAGGCAGGAGCTGAGGAATGAAAATAAGAAGGGTCCTCCCCACTTCCTAAAAGGAGCAGGGGTCCTCTCTGAGACATTTCCTTGGAAATCAAAATGTTTTCATGGGATCCAAGACAATAATTGGTCCCAGGGGTCTGTTCCGTAGGGTAAATTTCCCACCTGGCCCCTTTCTTGCCTCCACTGGAGAAGGAAAACAGCCATCTCCAGGCTTCCAAGGAGAGCCTTGAAGTCGCAGGAAAAGCCAGGGGGTGGGCTGAGGAGGTTAGCTTCTATTTTAAAGATGTTTTCCTCTTTGGAGTATGCTCCATCCTCCAACGGTGCAGACAGGGCAAAGGCTATGACTGACATTGTGTTACTGAACATTAAACAGCCTCTGAGGTCACCTGGCAGCTGGTGGGCACGTCCTGACAGCCGGTTCTTAATCAGACTCACCCCTGCCCCTGGGAAGCTTGAGGCCCTGGTGGGGAGGAGGCCAGCTGTAGGCAATCACCAGGTGATTTTCCCATCCCCCTCCATACTCCTTGCCCCTCGTGTCACCCCACCCCCGTGCCCTGCTGTGATGGATGTTTGCGCATTAAGTGGACACACAGACAGGCAGGCAACACAGACCACCGGGCAACAATACAGGAAGCTCTGTTGGGTTTCTTCTCCCCTGCTATGAGCTCACTCCTGGATGAAAAGCTGTGATTTCCAACCAAATGTTTTCTTACAGTCACCACACCTATTGGTTTTCTCTCCTCTGGGAACATTCAGCAGGTCTTGTAAGGGGTCATCTTACTCCAGCTCCATTAGGGCAATGGGACCTCAAGACCTCAGTCCAGGGTCGGGGAGGGAATATGGAACTGTGGAGGAGGGGCTGGGTCTGGGCAAGTCAGTTCACCCTTAAAATGGGGATATTAACTTCCACTTCTCAAGGCGGTTGGAAAAACAAAGCCAGGTGATGATTTGTAAATAAAAATCACCAGCAGACAGCAAGTACCCAAGCATCTTTAGCCTGGGCTTCCCTAACCCCTATTCCTTGGGATTTCATTTTCGGTTATTTGTTTGTTCCTTTGTTTGGCCACACCGCATGGTTTGCGGGATCTTAGTTCCCCAGGCAGGGATTGAAACCGGGCCTGGGCAATGAAAAGGCCAACTCCTAACCACTGGACTGCCAGGGAATTCCCAGGATTTCTTAATCTTCACCTTACCCTTTCCCTAAATTTCCTCTTAATAATTGCAGTGCCCTAGGCTGTGACCTCTGACCCCTGCAGATGTGTTACCCTAGGATAATTCCCCGAATAACCTGACAATACCCAAGTCCCAGTGGGCCACGCACTGTGGGATTCCCTGCCAGGACTCAGCCAACCCTCCCAGAACTATTTTCTCTTCAAATTTTTAGCTCAGCTTAAACATTTGCTCTGTTTCCCCAGTATTGAGCATTTGTGCACGGGATGGGGCAAGGAGTCAGCCGCCAAATCAGCGAGACACACACCGCCAAGGCATCCTCCAAGCACCGCCCTGACCAACAGCTCTTACACTCGTCCAAACAGCCCTATGAAGAGAACATGGAAATTGTTATTATAACTCCTATTTTCCAGATGAGGAAACTGAGGTACAGAGAGTTGAAATGTCTTTCTCAAGTTCACAAACAGTAGCTGCAGACCCAAGCCTCAAACTTAGATTGGTTTTGACTTCAAACGATACTTTGCATGCAACGCACACAAGACAAGAACTAAAATATTGATTAGTACTATTGTTACCCAAATTCCATGCCTCTCCAAGCAGCGAGGAAAGAGCTGTGTTTTAAAAACAAACAGGCGATGATTAAGTACAGACACCGATGTCCAAAGAAACCAGATATTAATATGCACTTGCAAGCCGAGGAGGTATACTTGTGTTTAAGGACCTCGGTAACGAACATGGGCTGTGGGAGCTTCTTAGAGAAGGCAGGACTTGAGTTGAGCATGGAAGAAGGGATGGGCCTTGCATGGGGAGAGGGGAGAATCAGGGCTTTCCAGTCAGGGAGCTCCACCAGCACAAAGGCTCTGGGTACTGGAATAAGCATGCATGTTTTGTCGATTCAACAGCTGAGCTCAGGGGCCAAGCATTGGAGATGCAGAAATAAATAAGACAAGGTCGCTGCCCTAAAGGAATTTACAGTAGCAAGGCCAACATGTGCTCTTTGGGCCTGTGAGGGAGAATATCAAGGCAAGGAGACAGCTCTGGTGGAGTTAGATAGTGAACAAGCCTTGAATGGCAGTCCAGGGAGTCTAGGGTTTATCCCGCGGGCAGTGGGGTGGGAGAGGGCTCCTCCTGCAGCCCCTTTATCCCAGCGTCTGAATCATGCTCAGGCCCCAGGACACAGCTCACAGGCCCTTTCAGCTTTCTCCCCCAGGCTCCGAGGCTCCGTGAAAGCCACAAGACAAAGACAATAAATCTCCCTAGTGACACCCCACCCCCGCACCCCTCCCCCAGCTTTTGTCCCTCCCCTTTGTCTGGAGAGGAAGCCTCCCACCCCACCAGAGGCCAGGCTCTCACCATCCTGCGTCCCCTGACCCTCCTCCCTCCAACCCCCCTTCCAGTGGGCTTTATGGTTTCCATGGAAACCAGAGAGCCCTAGCAGCCAGGGGTCCCTCACCAAAACACTGTTTGTGCCGCCATTTGGGGTGGAGGAGACGGGAGACGGTGTGAAAGTGAGAAAATAGCTTACAAATGCCTTCCCCGCCTGCAGCCATGCAATCGCTCTGGGCTGGGAGGAAGGAGGAACTGCGCTTTCTGATTTCAACTTCAAAGGGGCTTTGCTGGGTTAAGTCCAAGCCTGGCCTGGCAGCCCTAAAGCAACACACACACACATTCACACACACACATACACACCTCACACACACATACACACTCACACATACACTCACACACACACTCATACATTCACACAAACACACAATATACAAACACTCAACTACTCGTACATACACACACTCACCAGCCCCACCTTCCCAGGAGAGGTGGGCTCAGTCCACTAAGAAACAAGCCTCCCACAAGATGACCCTGCACTTAGAACAACTGTCTGTTCCCAGCATGGAAAAACCCTCTGGTGACCTCCCAGAGCTGCAACGCCCTCAGGATGCCCCAGCCCCCAGCATCTTGTCCCTCAAGCCCCCTGGCCTTAGGACTCAACAGATTGGAAACTTGCCTCTCGGCCTTTTTAAAGACCTGGTGACAGCAGAGTTACAGATGCTGCAGGTTGGAAGGCCAGCATCTCTGCAGGCTTTCCCACAGGACCCCTGCAGAAGCCATAAATCCTGCTCGAAAGGACCAAAGACAGTGGCCCAGCAATACATGAGAACAGAAGAGAAACACTTCATTTCCCATTTTGCCAGGTCCCTGCTTGGAGATCCAGACCCTGGGAGTGTGCTCAGGTTGGAGAGGGGGTCCCCAAGTACTAGGAGTATTTCAAAAAGCAGCCAGTCGAATGGAAGCATGCAACCCCTCCCTGTGGAATGGATTGCGACAGTCCAGATTGTTCTCGTCGGCCGTTACGAGGCAGTCCAGAATTCAGTAGGTAGTTCAGTTGTTTCAGATTGATTGGTTTTGGTAAACGAGGTAATCTGGGGGTTGGTTCTCACTCAGCAGTCTTCTTGGGAGTCCAAATATTTCTGAGCACAAGGGGCTTGTTGGTGGATAAACGCCCAAGCCCCTTGAATGAAGCCTTACGTTGGGCTCATCCAAAGACCTTGCTGAGTTCACTCCTTACCTCTAGCTTGCATTAGTTCTCTACCCTCCAGAGGAAAAACAAATGAGAGCCCTTCTTTTCCTCTGCCTAGGTCTCACCCCAGCATGCGGAGTGGAATGTAAATCTGGTCCTCCCTCCATCTAAATTGTTTGTCCAACACCTGGACAAACCATCGTGGATGGTAGAAGAGGGTTCCAACGGATCCTCACCCGACTCTTCCATGTACACTGTTGTTCTCGGAAAGTTAGCTTAACTCTACACTTAATCTATAAAATGGACGTGATGATGCAGCACCCGCCTCCAAGACAGTCGCAGTGATTACGAGATAACAGATGCTAAAATGCCTGGCACGAGGGTCTCTCATATTCACTACTTCTCTTCAGTGAGATGGATAAATGTGAAATAATATGAACTGTGATCCCTCTAGCCATCCCTTTCATCTCAAGGAGGCAATAGATCTTATAGATGCACATTAACGCTTGGTCTCTCTACACCAGGCCCTCCTTACTTGTGAAACTTAACTTTGAACTAATCCGCTTTAAGTGCCTAATGTGTGATCTCTGCATCAAGACCTGAGCAAAGATGTAAAATAAAAAAAAATTTTCATCATCACTTAGATAAAAAGAATTTACTAAACAATTTGACCTCTACATACCAAGCCTTGCAGAAGACAAGGGCATGAGCAAAACACAGTCACTGCCAACCAGCAGTAGCATATTGTGGTGGAGAAAGTCCCAGCCCTGGATCCCACCCACCCAGGCTGAAATCCCAACTATCCCTTACTGGCTATCATTTCATGCTTGGCAGGTTATTTCCTCCTTCTGAGCCCAGTTTTCTCATCTGGAAAATGGGGCTGATCACAATAGCACCTATACCTCCCAGGAGTCAATGAGGTAAAGCCCATGAAATGCTCTAGCTCAGGATATGTGTAGCTTAGGAAGCGTTCAATTAATTTTAGCTGCTGAGGCTGCTGCTATTATTAATATTATTATCATGATCATCATCAGTCCATCCAATTCTGGAATAATTCAATCACAAAATAGCACAGGAGAGGGGTGAGGGGTGGAATAAGGATCCCAGGTGGCCCTGGGAACCCACTTCCCCTTTGGAGCCTTTGTTGTATAAAGCAACATGGAGAGATGAGACCCAAGGATGCTTTCTTGCTCAATGACTTCAAGAAGTACTCAAGGTCACACACAAACAAGAGAAACGACAAAAATCACCAAGGAGTCCCTTAAAGCTAACAGTTCTGTTGGGGTCCTCCCCTTCAGCTCGGTTCCCTGATGGCCAATTTGTTTTCCGGAAAAAGCTCTTTTTTTCATCTGATCGCTCCTCCCCGTGCTTTCCCCTCTCCCAGCCACCTTCCTCCTCCAGGGGAAGCAGAAGTCCTTGAGGGCCAGACAGAGGGCCAGAGGTCTCCACCGGCCTGGCCAGGAGCCACTGGGGCTGCTTCCTGCCAGGACGCTTCTGCGAGCTGCTTACCACCCCAGGGAAACCCAGATGAAGCACCTCCCCACCTGAGAGCATTTTGCCCTTTAAGGGAAGGCTGTGTTTGGAGCCCAGAACATATTTACAGCTTTCTGAAGATTTCATCTAACCTTTTACGGATACAGTAAGCATCAAAGAGGCCCACCCAGGCCCATCTGCTACTGCTTTCACGGGCAGACCTGGCCTGATCCTGAGTAATTAGCAAGTCACTGAGCATTGCCTCTGATAATCTTGCTTTCTTCTTTCTTCCCTTTTTCTACCTCCTTATCCCACCCAAGTCTTCTCTTCCGCCATCAAGCAGCCTTCTGAAATAATCCCATCTGTCTTTTCAAAGATGAGACTGAGAGTAATTATTCAAAATAGCCACCTATATATGTGTACTGTGTGTGTGTGTGTATATATATATATATATTTATATATATATATATATATATATATAACTAAATCTCTTTCCTATATACCTGAAACTAACACAACATTGTAAATCAACTATATTTCAATAACATTTTTAAATGACCATCGAATGTGGCTTAATATATTTCCACCCCAAGAAAGAAAAGCTTAAAGAAGAGACCTGCTAAGCACTCATGCGCCCAGAATTGTGTTTTATTCTCACAACAGCCTGTCAGTAGGTACAGTAACCATCCCCACTTGATGGACAGCTGAGGCTCAGAAGAGATCGATAACCTGCCCAAGGCCCTAGTGACTGGTGAGCACAGAGCTGATATTCTAACTCAGGGCTCTAGGAGTTGTCTGTGTGACCCCACCCCACAGCAGACTGGAAGGCGAAGGGATTTCCAGCATTGCCGAGAGATTGACAGGATTTACGGGGAGACACCAAAGTTTGAGGAATCTATCATACCCTATAAGTCTCTCTCAAAACTTCCTTCTCTTGGGACCAGATCTGAGTCTGTCCACCACTGACCTGGCAGGCAGGACATCCTCACTCTAGGACCCCCTTGATAACAACAGCTAATCACATTGCAGCTGCCTCACCCAGAAAGGACAAGGCACCTGAATGCCCAGAGACTTGAGGAATGAAAGGCAAGAGATTTTGAGATACTGGTAAAGTTCTGCCATTCTATTAGATAAATAGGTAGACAGAGATGATAGAGTATGGGTATAAATATATACAGAGGGAAATAAAGACACATAAACGTATACAGACATAGAGTTTCACATCACAAGTTTTCATGTCAGTTAAGTAGATAACTAATAAGAACCTGCTGTCTAGCACAGGGAACTCTACTCAATAGTCTGTAATGACCTATATGGGAACAGACTCTAAAAAAGAGTGGATATATGTATATGCATAACTGATTCACTTTGCCGTACAGCAGAAACTAACACAACATTGTAAATCAACTATACTCCAATAAAAATTAATTTTAAAAAAATCCAGCAGGACTCAGGAGTGGGGCAGGGTGAAACCAGCAGAGATTTTATAATTAGGCAAACCCGGCTTTGAATCCTGCATGGCCACATACTGGTTCCATGACCTTCAGCAAATTGCCTCACATCCCTGAGCTTCAGTTTCCTCTTCTGCAAAATGGAGATGATAATATATGTCTTCATAGACTTCCTAAAAGGATCTGGGATTATTTATGGAAGATACCGACATTGCATTGAGGTTGCTAAACAGTTAACAAATAGTATTATTCTACATATTCTTATTTGAAATGATAATGGCGTCATGAAGCTCTCCAAGACATCCAGACGTACAGATCCCCAGGATGAATGTGGGCCAAGAAACAGTCCACTCCTTCCATCCTTATCTCTCAAAGCAGAGATATGGAGACTCCAAAGTCCAAGGCAGTCCTAAATACAAGAGAGAGAGTTTCACCAGCCAAAGAGCGGCTGCTCTGGCCTTTCGGGAACAGTCCTCTGCCTTAAAGCTCCTCATGGACCACCCACACTTACAGGAGAATGTTCAGACCCTCGGCATGACTCAGCGACCCCTTCACTTCCCCTGCGGCCTCACCTCCAGCCAGTCTGATCTCCCACTCACATACCTCCAACCAGACGTTCAGCCCACCATTCCCCAAACACAGTGTCCCAGGGTTCTGATCATGCTGTTTCCTGAAGCATCTTCCTTGCCTTCTGTCTAAAGAAGCCCCTGTCATCATTAGGAGCCCAGCCCAAATCCATCAGGCAGAATTATTTTAATTAATTTTTATTGGAGTTTGGTTTATTTACAACGTTGCGTTGGTTTCTGTTGTACGGCAATGTGATTCAGTTATACATATATCCACTCTTTTAGATTCTTTTCCCGTATAGGCCATTATAGAGTATTGAGTAGAGTTCCCTGTGCTAGACAGCAGATCCTTACTAGTTATCTATTTTATATATAGTAGTGTGTCTATGTCAATCCCAATCTCCCAATTTATCCCTCCCCGCACTTTCCCCCTTGGTAACCATAAGTTTGTTTTCTACACCTGTGACCCTATTTCTATTTTGTAAATAAGTTCATTTGTATCATATTTTTAGATTCCACATATAAGTGATATCATATGATATTTGTCTCTGTCTGACTTACTTCATTCAGTATGACAATCTCTAGGTCCATCCATGTTGCTGCAAATAGCATTATTTCATTCTTTTTTATGGCTGAGTAATATTCCATTGTATACATGCACCCCTATGTTCACTGCAGCACTATTTACAATAGCCAGTACATGGAAGCCACCTAAATGTCCATCGACGGAGGAATGGATAAAGACGTTATGGTACACATAGACATCAGGCAGAATTAACCACCACCTTCTGAAAGGAGAAAAAGAGGGTGTGGAGGTATTAGAGGAAACCACACTTGCTAAGTACCAACTGTGGGCCAGGCATTGGCTACTCCACAAACTTTATACTACTCACTCCTTCAAATAACCATAGGAGCTAAGTCTTACTATCCCCACTTTGCAGATGAGAAAACTAGTTCATGTGGTCCCACATTGGAAAGACCCCAAGGTCCTTCTCCTCAACTCCCTGAGCCACGTGGACACACAGTAAAGCGTAGTCCTGTCTGTCTCTGACACTAGACTGTGTTTCCTGTAAACAATTCATGTCTTACTCATCTCTGAGACCCCCCAGTCTCCTCAGCCCAAGCTTAAGGCCCAGTATCTGGCACCTAGTAAGCCCTCAATAAATGCTTGTCATAGAAATCCTTCTCCGCACACACAGGGAGCTGCTGGGTTATCTTTCTGCTTATTACAGATACTAGAGAGAAGGGACACTGGGTCACTGAGGAATAGCATTTCCAGGTAGAATGTCCCAGGTTTCTCTGTGGACACAGGTGTGTCAGCAGGCGGATTTGACCTTGGCAACCACCCATTTGCAGGAGCTTGAAAAAACAACTTCCTGTTTCTCTTTTAACGGCATTCATTTTAAAGGAAATTCCAAAATTTTAGTACAAACAGTCTAGCAGTAGTACTGTGATCTCTGAGCTCATGATCACACTCTGTGAAGATGGGCCATTGGACCAGGAAGGACAATGGCCCTGTCGCCTGTGTACACCTAGGGGGCAGCTTTCCCAAATTCAAGGCAGAAAGGTCCAAGAAACCTACAGCCTGGGAGGCAACCTTTTCCACAACCACGGCATTCACCATCTTTTGGAACAAACTCCCCATGTTTGGGGATCTTCCCACCAGCTGAGCACCGTCTCCCAAGTTAGAAGCTGGAATGCACTTTCCCTGGCCTCCTTTGCAGCTAGTGTCAGCACGTGGGAGAATTCATTTTGAAAGAGAGCAAGCTGAGGACCCAGGAGCTGCATGGAGTCTGTTTTCTGGCTGAGGGGGAAGAATGGCAGAAAATCACCAAAGTCTCAGAGTCAGCTGTGGTCCAGCCCCAGGCAGAACTTCATGGTACAAGCAGTGAGGTCCCTGCTAGAACCGGATATCAGAGTCAGCTGTGGTCCAGCCCCAGGCAGAACTTCATGGTACAAGCAGTGAGGTCCCTGCTAGAACCGGATAATTCAAGGATGGCTCCTTCCCAAAGCCAAATTTCCAGAGATTCTGTGAGCTACCCCATGTTCTTTACTAAATTCATTTTATGCATAAATAGGTGGGGGACCTTCTGTGGTTTACATCTAAGATGCCAGAAGGATGCAAACCTCAGGGATGCCAGCCATGCGAAACAAAACCCATTAGGACTGAACACAGACTGAGCCCCTCACCTCCATGGAGAGCCCGTGGACCTGAAACATGCAGAATAAATATGTGTTGGAATAAAATGTAGAGAAGCCATGTTTCCAGGCTGCCTCTTGGGCTCTCAGACCCAACACCAGAGACAGAAAAGGACAGGTCCCACGTATTACATAGGATTCTACAGTGCAGGGGGTTGTCTGTGACTCAGAAGCTGGCTCTGAAGATCCTTTCTCTGACGGAGTGTCCAGAAATCATTGAACAATGGCAGCATCACTAGAAAGAAGTCTGTCGCCTCCCACAGAAGTGACTTTGAGGGACAATATGTTTCTGAATTTGCAATTCTGGAGCATTTGCTCAAATATCACCCTCCGCCACAGGGTATGGCAGAAAGTGAGAATCAGAACAGAGTTTCCTTCCAATTCTGCCACCAAACGCCCCTTGCTCATTTCCCTTCCCTGGGTCTCATTTTCCCTTGTCTGTGAAATCAGAGGGTTGATCTTTGCTCCCCATTGCCCCTTTCAGGGAACACTGACCCTGCAAAAAGCTGCTTCTTTTGATGCCTAGGCCATTGAACCAGGGCTACAGGCATGGCTGCACAGCTTGTGCAAGTAGAATGTGTCCTGCCAAGGATGCCCACCTGAAGGGTGAGTAAAACCCAGCCACACTCCCCAAGCTGTACATCCGGGGACGGGGCTGCTTCCCCTGGAAGAGGGACATTTTTCCTTAATTTGCACAAAAGCATTGTATGGGCCCTACTTCTGGTTATTTCGTCCCCATGCCCTGCTCACTGGGGGCATCCTACCCGCGTAGTCATCACCCCTCCTTCACTGCAGCCTTAGCTCCTGGTTATAAGTGCATGCACTGCCCTCTTCCAACATGAGACTCAGAACTTCGGTACCGACATATGGACCTCATCCAGCAGCTTGGCCTCTCCATTCCTTGATGTCCTGCATGCCAACAATCTTTTCTCCTCTCTCCTCAGCCACCCACCCAGCAGTCACACCATAGACCATGGCGTTACCAGAAATCTCTGTTTTGAAATCCCGCTCTCTGACCTCTACTTCCCATCCTTCCAGTGCACTTGCTGCAATACCTCCCCACACTTCCATATTTCGTCTCTTATCCTGACCACTAACTCAGTGACCCAACCACATGTCCACCAGCCAGCAGCCACCTCTGGTCTTTGCTTCCTTCCTTACATAAATTAAACACCACAGTCCTTCTTTTTTAATGACGCTCCTGCAGGTAGCCCCACCCCACCCCCAGGTCTCTCTCCTCTGTCACAGCCACCTTGCAAAACTCCAACACCTGCCGAACACCTTCTCTGCTCCTATAACCGCAGCAGCTAAACGCTGCCAGAGAAAATCATGCAAAGTGACTTCACTTTAAGTTCGTGGACATAAATCTCACAGTGGAGAATCAGCACTGTGTGCTTCCCTGGGAAAGGTGCTTTTTCATTGTCCGAGATAGTACTTTACGCCCTCAAAATTTTATATGCCCCTTTGCTCAGCTGATGCCCTCACCCTACAATTCACTTAGAAACTAACAGTCACAAAACCAGGATGCCCTCATCTTCCCACCACCAAAGTCTAGGAACTTGTCTGCTTCTTAGCTCATTCCCCACTCCTTCCTTCCTAATGCGCTGAGTAATGTTCTCTCTTCTTACCAGGCTGATCCTTCCCCACGTGTTCCAGCTCGAATCCTCTCTGAACCTCTCAAAGGCTTTTCTCCTCCAACCATCCCATCTCTGTGGACGCATCGTTCACTCGTAGTCTTGGTCTTCCTCAGACCATTCCTGGCACACAAAGGTGCTCCTCAACCTTTGATTGTTAAAAGGCTTTCTTGGGAATTCCCTGGTGGTCCAGTGGTCAGGACTCTGCACTCTCACTGCCTAGGGCCCAGGTTCAGTCCCTGGTCGGGGAGCTAAAATCCCACAAGATGCATGGCACGGCCAAAAAATAAAATTAAATTTGTTAAAAAAAAAAAAAAGAGGTTTTCTCTCCATCCCACATCCTTCTCTAGCTATTGCCCTTTTCTCTGCTCACTTTCCCAACAAAATTTTGAAAAGAGTTGTTTCTGTGAGCATTCTCCCATGCCCCGCCTCACATCCACCCTTCAACTCTCTGTCTTCTACCAACATGATCCACTGTGACTGGTCCATGTTACTGACCTCCATGTCACTAAATCCAGTGCACAATTTTCCAGTCTCTTCCCTGATCACTCACAGCTCCAACTTTGCCATGCTCAGATTTTTATCACCAGTCCAGACTGCTCTTCAGAGCTCCAGACTTGCGTGTCAAACTGCCTCCTTGATGTCTTCACTTGGATGTCTTACTGACATCTCAGGCACGATATGGTGAAAAGAGAACTCTCCTCCCTCTCTCTCTCTCCACCCTCCCCCACACCCACCCCACCATCACCCCACCCACTCTCCCATCCAGGCCGTTAGGAGTCCTGTTCATTCTACATCCAAAATCTGCCTCACTTGTCATCCTCTGTGATGCCACCCTCAGGCAACCCACCATCAACTCGCATCTTAGCCTCTGAAGCAGTCTAGTAACTGGTCTCTCTGCTTTTTCTCCTGCTCCCTTTCAGTTTATTCTCTACACAGAAGCCTGAGGGATCATTCTAAATACACATTGGATCGTATCAGTTTTCTGATGGCTTCTCATTGCCCTTAAAGTCGCACTCGCTGTGGCCTTCGAAGTCCTACATGACCTGGCCCCTGTTTGTTTCTCTAACTTTGTCTCATGCCACCCTTTCCCTGACTTCCTGCCCACTCGCCTTCCAGATGCCCTGACAATAGCTCTGAGCCCACTGAGACCTTTCCTGCTTTGAAGTCTCTGCATTTGCTCTTCCCTGCATCTGGAACTCTCTCAACCAGCCCTTTGCATGGTGAGCTCACTGTCATCTATCAGGTGCCAGCTGAAAGGTCACCTTCCAATAAGACTTTCACTGAACACCTTGTCTGAAGTTGTCCTCAATATTATTTTCTATCAGAAATGTTACTTGCTTCACAGCATTTTCTGTTTGTTTATGTACCTGTTGACGATCTACCCCCACAAAAATGATAATTTCCATAAAAAAAGGACCATGTCTATCTCATCCTCCACTATAATCCCAGTGCCTAGCCAAGTGATTGGCATACAGTAAATGTGTAATAAATATTTGTTGAATGAATGAATGAGTGAATGAATCATCATGATTTGTCTTTAGTCTAATCTTTCGTCCTTTATCTCATACTCTTTTGTATGTGTCCCCTACACACAAGCCAGTCAGAACTGTTCCTCAAACTTCTCATGCCCTTCCCTGACCTTTTGCCTTTGCTCACACTGTCCCCTCCATCTGGATACCCTCCTATCACCCCCATTCCACATTCAAGTTCTCAAAATCCTAGTCAACATTCAAGGCCCATCTTCAACTCGAATGCCTGACATTCCATCCTTAGCAATTCTTAGAATCCTAGCGGGTCCGTTCTTAGAGATGTGAGCTCAAAATTGTATTTGCTGGTTCAGCTGCCCATAGCACTGCACTGAGGAGGATTCTGGGGTCTAGAGCCATAATCAAGCAAAGAAAATTGCCATCCATGACAATGGGGAGGGGATGGCTGCCCTGATGTCACAGGTGGGGAAACTGACGCTCAGGCTGGTGGGGTGACTTTCCAGGAGACACACCTAGGTGGAGGCAGTGCTGAGAACAGAACTTGTGTCTCTGGACCATCAGTGTGGAATTATATCAGGTTGCCTTGTCTACACCCCCAGACAGAGGGGCTGAGGTTCACACAGACTTGAAAGACTATTGAGATTGTGAATTTTAGATTTTAAAAATATATACGCAGTATATGATTTTTAACCTTTCTTTTCCAACGAGACTCTGACCAGATTAATTTTATATGCAAACTTCTGTGAGAAGTCTCTACTTTTATTTTTTTGTTACCACCAAGATAAAAATATTTTAAACAAAAATATTTTAAACACAACAAGAAGAATTACCAACAACCACAGTCCTGAAGCGAAGTACTCCTTTCTTCCTTATGCTGTCTTTTTAAGTGCAAAGATCTTCCAAGCTCCCTGTACTGGAAAGTTCATCAAGTTGCTTTTCTTTGTAATAAAAAAGGTGAACAGGGAAAATGGGAGAAAATTAAAACCTATTTGCCATAGACTAAACATGTCCCCCCAAAATTCATGTGTTGGAATCTAATCCCCAATGTGATACTGTTTAGAGGTAGGGCCTTTGGGGTGATTAGAGCATGAGGATGGATCCCTCATGAATGGGATTAGCACCCTTATAAAGGAGACACAGAGTTTACTTGCCCTCCCACCATATGAGGTTATGGTGAGAAGACAGCTGTCAATGAGAAGCATCTGGAAGCTGTGAGAAGTGGGTCCTCACCAGACGTTGAATCTTCCAGGGCCACGATTTCGGACTTCCCAGCTTCCAGAACTGTGAGAAACAAATGTTTGTCATTTATAAGCCACCCAGATTAAGATATTTTTGTTATACCAGCCCTAATGGACTAAAACACTATGGCTTATCTCTTATATGCCAGAGACCAGGCAAGGCCCTTGCAAACATTAGCTCATGGAACCTTCAAAACAGTCCTTTGGGGTAACTACTTTATTATTCCATTTTACAGATGAGAAAACAGTCCATTGGTAAGTATCATGCCCCAGAACTTTGCTCCCCTGAGTGTGTTCCTTGGACTAACAGCATGCACCATTGCCTGAGGTCTTTTAGAAACAAGATTTTAAGACACACCCTAGACCTACTGAGTCAGAGTCTGTATTTTAACAACACCCCCCAGTGACTCTTCTGCACCCTAAATCCTAAGAAGCCCTGGTCTTGATGACACAAACAAACAAGAAAAGAACTAGGATTCAGACAAGACCTGTCTAACTGTGCTCTTGACAGCATGGCAGCAGAGACTCTGACCGCAGTCCAGCTGGTGCACATGTGCTAAGTAGAATCACTGGTACCTCTTCCTGCCCCACACAGAGACCCCGACTCACTGTCTGCCTTGGCTGGGCTGAGCTTGGGGGAGGGTAGCTGCAGGCTGGACTTGCTAGTGCAAAACAAGTGGACAGAAGAAACACAAATGACATGGTTATGAAGAAAATAGGTTGGTTAAGTGCTCACTGACACAGTTGGACATATCAATACTACATTCGATTGCCTGTCTCCTCTGACATTCATCTGTCAATGGACACTTAGGTTGCTTCCATATCTTGGCTATTATAAATAACGCTGTTATCAACATTGGGTGCATGTATCTTTTTGAATTAGTGTTTTTCTTTTTAATATATACCTAGGAGTGGAATTGCTAGGTCATAAGGTAGTTCTATTTTTAGTTTTTTGAGAAACCTCCATACTGTTTTCCACAGTGGTGGTACCAATTTACATTCCCACCAACAGGCTACAAGTGTTCCCTTTTCTCCACATCCTCGCCAACATTTGTTATTTATTTTCTTTTTTTTTCTTTTTTTCTTTTTTTTTTTATTTGTTTTCTTTTTGATGATGGCCATTCTGACAGGTGTGAGATGATATCTCATTGTGGTTTTGATGTGCATTTCCCTGATGATTAGCAATGTTGAGCATCTTTTCACGTGCCTGTTGGCCATCTGCCTTTACTCTTTGGAGAAATAACTGTTCAGTTCTTCTACCCATTTTTTAATTGGGTTGTCTTTTTTTTTTTTGATGTTGAGTTGTATGAGCTGTTTATATATGTTGGATATTGACCCCTTATCAGTCATATCATTTGCAAACATCTTCTCTCATTCAGTAGATTGTCTTTTCATTTTGTCAATGGTTTCCTTTGTTGTGCAAAAGCTTTTAAGTTTAATTAGGTCCCATTTGTTTATTTTTACTTTTGTTTCCTCTGCTTTAGGAGCCAGGTCCAAAAAAATATTGCTGCAACTTATGTAAAAGAGCATCCTGCCTATGTTTTCCTCTGGAAGTTTTGTAGTATCCGGTCTTACATTTAGGTCTTTAATCCATTTTGAGTTTATTTTTGTATATGGTGTTAGGGAATGTTCTAATTTCATTCTTTTACATGTAGTTGTTCAGTTTTCCCAGCACTACTTATTGAAGAGACTGTCTTTTCTCCACTGTATATTCTTTCCTCTTTTGTTGTAGATTAATTGACCATAAGAGTCTGGGTTTATTTCTGGACTCTCTATCCTGTTCCATTGATCTATGTGTCTGTTTTTTGTGCCAGTACCATACTGTTTTGATTACTGAATCTTTGTAGTATAGTCTGAAGTCAGGGAGCATGATTCCTCCAGCTATGTTTTCTTTCTCAAGATTGGTTTGGCTATTTGGGGTTTTTTGTGTTTCCATATAAATTTTTTAATTATTTGTTCTAGTTCAGTGAAAAATGCCGTTGGTATTTTGATAGGGATTGCATTGAATCTGTAGGTTGCATTGGGTAGTATGGTCATTTTAACAATATTAATTCTTCCAACCCCAAAACATAGTATACCTTTCCATCTGTTTGTGTCATCTTCAATTTCTTTCACCAGTATCTTATAGTTTTCAGAGTACAGGTCTTTTACTTCCTTAGGTAGGTTTATTCCTAGGTAGTTTTTTTTTTTTTGATGTGATGATAAATGGGATTGTTTCCTTTGTTTCTCTTTCTGATAGTTCATTGTTAGTGTTTAGAAATGCAACAGATTTCTTTATATTAATTTTGTATCCTGCTACTTTACTGAATTCATTGATGAGCACTAGTAGTTTTCTGGTAGCATCTTTAGGATCTTCTATGTATAGTATCATGTCATCTGCAAACAGTGACAGTTTTACTTCTTCCTTTCCAATTTGCATTCCTTTTATTTCTTTTTCTTCTCTGACTGCTGTAGTTAGGACTTCCAAAACTATGTTGAATAAAAGTGGCCAAGTGGGCATCCTTGTCTTATTCCTGATCTTAGAGGAAATGCTTTCAGCTTTTCACCATTGAGAGTGTTAGTTGTGGGTTTTTCATATATGGCCTTTATTATATTGAGATATATTCTGTCTATGCCCACTTTCTGGAGAGTTTTTACCATAAATGGATGTTGAACTTTATCAAAAGCTTTTTCTGCATCTATTGAGATGATCATGTGGTTTTTATTCTTCAATTTGTTAATGGTGTATCACATTGACTGATTTGCAGATACTGAAAAACACTTGCATCCCCTGGATAAATCCCATTTGATCATGGTATATGATCCTTTGTGTGTGTGTGCGTGTGTGTGTGTGTGCGTGTGTGTGATCCTTTTAATGTATTGTTGAATTCACTTTGTTAATATTTTTTTGAGGATTTTTGCATCTATGTTCATCAGTGATATTGGCCTGTAATTTTCTTTTTTTGTGATATCTTTGTCTGGTTTGGGTATCAGGGTGATGCTGGTCTCATAGAATGAGTTCAGAAGTATTCCTTCCTCTGCAAGTTTTTGGAATAGTTTGAGAAGGATAGGTGTTAACTCTTCTCTAAAGAGGGAAGTGGGTGGTGCATCCTTTTTCCAAAGGGCAAGGGTTGCCTCCATGCTCTTCAGTCCTGGCACCTGAGATAACAGTCCCCAAACTCTGGGTCACTGTTGTCCCTGCTGCTGAAGTCCTTTCTCTGCCAAAGAGACTAGACCCAGCCCACATAGAGTGAAGGCTGGGTATCTCTCTCTCTCTCTCGTCATCAGAGGCCACTTCATCCACATCATACAGGAAGACCTCTTGAATTTATGGACATATTCCAGACCCAGAAAAAGATTGCCAAATCTTCTTGGATGCCCTTAAACCCAGCCCAGATTTTCTCAGGGACCGGAAGAGAAGTTTTCCCTGAGTATTTTTATAGAGGGGGAAGTCCAAGATTTTATTTTCTATTCAATCAGTACACCCCCGCCATCATGAGAGTGGATGTCCAGACATAGGTTCCCAGAAACTGTTTGACTCAGTGCTGGCTCCAGTTGGCTCAACAATAACTTCCCCCGGAAGCCAGCCAGCGTTACATAGCACCATCCAGCCGAAGAGACTTGAAGACATAATTTCCAACACAAACACTGAAATGGGTCACTGCAAAGCTATAACTTGAGTAACTCAACTTAGAAGAATATCAGAAGTGTCTCCCAGGACATGGTCCAAACAGTCCTGTATTCCGACTCTGTGGTTCCTAAGTAGCAGCTCTAAGAGGACCGGGATGGTTTGAGTCAGTGGTTAGTAATCATAGTATTCATCAATCCCAGTGCATCTCCTCTGCCACCGGTATTTAATTCATCTTTCTGGACTCTTTAAAAAGCAATCAGTTTGTTTGTTTTCAACAAAAATCAGTGTTTCTCACTTTCCTCCCACACTTTCTTGATCCAGTTGTTTAATCATTTAAGCAAACACCCTTTGAGCACCCGCCACATTGCAGGCACTGGGAATACAAAGATGTGTAAACACAGCACCTATGATGGGAAGATGTCCGTAGAGCAGAGGAGACAAGTAAGTAGAGAGCTGTTACAGTGCAGCCAAGTCAGGGCTCTTCTAGAAGCAAGTTCCCGGTGCTCAAGGGGCATCAAGTGGAGGAGTAGGGGTCTGGCCGAGTAAGATAGTTCAAGCAGATTTGGGGAACCCACTTCTGATTATCCTCTGTCCATGTGAGAAGCCGCCTCAGGTAGGCAAGAGATGTGCCACACAGCTAAATAATAAAGGACAGAGCAACACGGGTAAGATGCCCTTGGACACAAATATGCTTTCTTTTTTAACATCTTTATTGCAGTACAATTGCTTTACAATGGTGTGTTAGTTTCTGCTTTAAACAAAGTGAATCAGTTATACAGATACATATGTCCCCATATCTCTTCCCTCTTGTGTCTCCCTCCCTCCCACCCTCCCTATCCCACCCCTCCAGACGGTCACAAAGCACCGAGCTGATCTCCCTGTGCTATGCGGCTGCTTCCCACTAGCTATCTACCTTACGTTTGGTAGTGTATATATGTCCATGCCTCTCTCTGGCTTTGTCACAGCTCACCCTTCCCCCTCCCCATATCCTCAAGTCCATGCTCTAGTAGGTCTGTGTCTTTATTTCCGTCTTACCCCTGGGTTCTTCATGACCTTTTTTTTTTTCTTAGATTTCATATATATGTGTTAGCATACGGTATTTGTTTTTCTCTTTCTGACTTACTTCACTCTGTATGACAGACTCTAGGTCCATCCACCTCACTACAAATAACTCAATTTCATTTCTTTTTATGGCTGGGTAACATTCCTTTGTGTATATGTGCCCTAAATAGACATTTCTCCAAAGAAGATATACAGATTGCCAACAAACACATGAAAGAATGCTCAACGTCATTAATCATTAGAGAAATGCAAATCAAAACTACAATGAGATATCATCTCACACCGGTCAGAATGGCCATCATCAAAAAATCTAGAAAAGATAAACGCTGGAGAGGGTGTGGAGAAAAGGGAACCCTCTTGCACTGTTGGTGGGAATGTGAATTGATAAAGCCACTACGGAGAACAGTATGGAGGTTCCTTAAAAAACTACAAATAGAACTACCATACGACTCAGCAATCCCACTACTGGGCATATACCCTGAGAAAACCATAATTCAAAAACAGTCATGTACCAAAATGTTCACTGCAGCTCTATTTACAATAGCCAGGACACAAATATGCTTTTGACTGATGTCCCCAGGTTTCCAGTTGAATAAGAAAATGAGCCCTGGATGACCTTGAAGGTGGGATAGAATGCCAGACACTGGAACCCTGTGGCCCTGAAGGCGGACCTGTGCTTTCAGCCAGTGCATTAGCCCTCTGTGATCACTGAGGAGCACACCGAAAGACGGGTGTTTGCCTGCACAGCGTCTGCACTTTGCCTGCAATGATGCCTACCACACTTTATTATTCATCGTTGAACTTCAAAAGAGCAGAAAACACTGGTGTGTTATTTATCGCTCTAACCTTATCATCCATCATGTGCCTGGTATATGGAAATAAAAATAGATTTGTTTAAAAAAGCACATGGAACAAAATACCAGACCGGTACTCCTCAAAACTGTCAGGGTCCTCAAAAACAAAGCCCGAGAAAGTGTCACAGTCAAGAGGAGCTTAAAGAGACACAGTGACAAAATGCAATGAGGTGTCCCGGGTGGCACCCTAGAACAGGAAGAGGACATTAGGTAAAACGTAAGGAAGTCTGAATAAAGTATGGACTTAGTTCATAGTTATTGTATCAATACCGGTTCATTAATTGTGACAAGCGTGTCATGTGAATGCAAGAGGTTAATAATAAAGGAAACTGGATGTGGAATAGATGGGAACTCTCTGTACCAGATGAGCAATTTTTCTGTAAATCTAAAACTCTTCTAAAATGAAAAGTTAACAGAAATATGGCTAATTGGGCTTCCCTGGTGGCGCAGTGGTTGAGAGTCCGCCTGCCGATGCGGGGGGCACGGGTTCATGCCCCGGTCCGGGAAGATCCCACATGCCGCGGAGCGGCTGGGCCCGTGAGCCACGGCCGCTGAGCCTGCGCGTCCGGAGCCTGTGCTCTGCAACGGGAGAGGCCACAACAGTGAGAGGCCCGTGTACCAAAAAAAAAAAAAATCATCTTCATGCACCTTTGTGCCCTCCCCCTGCCCAGCTGGCCCTCTACCATTGCTCTGACCCTCTCATAGTCTCCATAAAAGATCTTCTCTCTTTGCTAAGCTTGGAGCCATGGAACATGCTCTTGCCTGGCAGTGAGAAGCCCAAGTTCCTTTGCCATCATCCTACTGTATGACTTTGTATAAATCATTTGCCCTCCATGGGCCTTAGCTTACCCATCTATTCAATGGGAAGGTAAGACTAGAAAGCTCTTTCAAGTCGCTCCATGATGACAAAGATGGCGTCTGGTTCACCTCAGTATCCACAGCTCCTAAGAGAGCACTAGGCGCATAGCAGGCCCTGAATAGAAGTTTGTTGAATGAGTAAATCAATAAACATTGCTTAATACTCTAAATATAAATGGAAACTTCTAAAGTCAGCCCAACGTCTCCAAATCTCCTTTCTTATAAACTTGATTTTAAGCTGCCTTTGTGTCTTCTCCACATTGCTCATAGGGACTTTATAAGCATTTGAGCAGTAATTGAGAAGAGTAATGGAGAAGGTCAGGACCCTCAAGCTTTGAACTCCCTGGAGTTCAGACGCAGTGGTACCAGCTGAGATGGCAGGGACTTCACATCCGGGTCCTGTCACGCTGAGTGTCATCCGGGCTTCGGGGGCTGCGCTACCCAAGGAATCCATCAGCCCCTTCTCAGCATCCTTCTCCAACAAGTCTAGTGTGAGAGGGCCCAGAACACGCAGCCCCTGTTTAGGAGACCCCGGCAGGTCTCTTAGAAGAAGACAGCACAAGCCCAGGGAGGAGAGAAGCTAGAAGTCACCAAAACAAAAATCTCTGTCCCCCCCCGCCCCCCGCCAAGTGGTCTAGAGACCCAGATTTTAGTCCCAGCCCCCAATCTGCTCCTCGGACACACTCGGAGATCTGGGCAAGTTTTTCTCTGTCTGTGGCCGGCTCCCCTCCCAGAGCTGGGGTGGGGTGGGCACAAACAAGGATGAGAGCTCTTTCTAGCTCCTGGGAGGGGCTGCGTTCTCTCCTACCCCTTATCTCTGGGTTTTCCTCTGCACAGAGCACCCTCCCCACTCCCCACCCACCCTCCACCCTTCATAGAGAAAGCTCCTGGCATGCCCCTCGTCTCCAGTCCCCCCTGACGCCCAGCCCAGGAGCATTCATTGTCTGCACTAGGCCCTCAGAACTCTTTGTACATTCCCTCTCTCAGAACTGACCACGCTCCATTATAACCATTCATCCAACTGTCTGTCTCCGCCACCCAACCGGGAGCCCGCGACGTCCTGTTCCCCATTTGATCCTGTACCCAGCGTGCTGCCTCGCACATCGGTAATAAACAAGGACTCGAGTAAACAGATGAGTGAGTGAACAAATGAAGAAATGTGTGTGAACAAACAAAATTATGAAGTGCTCTATAATCTTATATTTTGGATAACCTACCTCAAATTTCCCTGGAGAGTTGGTGAGGTTCTGTTACAGGATCTGTTTTTAAAAAAAAAAAAATCCAATAGCTTGTTGTTACAGTTGTAAATTCCTGCAGGTTTTCCCTGGTGCATTTCAGAAGAGGGAAAACAAACACCGATATCCCATCCTCCAGCTCCCTCCCTGCCTCCCAATTTCTTCTTCCCACCTACCTCCTCCCTCTCTCCGTCTCTACTCTTTCCTCATTCTCTATCTCTGTTTCTCTTTTGCTGTCTCTGTCTCTATTTCTGTCTTCTCACTGTCTCTCTGTCTCTCTTTTTCTGTGTCTCTCTCTGTCTCTTTCTGTCTCTCTCTCTCTCTCATGCATTTTCCACCATTTCCCCTCCCAGCCCCCCGTCCCCCTTCACTGAGGGCTCTCCACGTGTGCCAGGCGTCTTACAGATGAGATCTCACTTTCATCCCAACCGCCTGGCACTGCCCATTTGGACTTTTGGAGAAACTCTGGTTAAGAACGTGGGCTTTGGAGTTGGACAGAGGCAGCCGGCTCCAGGCCTGGTTCTTCCATGTAAGTGCTGTGTAGCCTTGGTCAAGGTACCTGACCAAACTCTCTGAGCCTCCACTCCCTTATTAGCAAAATGAGGTGAAAGTGCCCCTCTCAGAGGGCTGCAGTGGTTCAAGGAGAGAATGGTGGTGAAACGTTACTCTCTGTTCTACTATGCAGATTGCTTGGGGGTCATCTGCAAACATCATTGGGACTTGGAGGTCTTTGTGGAAGATGGTGACCACCTGAGGACTGAATGGATACTCATGTGATACTGAATGAGTGAATGAATGAATGAGTCTACAGCAGATGATAAATGAATAAAGGGGCAAATGAACGAATGAGTGATAGGTCTACCTCCACGGGAAGAAATGTTGGTACTTCTCCCCTAGACCTGTGCTCTGGGCTCCAACGCGTGTGCCCACTGATTCCACGGCTTTTCAGAGCACAAAAGTTTAGCGGCACCCTGTCCCTTTATTTCCTCTGCCGTCTTCCCTGTTCTCACTCCAATCCTGTCCCTTCTCTGGCGTCTATTTTCTCCATCTTCTCGCCGCACCCCCCCCTCCCCCCCGCCCAGCTTCCTCTCCAGTTTCCCACTCAACTCCTTTTAGGTCCCCTTCTCCCCACTGCTCCCCTCAGCCTACTCGCCCCACTTCCCACCATAACATTTGCAGACTAGGGGTCCCTTCCTTATCCCAAGACACGAGTGTGAGAAAAGGCTTCGGACACAATAGTTACACACACACACAAAAAGGTTTATTTGATGAACCGCAGTGACTAACAAACAGGGTCAAAAAATAGCATAGACGTTCCAAAGAAGGGGCAAGTGGGGCAGCCGGCAGCCTCCTCCACCCTCTGTCCAGGATCACCGACGGGGCCTCAGGGGGCACCTCTTCCCTTCTGGGAGCTTCCTCCAGCCTTGACTGGAGGCTTTGGGGACAGCCCTGGACTGAGAAAGTGAGTCTGTCTGTGGAAGATTCTGGCCTGAGATGGGAAGAATGAGCTGAGATAAGTCCCTTCCCTTCTTCCCCTCCCTCTGCTCCCAGAGCTGGCTCCATCCCATCCAGGGTCAAGATGTCCACTGACATCAAGCTGGGCTCTTCCTGCCTCCATGGCTCATGTCTTGTCCTTCACGTCCAGAGTCCTCCAAGAACAAAACCCGGAATATACACACCCTGCCCTCAGTGCACAAAGGCCCCACAAGCATCTTCATCCTCAAAGCCTCTCTGGCGGTGTGGCTGTCATGCCACCAGTCTTGCCATGACTGCTCCAGTCCCCGTTCCCAGCCCCCCAAGAAGCCAAGCGGTCTGATCCTGACGGAAGGTGAGAAAAAAACCCACCCAGTGCTTTCCACCACATGGCAAGCAGGTGTCCCCCTTTAGGAAGAGGGCTACTGACCCTGGAAAAATAGTGATGAAGGAGATGCTTATAAATTCAAAGCAAGGTTGGCAGGCTTGGGAAAGGGGTCAAGGGAAGCTCCCATTTCCCTCATAGAACTAGGGACAGTGGCACAGGGACCCAGAGCACAAGACTTCCCCAAGCTTCGGGCGCCAGCTGCTTTGGGAAGGGATCTCCCTAGAGGGAGCCGGGGCACAAACACAGACTTCTCTCTTAAAGCGCGGACCAGCCGTCAGAGCCCCCAGATCCAGTGGGGGTGGACTCATTTTTATTCTAAATCGCCTCAGCATGTCCCTTCTTCCCTCAAGGATATTGGGTGAAGAGCAGAGATCTGGAGAGTGGCGGGGGGGGGGGGGGGGGGGGGGGTGGGGCAGGGGGGGGGGGGGGGGGGGGGGGGGGGGGGGGGGGGTGAGTTCATCCAAGTGACAAGTAACACGGGCACACCACTCTCCGTGCGATGCTCATCCTCGTTTACACACGTGTGCACACACAAAGCAAGCGTCCCACCCCCACCAAAGTGACCCCTGGTACCCACTCACACCAGTGCCCAAGAAAAACATCCTGGAGATGTCGGGACGGGGTGGAGAGACAGGGAGAGAGCTGCGGCTCACGGTTCTGGACGAGGTTGGAGGGATGAGGACTTGGGGAGGGAACCCAAGCAGCATTTAGATGAAATGCAGACTCCCCCTCTTTCTCCATCTTCCCTTCCCAGCTCCCCATTCATATCATGAAACCAAGGAGCCTGCTGCTTCATCAACCCCATTGCCTTCCAGTCCCCACAGAAAATAGAGGATGAAATAAAAGGGTCTAAGGAAATCTGTAGAAAGCATATCTAGTTGGCATCGTGGAGGGGCTGCAGGAAGGGAGGCCCCCTTCGTGGACAGCTCTACCTCCAGTGCCTGAAAGGACAGCAAAGCGCTCCAATTTGGAGGGAGGCTGTGGAGCCCTCAGCTGCAGAGACGGGAGCAGTCATTTTGCTGACACCCAGCCCGCCTCCTGCCCGGCCATTCGGCCATTCTCCCATTCCCTCCCAGGGCACTCAGGGAACCGGACAAAGAGCTTGAACAGGGGCAGTGTTTGCAAGCTTCAGGAGTCTTAACCCTTAGGAGCCCTTCAGAGCGAAGAAGTAAAAATGGAAAGGAGGGACTGAACGAGGAAGACGAGCTATGGGAGAGGGGGTGGGAGCCAGGAGGTACGGATTCTGAGTAAAAATTGCAGAGAGAAAGGGGGAAACAGAGAGAGGAAGAGGGGCGAGAGACCTAAAAGGAAATGGGGGGAGGAAAAAAAGCTGCAGATCCAAGAAAAATGCTGGGGGGAAATGAACTTTTACTGAGCCAGGACACACACATCATTTTAGTTTCTCCATTGTATACACGTAGAGAAACTGCGTCTCAGAGAGTTGAAGAGACTGCGGCAAGGTCAGTCTCACAGAGACTGAGTGGCAGAGCCCGGGTCTGCAGGGCTCAATCTCTCTCCACTAAACCACAAACCTCTGAACCAGAGCAAAGGGAAAAGGAGGACAAGGACACAGGCAGGAGGCAGGGAAAGGAGTCAAGTGCAAGAGAGAAGGTGCCCCCGGCGACCTGACCTTCAGAGAGCAAGGGCAAAGGCTGGGGCCGGGCAGAGGGCACCAGGCGCCCGCGATCCCAGCCCTAGTCAACCACGAGGGTCTCTTGGCTGTAGGGGATGGATTTCTCCTGCGTCGGCTCTCCGCCCTTCCCGCTGCCGGGGCCGGGCCCCTGGCTGTGCCCGGAGGAGTAGCTGGCCGACTTCTCCCCACTGCTGCTGTGGGAGGCTCCCCCGCACCTGCTCTGTCCCCAGCAGAGCACGGAGGCGCAGGCCTGGCGGAAGCGCAGGTCGAAGAAGGCGTAGAGGAAGGGGTTGAGGCAGCTGTTGACGTAGCTGATGCAGGTGCAGTAGGGGAAAACGTTCAGGAGGAAGATGTCGAAGTCGCAGGGCCAGTGCAGCAGGCTGCCCAGCATGTAGAGCGTCTTCACCAGGTGGTAGGGCGTCCAGCACAGGGCGAACGTCAACACCAGCACCACGATGATACTCAGGAGACGGCGCCGCTTCCGCAGGCCCTCGATGCGCTCCTTGCGGAAGTGGCCGGCGATGGTCTGGGCGATGAAGAAATAGCAGGTGAGCATGACGATGAAGGGCACCACGAAGCCCACGGCGGTGGACGAGACGCCCAGGCCCACCTCCCAGGCCCACTCGGAGCTCGGGCCGGCCACCATGGAGTAGTCCATGAAGCACTGCACCCTGGTGCTGTTCTCCACGTGGAGGATGGTGCCGGTGGAGCGGAACACCATGACCGGCACGGCCAGGAGGGCGGCCAGCGCCCACAGGACGGCCGTGGCCGCGGCCCCGCTCACCCGCAGCCGCAGCCGGGCGTTGGCCACGGGCCTCACGATGGCCAGGTAGCGGTCGAAGCTGAGGCCGGTGAGACAGAAGACGCTGGCGTACATGTTGACGAAGATGAGATAGCTGCTGAGCTTGCAGGCGAACGCCCCGAAGGGCCAATCGTAGTCCCGGTACGTGTAGGTGGCCCACAGCGGCAGGGTCACCACGAAAGTCAGGTCGGCCACCGCCAGGCTGGCGATGAAGATGTCAGCCGAGCGCCTCTTCTCGCGGCTGCTCCGAAACAGGGTCCAGAGCACAAGGCCGTTGCCCGTGGTGCCCAGCAGGAACACCAGCATGTAGATGGCAGGGATGAGGGCCCCCGAGGACTTCCAGTCCGCGTACTCACACTCAGACTGGTTGTCCACCCCGTAGTAGTTGTCGAAATCGCCACCTTCCTCCATGCTGGGGAGCCAAGTCGGGCACGGGGTCCCGGGGGTACCAGCTCCGTGGCTGTGTCGCGCCAACTCAGCAAGTACCCTCAGCTGCTGGCTGGAGCCTCGGAGGGCAGGCGGGAAGGGCTGGAGGTGTCCAGAGCCCTTCCTAGCAGCAGATGGAGCTGCCTCTGGCTCCTCTGGACCCTGAAGGATGCCTCCCTCCTGCAGGCTTCCCTCCACCCGCTCCTGCCCTGCCCCAGCCTCAGCTCAGACACTTCCTCGCGCCCTCCTGAGTCTCTGTCTCCTCCTTGGCTGTCCCTCCCTCCTCCCACCTCCAGACCAGCCCCTCACTTGTGAGTCTTAGGATCTTGAAGTTACAGCCCACTTTTTTTTTTTTTTTTCCTTCTTGTCCCTGGGCAAGTGGACCAGATTGACCCCTGCAGTGCTGGGCAGAATGTTATCTGTGGTTTGCAGCCTGCTCTCCTCCTGGCCCAGTTTCTCTCCCTCCAGTTTCCTCTGGTGTTTGGAGAAGCCCTCCTCAGTCCTCTGCACCCTCCTGTTCTCACCCCCTCCCAGGCCCTCTAAATGGGGCAAATTATGCAGATTGAAACCCAGCCTGAGCTGGAGCCGGGGAGGGGGCGAGGAGGGTGTGAGATTTCGCAGGATGGTCTCAGCCTCTGGCATGCCCTCCTGGTAGGCCGGTCTGTCTCCTCCGTCCTCCACCCTCCCCTCCCCTCCCGCCCTCCCAGCCCCACCCCGAGCAGACTTCCCTCTATTCTTCCCCTCACACCCTCCTCCTTTACACCTCGGCTTTGACCCTCTCTCTGTGGGGATGTTTGTGGTCTACAGACCCAGTTATAGAGGGATTTGTCTACGATTCATAAGCTGTTAGCAGATTGCAGTTTTCAGATGGCACAGGAAGTTTTAGAGGGTCAAGGAGAGAGTCACAGAAGAAAGAAACCTCAGACTAAAGTATCTCTAATCAAGCCACTAAATCTATGGCTTGAAACTGAGGGGGGAAACTGAGGCTGAACAAGGTAAATGTCTTGCCCAAGTTCACAGGATAAATTTTGTTTTGCTTTTGTTGTTTGCTTTTCTTCTTCTCCAAGCACCTAATTCAGTGCCTGGCAGGTAGTAGGTGGTCACTAAATGGTTGTTGAGTGAATAAGTAAGTGGATGGATGAATCAGGGAGTGAGTGAAAAGAGGAGTCCATATAAAGAAGAACGGGTGTTTGAATTACTATGCAGTGAAAACACGGATACATTTCGGTCCCTGAGTTCTTACTGCCGTACATAGACCAGACAGGGCATGTGGGGGTCAGGAAGTCATAACTGAAGGAAGAGGCAGAAAAACGGGTAACCATTTAGTAGATGCTGTGGGCACAATCCCATAGAAACTGGCTTTGCCCTGTCCGTTGGCCTCTCCAGGACCTCTGGGCAGGAAGGAGAGAATGAGACACAAGATAAGATTAAAACTATGCACCCCTGAGAGTGGAGAAGGCCATCGAAAGTTGGGCAAGAGTGAGATGAAGCAAAATCCGGAGACGAGTCTCGGCCACATTCAAAGCAAAAGGCTTACAGAATTAGAATCTGTTATCTCCAGAAGAGTCAGTCAGAAAAATCTCCAGAGGTCTTAAGACAGGGACCCCAAACTCAAATACTCACAAGGACCAGGCTAAGAATGTCTCTGGGTAAAACAAGCAGCCTGAGACAACAGGGAGTGGTGGGGGCTGGCGAGAGGGGCAAGCACACTCTATCAGGAGGAAGACTCCTGGGCTCCAGTCTCCACTTGCCACACAGAAATGTGGAAGCTACCAGGACCATGCCTTCTGATTTTTCTACATAATTTCAAATTCTAGATTTTATGAGAACTTTCCAGATTTGTAAATTTGGAGAATTCATTCCATTTTTTAAACATAAGAGGGCAGGACAAGTAAAACATGTCCCCAGGCCCCCAGTTGGTGCTCCTTGAACGGGAGCTTACCCCGAACAGAAGGAGGCGGAAAAACAGGAAGGATAGGCCGGGAGGAAGAAACACAAAATGCAAAGCCGGGGAAATGAAAACAAGCACGGCCAAAGCCTCAGAGGGTAACGGGGAGACGCAAGAAAGGAGAAGGAGAGAAGGATAAGGAGGGTCCTGAGGATCTCGGATGACCTTTCCCGAAAGACAACGTGCAGATGCGAACTGTTGGTGTTTCTCGTGAGGATTAATTATTGAGTGCTTACTACATGCTAGACATTCTTCTAAACATTTTCTATTTTATATGTCTTCATGATCTCTTTTAATCAGCAGAAACACTTTAGAAAGTAGGTACCCTCATTCAACTCAATTTACAGATAAGGAAACTGAGGGACAGGGAGGTGAAGTGACGTGGCCAAGGTCAGATCAGAATTTGAACCAAGGCTGTCTTGAGTCTATGAACTAAACCACTACGTTCCCAAAGAAAAAACTCCAACCCGTTTTAAACTGGGGGATTTGCCATCTGTAGAGAGTATAAAAATGTAGGATGGTGCTAGGATACCTGTGGTTTACTTTGAAATAAGCTCTCTTGGGTGAAATTAAAAATAGATTGACTAAAGTATGTTCGAGATACTCCCCACTCTTGATTAAACAGAGTATAAGACACTGCCAGGCAAGAGTCAGTGCACCTTAGCCTGATCTAGAAACTGCCCTGTGACCAGCTATTCCCAAAGAGGGTTTCCAGTCGCCTGAGGCCAGGTAGAAAGTTAACAGGACCAGCCTCTGGAATCGTGGCAGTCTGCAACATGGTGGTCCGGGCACCCAATAGGACCCAGAGCTGGGGCTTCCTTGATCTCACAATACACAGGGTAGGGATTGCTTGGGGCCTGCTTGCTCCTGCACGTTTGTCTGACAGAAGACTGTGCAGGTGGCAGAGGGGCTGTCATTATAACCTGACAGCAGGCTTGGGTGAAAATGGTTAACCTTCCGCCATGTTAGACTTCTTCAGTGATTACCTTGACCTATCAAAAGGGACCTAGGTGTCGAGCAGGAATCAGCTCAGGTCAGGTCACAAGAGATGGCCCTTCCAGGATAAAGGCCAAATGGAAGGAGGCTCAAGAGGGAGGGGATATGGGGATGTATGTATACATACAGCTGATTTACTTTGTTGTACAGCAGAAACTAACACAACACTGTAAAGCAATTATACTCCAATAAAGATATTAAAAAAGAATAAAAAGAAAATGCAAAATAAATAAATAAAATGATCAAAAAAAAAAACAATGCAAGACCCCCAGTGAATCCAGAGCGTCTCTGGTTTTCTCAGAAAGGTGTAGGCACTTGTGCCCTTTGCAGTTAGGAACACAGAAGGAGGTGGGCAAGAGTATCCCCCAAATCGGCCAGCTGTTCCTGGCTGCTCCCACTTGAATTCTGAGCCAGACAGGAGCCCAGAGACCCTGTTGGGAGAGGAGACGTTTCCATTTCTTTAATCCTCTGGCCTCCAGGCTCTCTGACTCAGAGAAGCAGTTAATCTCACCAGAAGAACCAGACTCACTGAGATGGGGGGGAATAGGGAGCCAGGGCTGGGAGGGGGTCATTGACTGGGGCCAGAGAGGGTGGGGTGCTGATAAGATCTGGCCCCCAGCCGAGAACCAGCTGGAACCGGATGGCCTGAGTGCCCGGCCACGGCAGCCTGAACGGGGTAGGATCGGCCAGCTCTGCTCCCTCACCCTGCTGACACCCAAGGCGCCTGGTCACCCAAAACAGAAGATGCAAGTTTACTCAGTGGGCCGAGCAGCTTAAGGCTGACCTCACGTGCCCCCAGGGCTCTGAAGTTAGCCCTCTCCAGACAGAGAGTACATGGGCAGAGCCTGCTTTTCATTTCGGTCCCCCCTGAACTTGGCACTGGTATATATCTGCTGAGTTAGAACCAAAGGAATGCGCTCGGGGAAAGGATAGAAGAGGTTGGGTCTTCACCGCAGCGCTGCTCTACTGCACGAACAAGGGCACCTTTTTGCTGAACTGAGCTAGAAGAACCTACCGTGAGCCACCCGGCAAAGCAGCAGCAAGGCCAGACCCTCGGCCACTGTCCTCACACGCCCCACCGGGGTTGGCCGGAGCTGGAAAGGCCGAGCAGGTTTCCCCCAGGACTTGCCCCTCTCCTGGGTGATTTCTTTGGGAAACTGTGATGAGCCTGGCAGCCCAGCGCCCCAGACCTGCTGTGGGCCCTTTGAGGGGCGCCCAGACTGCTGGGGTGGGGGGGGGGGGGTCCAGTGACTCCACAGCCCTCGCCCACCCCACCTCCAGGGGCAGAGAGTGGCTTGGCCCTGCGGCCGGGCCGTGTGCGACTGCGCACACTTGCGGCTGGGGTGGAGCTGCTCGCGAGCGGGCGGGACCTGCGCGCGCCCCGGGGTGCGCCTGCGCGCTGAGCGCGGCATTCGAGCACGTAGTGTGTGGTGGGGTCAGGGACCTGCAGCAACAGCCTCCTCGAGGGCAGGAAAGGCGGTTAATGGAGTCTCTCTAAGGGCTTGGGATGAGGGGAAAGGCTGAACCTCGCCCAGACCTGGCCCCGAGCCTGGGGGCAGGACATCACAGCGGAGGCTTGCTTTTCTCTGCCCCTCGCTGACTTCTCACCTCCTCCCCCAGCTGCCCGCTGCAGCCCCCTCACTTCACAGGTCTGCTTTGAACTCAGCTTCGGAACTCACCCAGGGCACCAGGGCCCTGTTCTCCCCTTCCCAAGGGGCAGCAGCTGTGTCCCTCACAGCTGGTGGTGTCATCTGAGGAGAAGGGGAGGGCAGGCGAGGGAAGCAGGCGGGGTGCCAAGCCCACTCCCTTTCCTCCGGCCACACTCCCTTCCCCATCCCAGCTTATCTGACCGAAAGCAAATGGGCAGCTGCCTTCTGACCATTAAAGCAGAGCCCCCTTGGCTGCCCCTTCTCCCCTGGCCATTTGGTGTCCTTCAGACTCCCAGGCCAGTCTCCAGAACTCCTGGATCTCCTGAGCTCTGGGGACAGCAAATGCAGGAAAACCCACCGGCCTGGGAGCCAGGAAATACGAGTCCCAATTTCATCTTGATCACGAATTCATTCACTCAACAAATACTTACTGAGCAGCTACTATAGTGTGAACAATTCAGACCGTGTCTCCGATCTCCCGCACGTACATCCTAGAGGCCGGAACGAGACAAAATAGATGCGCAGAAAGGAAATGCGATGAAATCTATGGATAACGACAGAGAAAATACGCGGAAAGGGGATGATTTTTGACAGGGTAGACCACGGGAGTGCAGGGCTTGGGAGTCGCTGACATTCTAGCTGGAACCTGAATGACTAGCTTGCTGTGTGACCCTAGACGAGGCTCTTGCCCTCTCTGAGCCTCAGTTTCCCTGTTGGTACATGAGGACATTGAACCAGCCAGAGCTAGCTTTCTGTGACTCCGGGAATTGTGGCAGTGGCTCCCAGAGGCGTTTGAAGAAGTGGATTTCCTGCTAAAAAGGTCAAAAGAGAGAGGCAGACTGACTCGGTGGAAGTCAGTGATGGGCAGGACCTTTCCTTATCTCCTCACCCACCCCTCTCACGCCTTCACCCACCATTACCCACCCCCCACCCCACGTAGCATGGCACCCTGTACACAGTGGGCATCTAATAAATACACAGGGACCATTTGGCTGCAGCCAGAAGGACCAGCATTTCTATAACTTCAGAAGCCCTATGAAGTCAGGGCTTTCTCTAAGACCACCTGGATGGAGGGCTAGTTTCCCATGACTTCGAAGAGAAAGGACTCCCTAAATTGCATTGAGGCCGTTGATTCCCAAGCTGAGGTGATGGGCCTTAAGAGGAGAGTAATGGGGGAGAGGAAGTAGCACAGGGCCAGCATCAGCATTTCATAAAACCTTTTGGAAATGACACCTTCCCCGCCTCCCCCTTAGGGAGATAACCCTCTCTACATGTCAAGCTTGGATTTTCACACCTCGAAGTGGTAATTCTGGTGCCTACGTGCTGCTCAGGATGCTTTGATGAATAAAAGCTAGAAAGATGAATTCATCGTTATTTAATCAACGGAGCGCGCTAGATAAACAGAATCCTCCCAAATGCTAACTCATTTGTGGGGGGAGGACAGGAAAGCAGGTAAAGTGGCCTTTGCCCGTGAAGAAGCTTTGCAGTCACTCATCTGTTCCATATACTTGACTTTGCCGATGAGGAAAGTGAGGCCCGTGGAGGGAAAGGGAATTCCTCCAGGTGTCCCCACGGGATCAAGCATGCTGTCCCCTGTGCCACTCTGTCTTCCCCTCGCATCCCTAAAGGTTGCATTCAGAGGAAGGCTTTCTTCCTTGGAGGCTGAGAAGAGGGCTGGCAGGAGGCAGGAGGACAGGAAACAGCGCAGAGGCCGGAAAGAGGTCAGGAAGAGGCGGACGGGACCCGACCCCCCCTCGCACCCAGCTCTATCAGCCTTCAGGAGAGCAACAGGGTGTTTCCAAAAATATTTACAGTGAGTCTAAATTAACGAAGTACTGTATCAGTGCTGACAATGGGAGGATGTGGGGCGGAGCCCTCCAGGGGAGAAGACCAACACAATCAGCCCAGAGGCTGCCCAGGGGCGACTGAGCTTCGGGAAGGCCAGCCTGGCACCAATAACCGAGGAAGTCAAGCCCTTCACCCTGGGGCCAGAGCAGGAGACAGCGCTGCCCATCCAGGCTGCCTGGAGTCCACGCTTCCCAGGGACAGGGAGACATCCTAGATTCTCAGAATTGCAAAGAGCATCATTAGCCTGCCACCCTGCCCCAATCCAGTGCAGAAATCTCCTCAACAGCACCCCGGTCCGAGGGCCATCATTCAGGGGCCTCTTGAATACCTCTGTTCACCAGACACCCACTCCTGCCGCTGGCAGCCCATTCCCAGTCCAATTTGGGGCATCACTGCTCATTCAACAGTGTTACCTTCAATAGAGCAGAGTGGTTCAGAGCATAGCACAGCCGCTCACCAGTCACATTGCCATGGGTGAGCAGCCCAATCATTTCAAGGCTTGGTTTTCCCATCTGTACAATGGGAGTCACTATAGTATCTACCTTATGGGGTTGACATGAGGTTCAACAGGAGAGTAGAGGTAAGATACCCAACTTGGAGGGAATGCCACGGAGGCAGAAAGACACGGGCAAAAGTGCAGAGATGCGAAAGAAAGAGCTTCAAATGTCATGGGGTTAAAGTTAAATAAGGCTGGGAAAGCCAACCACCATTTTGTTGCCATTAAAGTGTCACCAGAGAGCTGGACCTGCACTGTCTGGTACATTACCCACTCACCACAGTAGCTATCAAGCACTAGAAAAGTGACCAGGGTGAATGGGGATGAGTTACAGGTATAAAATATACGATGGGCTTCAACGTACGAAGAAAAGAATATAAGAGATCACATTAGTAAGTTTTTATATTGATTACATATCAAATTATAATATTTTGGATATATTGAGGTAAATAAAATATATTATTAAAAAGGAATTTTAATAATTTTATTTAAAGGAATTTTGTTTCCTTTTTTTTTTTTTTTTTTTTTTGCATTACGCGGGCCTCTCACTGCTGTGGCCTCTCCCGTTGAGGAGCACAGGCTCCGGACGCGCAGGCTCAGCGGCCATGGCTCACGGGTCCAGCCGCTCCGCGGCATGTGGGATCTTCCCAGACCGGGGCACGAACCTGTGTCCCCTGCATCGGCAGGCGGACTCTCAACCACTGCGCCACCAGGGAAGCCCTGTTTCCTTTTTTAATGTGACTACTAAAAAAATTAAAAGTACACGTGTATTTTGTGCAGAACTTTTTGCGAATATCTCTGATTTTCTTCAGAGGAAAATTCTTTTGCATGATATCACCACGTTAAGAGAATGAACATTTGTAAGTTTTGTAATGCGCCTCTGGGAATCTGGATCAGTTTACACTTTTAACAATAGTACTTGAGAGTGCTTATTCCACTGCACCCATAGTAACATGGGATCTGACCATTAATCTGCCAATTTCATAGCAAACAATCTCATCTCATCATTAATTTTTGTCTATTTGATTAATGATGCTTTCATTAAGGTTGAACTTCCGTGCACATGTTCATTAGCATCTATATTTCTTTTGTGATTAGCTTGTTCATGTCCTTTGTCCACTTTTATTTTAGAATGTTTACACTTTACATGGTGACATACGAAAGCATCTATATGTAAAGGATAAAAACTCTTGTCATGTGTATTTCAAATATGAAAAGTAGAGAGACATAAGTAAAAGTCATAATAATAAAAAAAAACTATACTTCAATTAAAAAAAAAGAAAAAAGAAAAAGTACACGTGTAGTTCCCAATATATTCTTATGGGGCAGCGCTGAGCTAAGGGATCAGATCTAAGCTTTAAGGCCTTCACTCCGGAGCCATCTTGGAATGGGCAGGCTCATTAGGAAACAGCTGTCTAAACCAAACAGCTGTCTAAACTAGGGAGAGAACTCAGATTTTTTTGGTCCCAAGGTAGAATCAGGAGGGATGTGATTTCTCTTGTCCTTACATGAGAGCTCCACGTAAATACAGTAATAAATAAATACAGTATACAAATAAAGTAATAAGTAAAGCTTATCACATCCTGAGAGGTAAAGTTTATCAGGCACTGCAAACACGTATTTAAATGCTTTTCCCAATGTAATTTCACAAAAATTTTTTAAATTCATAAAAATTTTATAAGGTATTAGAAAAAAAAACGTATGGTTACCAAAGGGGAAAGGTGGGGGTGAGGGATGAATTAGGAGGTTGGGATTAATACATACACATTACTATATATAACATAGATGATCAACAAGGACCTACTGTATAGCAAGGAACACTACTCAATACTCTGTGGTGACTTATATGGGAGAAGCAACTGAAAAAGAACAGATATATGTATATGTATAACAGATTCATTTGCTGTATACCTGAAACTAACAGAACATTAAAAATCAACTATACTCCAATATAAAATAAAAATGTTTTAAATAACATAAAATATATAGTTCTAGTAATTAGATTAGACTAATTAGACTCTGATTAGAATAAATCAGAGTCATGAAACAAAAATATTACAGGTGGGAGAAATAAAAGGAGATTAAAAAGTAAAAACAAAAAATTGTATAAGATAATTTACATTATGATTCCCATTTTACAGATTAGTAAAGCAAGGTTCAGAGAGTCACATCACTAGCTGAGGAGAAAGCAGCTTCTGTGTACCAGAGGGAGGATTTGAACTCTCAGCTTAGACTCCAGAAGCCTGAACGCTCTATAGCCACGATATACTCTCTCGATGCAAGACTCTGCTTCTGCACCCAAATAGTGCCTGCTTGTGATTCACTGAAGGGGGATGCCAGAGGAATCTCCTACACGGAGCCAGCTTTCTCCTGCACTGCAGTGTTAGCTCAATTGCAAGCAGCCTGTCTGCACCGTGAGGTTGAATTTAAAAAACAAATTCACCTAGGGCTGTCATCCAGGGCTCACAAGAATTCACAGGACTATAATAGCAACATGATCATTTGCAAGACCAACATGCTTTGCGATGATTTAAAAAGTAAACTCTGAAGGCAAAAAGCCTGGTTTCAAGTCCTGGCTCTGCTACTGTACCTCTCCAAGCCTTGATTTCATGAACTATAAAAGGCAGGTAATAACAGACAACAGTGGTCAGAATTCTGAGATACAAGAGATAAAAAGACTTAGGTCTGTGCCTGGCACAGAGCAATTGCTCAGTAAACATTGCCTTTACAATGATCTCACTTAATCCTCACAATAACCTTATGGGATAGGGAGGGTTCTTTATGATAAATAGGAATGATAACATTCCCAGTTGGCAGATGCAGAAATTGAGGCACACACTGAGCTCTCAGGAGGACTTGGTGGCCTTGGGTCAGAGGTGGGAGCCCAGAGGCATCACAGGCAAATGTAAAGAAAACTGCGTTTCAGGGCCTAAGACTACAGTTTCACTTGGTGATGGTCCGAATTGTGTTCTGGTGACTCAGGAAGAAAAAGAGAAAGAAATTGAGGCACAAAGAAATTTGTCCACTTTCCTAAATTTCCAAGTATAGGAAGTAGGATTCAAACCTTGGATGGCTGTTTCCAGGGTCTGCAGTCTTTTCTGGGGGGGAAGGGGTGGTTGCAGTCTTAATCACCGTGGTATACAGGTTGTGAAGTCATATTTTTTGAACAATTGGTGAAGTCATATTTTTTTTCTTGCTCTTTTTTAATGACATTTCCTTAGTTTCTTGAGCTAGGAAAGCTGCCTGATCTACCTGCCCAATGCTTGGATAGCATCCAGTGGGATAGTCAACCGCTTGCTGTGAGCACAGAGGGGTGGCTCTCTCTGGATGCCACAGGGATCGGCTGATGAGTCACCCATCAGCTCCAGGGCTCCAGTGGTACCACAGGTATGCAACGGCAACTACCTTTGCCAAGAAGGCACGAGGCAGGTGCCACAGCATCTCCCACCTTCGTGACAACTGAGGCCCAGGAGTGGTTGGGGAGATGGAAATAAGCACCGGACGCGGTGTCCCTGCCAGACAGGAGCGCAGAGCGGCCTCCTGAGGTCTATCCTGGGCCCGGCTGTTAGCTGCAATGCTTCTAACTGCTGGGCGATGCTGCCCTCTGGTGGTCATGATCTGGTACTCCGCCTTGACCTTCCTCTGAGCCCGATTCCCAGCACTGGCTTTCCGGCCTTGCCTTGGGTTCAGAGACGCCACAAGCTGAGCCCCTGGGTTGGGGGCGCTCAGGTAAGGCAGACCTCTCCTTCCCCTAGGCTCCCACGGCATCTGGAATTGCCATCCCCAGAATCTTCCAGTTCTGGGGCTGTGCTAGGAATCCTTAGCAAAGAGGACTTACAGTCAAATCGGCTGAAGATTCTGGGGCTGAGCAGGTCTTAGAAACCAGCTCTGGCCCCCAGTACCCTGGAGAATCAAGCCCTAGGCCCCTACACCCAGCTCAGTGTTTTAAGCTATGTATTCTCTCCTGAAGTGTGATTACATTGCACTGCAATTATCCAATATCATATTATGACACTGATATAGGAAAAGAAATGTTCTTGTCATTTTCTCTTTGGATGGTACAGGAGTAAAACACAGAGACACTGAATCATCCTCAATATTATTCATGACTCTCCATCAAGCATGTCATTCTGTAAAGATACACATGAAAGGGGAAAATGTAACTCTGTTTTATTAAAGAAAATTATGGACTAGAAAGAGACTAAGGAATCTTTGTTAGAATAAATAAACTGACAATTGATTAGAGAAAGGGTGACAGTCAAATCCCTGGAGGCAAGACTCGCATTGCTGAGCACCTAGCGCCACCTTGTGGTTGCTTTCAGGATAGCAATCCCAGCCTCCACTCTGCCTGCTTCATCCACCGTTTAAGACATACTGAGAATTTCTTATCAGAACCGTTTATCTCCATCAAATTTGTACTGAAACCTCTCCTATTACACCCACTTATTGTAGCATGAAAAAAAAGTGGAAATACAGTTGATGGGCCCAAGCAATAAATGCGAGTCTAGAAATAGTCTTCATTCAACCCCTCTTAGCTATTCCAGTCTTAGCCACATAGAAATTTAACTAATCACATCTCTTAAAATATGTGCATGCCTTTTTTCCTCTTTCTCTCTCTGGAAATATACCCTATTTCTCAGGCACCAGCCACTCAGATAAGAAGTGATCTTCAGCACAGACAGGTGAAGGGACAGATCCAGTAAGTGGCTGAGCCAGGCTGCAGCTCCAGGCGCCTGTGACTCACGTTAACGAAGGTTTACTGCATTTTTCCTCTGTATGCGCTAAGCTCACTGGTGAGTCAGAACACTACCTAGGTCTCTACCTTCAAAAGACTGAGAGCCTTGTGGGGAAGACAAACATCTACTAACGACGTAAACAAGCAAAGCTGCAACTGTAGAAAGTCTTACAAGGACAGTTCCTTTCCCACAGCCAGAGGCTGGCTCTTAGAGGCTTTAAGTACTGAAAAGATTATGACCTCTCCCATAATCAATTTAGAATAAAAACAAGCAGAATCAAAAGATAAGTGTAGGGGAATTCCCTGGTGGTCCAGTGGTTAGGACTCCACATTTTCACTGCCGAGGGCGCAGGTTCAATCCCTAGTTGGGGAGCTAAGATCCCACAAACCCGTGGCACAGCCAAAAATATATATATAAGTGTAGTGAAATTTCAAAAAGTCTTGTCTTTCCCATGATGACTTCTTTGAAATTAGCATCTTACGAAAAATTAAGAGTGACCATGTTTCACTAATGCCTGAAATACAAAATACATACTTAGTCTGCTTCTTGGGGAATCCAGGACTGGATACATATATAATAGGAGTTTGTCCCAGTCAGGAAAATCAAGAAAGACTTTCCTGAGAAAAGGTAACTGCTCTGAGAGATTCAAGGTGAGAAGGCGGGTAGGAGAAAAGGATGGCAAGCACTGGGCAGAGCATGTGCAAAGGTCCTGTGGCAGCCTGGAGCTTCAGAAAGCCGAGGCCAAAAGCAGGCAGGTGAGGCTGGAACAGAGGACAATGAAGGGCCAGGCCACACTGGCTATGTGGGCCACCTTGAGGTGTTTCATCTTCATCCTCCAAGCAATGGAAAGCTGTCGAAGGGTTTACGTTAGCAGGGCATGGTGACAAGATCCAGTTGGTGTTACAGAAAAGCCACTCAGGCTGTATGTGGGAAATGGATATGAAGGAGGACAAGAGTTCAATTAGGAGACGTTTGTCCCCATGGAAGATGATAGAGGCTCTGATTAAGAGCGTGGTGGTCCAAATGGAGAGAAGCGAATAGATTACGGAGATATTGGGGATCAGATGCAGGTCTAAGGACAAGGGAGCTGTCAGGGTGCCTCTTAGGTTTCTCACTTGCTGGAACTAAATGAATAGGGGTGTCATTCACGGAAACAGGGTGTGGCAGAAAGTGGTAAGAGAACCCCAGTGTCTATTTTCTCCTTCCTTTAGTGATTGCATCGAGTCCTCGAATGGGCCAGTTCAGATCTCCTCGGGCTCCACTCCCTTTTGCTCCAGCTCTACCAAGGGCTCCAGTGGACCCGCAGCACAGCCAGATGGAGAGTTCCTCACCAATGGCCCGACCACACCTCCTCGCCTCCCACGCTGGGGCTTCCTGTTGATACGGCTGGTGCCCGTGTCCTTGCAGGCAGTCAGAAAAACAAAAGGGTTAGCACCCCAGGGGACCAAATTTGACCACTGGGAGACAGAAGCCAGTGGAAAAATTCTTCCTGCCTTCTCTCCCAGAGGGCTGGTCCTCAGGGGAAGTTTACATAACTTGGAGTAGTTGTCCTACAGATGGGCCAGTTCATAATATGCCTCCTCCTTCCTGCCTCACTCCTCTTGTGACTTTCTCCTATTCCCTGGGACTTTATTCCATAAGAAAATAAGAGCACATAGGTCCCCTGCCTCAGACCCTTCTCCTGGGAGGACTCAGTCTAGGCAGTAGTATAACCTCCCCTATTTTAACTGGGAACACAGCTGCACTAGACACGGGGTGCCCAGCCCTCCCACTACAGCTCACTCCCTATCTGCAGCTTCATGATGAGTCCACAGGATGTGAGTAGAAGTGACGTGTTTTTCTGGGTCAGATCTTTTAAAAAGGAAATTGCTTACTCTTCACTTTCTTTCTTTTCCGCCCCTTCCCTTGGGCTGGAACATGGGCATCAGGCAGGTGAACCAGCTTTGACCATGTGGCTGAAGACAACATCTGCAGAAGGGGCAGAGCAACCGGACACTGTGTGGAGGGGGGCTGGACCACCCATCTGCCTCTCTGTCTCACATCTTAGCCTGTCCCATAACCCGCATATAGGGAAGAGTGGAACAAGAATGGGTTTGGGCAAAACCCATGAGTCCAGCTTTAGACATTCTGTGTTTGAGTAGCCTTCAAGAAATCCAAATGAAATGGCCATCGATCAGTTGGACATGGGTCTGGAATGGAGAGGGAAGGTCTGGACTGCAAATGTAAGTTTGTAAATCATCTCCCTCTCCTGGGTGGCTGGTAATTAAAGTCTAAATGTGTCCAAGGTATAGTGAGAAGAGAAGGGAACCTGTGGCAGGCAGCTTCCAAGATGGCCAGTATAATCCCCACTTCCCGGTATTTATACCCTGGGCAACGCCTCTTGAATGTGAGCTGGACCTACTGACTTGTTTCTAAAACCTAAAACAAAACTGGCTTCCATCTTGGGGGCCCTTTCTCTCAGTCACTTGCTCTGAGGGATGTCCACCAAGCTGCCCTATGGACAGACCCAGGTGGCAAGGACCCAAGGAGGCCACTGGCCAACAGCCAATGAGAGACTGAAGCCCTCAGTCCAACATCCTGTGAGGAAAGAATCCTTCCAATAACCACGTGGCAGAGATTGAGAGCAGATTCTACAGTCTTGGTCGAGCTTTCAGGTGATGACTCGGCCCCAGCCAACATCTTAACTGCGGCTTTATGAGACTCTAACCCAGAGACACCTAGCTATGCGAGAGCCAGATTCCTGACCCAGAGAAACAGATGATAAAGGCTTGTTGTTCTAAGCTGCTAAGTTTGAGGGTCATTTGTTTCTCAGCAATGGATAACTAAGGTGGGGTCCATGCCAGAGCCTTGAGGATCCCTCTCTTTTAATGGCTGGCAGAGGGGAACAAGCCTGCAAAGTAGGCACAAGAGGCAGTCCAGGTGGGTGTCCGGTCACAGCATCCAGGAGCAGAGAGGGAACAGCCAGCAACAGTGGGATGCTGCTGACAGGTCAAATAAGAGGAGAGAGGAATACCTGAGGGACATTGAGATGCGGAAATCACTGCTGACCTTGGACTATAAGCTGCTCTTTCAGGACAGCTGGGCCTGGAAAACCTGTTTAAGGTCATTGAGGAGAAAGTTGGAAAGGAGGAAATACAGAACTTTCACTAGAACTTTGACAGTGAAAGCAAAAAGAAATAGAGCAGCAGTTGGAGCAGGATAGAATTTTTTTTCTTTAGTGGCAAAGACTCGAGCTTGTTTAAAACCAGTGGGCACTTCCCTGATGGCAGGATGAAGAATTCCACCTGCTCCCCAGGAAACAAGTATAACTAATGAAAATTATTAAACCCAACCATTTAAAGACTCTGGACATTGTCCTAAGGGAGGACGGCAAATGAAGAAACAATTATGCAAGAACTAAATCTCAGTAAGGACAGCAAGAGTCTGTGAAACTTGAACCATAACACACTCCTTTCCTCCACATCTCAACAAGACAATGAAAGCTGTAATCTGAGAAGGTGTGGTTGAGAAAACGGACCTTCCTATCCCCTAAGTTCCCAGTAAAGGGGTAAAGTATTTCACTGGGAAAGGCAAACCACAGTCATTTCTCATTCCCCTGCACTCCAAGTTGCAGAGGCTAAACTCCTGGCAAAGGTGACCGAAATATCAGGGGCTCACTTGCTCCACCTGGTCCACACTTATAGATCAGAGGCTCAATCCCAGGCACTGCAGGCCAAGAATATGGGGGTCCTGATTGCCCTCATCCAAGTTCATGTCAAGAGAGGCAAGCTGGGGGGCTTCCCTGGTGGTGCAGTGGTTGGGAGTCCGTCTGCCGATGCAGGGGATGCGGGTTTGTGCCCCGGTTCGGGAAGATCCCATATGCCACGGAGCGGCTAGGCCCGTGAGCCATGGCCCCTGAGCCTGCGCATCCGGAGGCTGTGCTCCACAGCGGGAGAGGCCACAGCAGTGAGAGGCCCGCGTACCACAAAAAAAATAAAAAAAGAGAGAGAGAGAGGCAAGCTGAAAAGACTTGAGGCCACCCTCTTCATTCAGTGCCCTGCTCATAAATCAGGGGTGTCACTCTGAAAAAGTGGACCGCTGTCCCTGCCCCCAGCTCTGGAGAAGCGGTTCAGAGATTTCACCCAGGAGGAAAGGCAGTTAGGAAGAATGGAGAGCTCCATAAAGACAGACAGGACTGACATATATATCAATGGATTAGAGTACAGCCTCCACAAAGAAACCCTCACATTAATGGTGAATTGATTTTTGGCAAGCATGACAAGACAATTCAATGGGGAAAGAAAAATCGTTTCAACAAATGGTGCTAAGAAAACTGGATATCTACATGTGAAAGAATGATGTTGAATCCCTATCGTATGCCATATAGAAAAATCAACTCACAATGGACCAACACCTGAATCTAAGAGCTAAAGCTGTAACACTGTTCATAGAGAACATAGGTGTAGATCTCATGACCTTGGATTAGCCAACAGTTTCTGAATATGACACCAAAAGCACAAGCTGTAACAGCAACAAAATAATGGATAAATTGAACTCCATCAAAATTAAAAACTTCCGTGCTGCAAAAAAACACCATCGAGAAAGTGAACCCATAGAGGAGGGTGCTTCAAGATGGTGAAGGAGTAAGCTGTGGAGATCACCTTCCTCCCCACAAAAACATCAGAAATACATCTACATGTGGAACAACTCCTACAGAGCACATACTGAACACTGGCAGAAGACCTCAGACTTCCCAAAAGGCAAGAAACTCCCCACATACCTGGGTAGGGCAAAAGAAAAAACAGAGACAAAAGAATAGGGATGGGACCTGCCCCTCTGGGAGGGAGCTGTGAAGGAGGAAAGGTTTCCACACACTAGGAAACCCCTTCACGGGCGGAGACTTCGGGTGGCGGAGGGGGGAGCTTCGAAGCCGTGGAGGGGAGCGCAGCCACAGGGGTGCGGAGGTTCAAAGCAGAGAGATTCCCGCACAGAGGATCAGGGCCGACCGGCACTCACCAGTCCGAGAGGCTTGTCTGCTCACCCGCCGGGGCGGGCGGGTCTGGGGGCTGAGGCTCGGGCTTCGGTCGGATTCCAGGGAGAGGACTGGGGTTGGCGGCGTGAACACAGCCTGCAAGGGGCTAGTGCACCACGGCTAGCCAGGAGGGAGTCCGGAGAAAAGTCTGGACCTGCTGAAGAGGCAAGAGACCATTGTTTCCTGGTGCGCGAGGAGAGGGGATTAAGAGCACCGCTTAAAGGAGCTCCAAAGACGGGCGCAAGCCGCGGCTAAAAGCACGGACCCCAGAGACGGGCATGAGACGCTAAGGCTGCTGCTGCTGCCACCAAGAAGCCTGTGTGCGAGCACGGGTCACTATCCACACCCGCCTTCCGGGGAGGCTCTGCAGCCCGCCACTGCCAGGGTCCCGGGATCCAGGGACAACTTCCCCGGGAGAACGCACGGCGCGCCTCAGGCTGGTGCAACGTCACGCCGGCCTCTGCCGACGCAGGCCCGCCCCACACTCGGTGCCCCTCCCTCCCCCCCGGCCTGAGTGAGCCAGAGCCCCCGAATCACCGGCTCCTTTAACCCCGTCCTGTCTGAGCGAAGAACAGACGCCCTCCGGTGACCTACACGCAGAGGCGGGGCCAAATCCAAAGCTGAGCCCCAGGAGCTGTGAGAACAAAGAAGAGAAAGGGAAATCTCTCCCAGCAGCCTCGGAAGCAGCGGATTAAAGCTCCACAATCAATTTGATGTACCCTGCATCTGTGAAATACACGAATAGACAACGAATCCTCCCAAATTGAGGAAGTGGCCTTTGGCAGCAACTGTAGACTTAGGATTTGCTGTATGCGACTGACTTGGTTCTAATTTTTATGTTTACCTTAATATAGTTTTTAGAACTTGATGTCATTGTTTATTGTGATATCATAGATTTGTTTATTGGTTTGGTTTCTCTCTTCTTTTGTTTCATTACTTTTTTTTACTTTTTTAATTTTAATAATTTTTTAATTTTAACTATTCTTTTTTTTTTCTTTCTTTTTTTCTCCCTCTTCTTCTGAGCTGTGTGGCTGACAGTGCTCCGGCCGGGTGTCAGGCCCGAGCCTCTGAGGTCGGAGAGCTGAATTCAGGACATTGGACCACCAGAGACCTCCAGCCCCACGTAATATCAATCGGCAAGAGCTCACCCAGAGATCTCCGTCTCAGTGCTAAGACCAAGCTCCACCCAACGGCTAGCAAGCTCCAGTGCTGGACGCCCCAGGCCAAACAACTAGCAAGATAGGAACACAACCCCACCCATTAGCACAGAGGCTGCCTAAAATCATAATAAGGCCACAGACACTCCAAAACACACCACCAGATGGGGTCCTGCCCACCAGAAAGACAAGATCCAGCCCCACCCACTAGAACACAAGCACCACTCCCCTCTACCAAGAAGCCTACACAAGCCCCTGAACCAACATTACCCACTGGGGGCAGACACTAAAAACAACGGGAACTACGAACCTGTAGCCTGCGAAAAAGAGACCCCAAACACAGGAAGGTAAACAAAATGAGAAGACAGAGAAATACACAGCAGATGAAGGAGCAAGGTAAAAACCCACCAGACCAAACAAATGAAGAGGAAATAGGCAGTCTACCTGAAAAAGAATCACAGTAATGATAGTAAAGGTGATCCAAGATCTTGAAATAGAAAGGAGAAAATACAAGAAACGTTTAACAAGGACCTAGAAGAACTAAAGAGCAAACAAACAATGATGAACAACACAATAAATGACATTAAAAATTCTCTACAAGGAATTAATAGCAGAATAAATGAGGCAGAAGAACGGATAAGTAACCTGGAAGATAAAATAGTGGAAATAACTACCACAGAGAGGAATAAAGAAAAAAGAATGAAAAGAATTGAGAACAGTCTCAGAGACCTCTGGGACAACATTAAATGTGCCAACATTCGAATTATAAGGGTCCCAGAAGAAGAAAAGAAAAAGAAAGGGTCTGAGAAAATATTTGAAGAGATTATAGTTGGAAACTTCCCTAACATGGGAAAGGAAATAGTCTATCAAGTCCAGGAAGTTCAGAGAGTCCCATACAGGATAAATCCAAGGAGAAACATGCCAAGACACATATTAATCAAACTATCAAAAAATAAACACAAAGAAAAATTATTAAAAGCAGAAAGGGAAAAGCAACACATAACATACAAGGGAATCCCCATAAGGTTAACAGCTGATCTTTCAGGAAAAACTCTACAAGCCAGAAGGAAGTGGCAGGACATATTTAAAGTGATGAAAGTGAAAAACCTACAACCAAGATTACTCTACCCAGCAAGGATCTCATTTAGATTCGATGGAGAAATTAAAACCTTTACAGACAAGCAAAAGCTAAGGGAATTCAGCACCACCAAACCAGCTTTACAACAAATGCTAAAGGAACTTCTCTAGGCAGGAAACACAAGAGAAGCGAAAGACCTACAATAACAAACCCAAAACAATTAACAAAATGGTAATGGGAACCTACATATCGATAATTACCTTAAATGTAAATGGATTAAATGCTCCAACCAAAAACATAGACTGACTGAATGGATTCAAAAATAAGACCCGTATATATGCTGTCTACAAGAGACCCACTTCAGACCTAGGGACACATAAAGACTGAAAGTGAGGGGATGGAAAAAGATATTCCATGCAAAAGGAAATCAAAAGAAAGCTGGAATAGCAATACTCATATCAGATAAAATAGACTTTAAAATAAAGAATGTTACAAGAGACAAGGAAGGACACTACATAATGATCAAGGGATCAATCCAAGAAGAAGATATAACAATTATAAATATATATATACCCAACATAGGAGCACCTCAATACATAAGGCAAATGCTAACAGCCATAAAAGGGGAAATTGACAGTAACACAATCATAGTAGGGGGCTTTAACACCTCATTTTCACCAATGGACAGATCATCCAAGATGAAATTCAATAAGGAAACACAAGCTTTAAATAACACATCAAACAAGATGGACTTAATTGATATTTATAGGACATTCCATTCAAAAACAAAAGAATACACTTTCTTCTCAAGTACTCATGGAACATTCTCCAGGATAGATCATCTCTTGGGACACAAATCAAGCCTTGGTAAATTTAAGAAAATTGAAATCATATCAAGTATCTTTTCCAACCACAACACTATGAGACTAGATATCAATTACAGGGAAAAAAACTGTAAAAAAATACAAACACATGGAGGCTAAACAATGTGCTACTAAATAGCCAAGAGATCACTGAAGAAATCAAAGAGGAAATCAAAAAATACCTAGAGACATGGGCTTCCCTGATGGCACAGTGGTTGAGAATCCACCTGCCAGTGCAGGGGACACGTGTTCAGTCCTGGTCCAGGAAGATCCCACAAACCACAGAGCAGGTATGCCCATGTGCCACAACTACTGAGCCTGAGCTCTAGAGCCCAAGTGCCACAACTACTGAAGCCCGCGTGCCTAGAACCTGTGCTCTGCAAAAAGAGAAGCCACCGCAATGAGAAGCCTGCGAACTGCAATGAAGAGTAGCCCCCACTTGCCACAACCAGAAAAAAGCCCATGCACAGCAACAAAGACCCAACACAGCCAGAAACAATAAATTAATAAAATAATAAAATAAATTTATTTTTAAAAAAATACCTAGAAACATATGACAGTGAAAACACAATGACCCAAAACCTATGGGATGCAGCAAAAGCAGTTCTAAGAGGGAAGTTTATAGCAATACAATCCTACCTCAAGAAACAAGAAAAATCTCAAAAAAAACAGCCTGACCTTATACCTAAAGCAATTAGAGAAAGAAGAACGAAAAAAAACCCCAAAGTTAGTAGAAGGAAAGAAATCATAAAGATCAGTTCAGAAATAAATGAAAAAGAAATGAAGGAAACAATAGCAATGATCAATAAAACTAAAAGCTGGTTCTTTGAGAAGATAAACAAAATTGATAAACCATTAGCCAGACTCATCAAGAAAAAAAGGCAGAAGACTCCAATCAACAGAATTAGCAATGAAAAAAGAGAAGTAACAACTGACACTACTGAAATACGAAATATCATGAGAGATTACTACAAGCAACTATATGCCAATAAAATGGACAACCTGGAAGAAATGGACAACTTCTTAGAAAAGCACAGCCTTCCGAGACTGAACCAGGAGGAAATAGAAAATGTAAATAGACCAATCACAAGCATTGAAATTGAAACTGTGATTAAAAATCTTCCAACAAACAAAAGCCCAGGACCAGATGGCTTCACAGGTGAATTCTATCAAACACTTAGAGAAGAGCTAACGCCTATCCTTCTCAAACTCTTCCAAAATATAGCAGAGGGAGGAACACCCCCAAACTCAGGCCACCATCACGCTGATACCAAAACCAGACAAAGACGTCACAAAAAAAACTACAGGCCAATATCACTGATGAACATAGATGCAAAAATCCTCAACAAAATACTAGCAAACAGAATCCAACAGCACATTAAAAGGATCATACACCATGCAAGTGTGGTTTATCCCAGGAATGCAAGGATTCTTCAATATACACAAATCAATCAATGTGATACAACATATTAACAAATTGAAGGATAAAAACAATATAATAGAGACTTCCCTGGTGGTACAGTGGTTACAAGCCCGCCTGCCAATGCAGGGGACAAGGGTTCGAGCCCTGGTCTGCAAGGATCCCACATACCGCAGAGCAACTAAGCCCAAATGCCACAACTACTGAAGCCTGCACGCCTACAGCCTGTGCTCCACGATGAGAGAGACCACCACAGTGAGAAGCCCGTGCACCACAACAAAGAGTAGCTCCCGCTCGCCGCAACTAGAGAAAGCCCACGCACAGCAACAAAGACCCAATGCAGACAAAAATAAAATAAATAAATGAATAAATTTATTTAAAAAAAAATGACAATCTTAGTAGATGCAGAAAAGCTTTTGACAAAATTCAACACCCATTTATAGTAAAAATCCTCCAGAAAGTAGACATAAAGGGAACTTACCACAACATAATAAAGGCCATATATGACAAATCCACAGCCAACATCCTTCTCAGTGTTGAAAAACTGAAACCATTTCCTCTAAGATCAGGAACAGGACAAGGTTGCCCACTCTCACCACTATTATTCAACATAGTTTTGGAAGTTTTAGCCACAGCAATCAGAGAAGAAAAGGAAATGAATCAATCAGAAAAGAAGAAGTAAAGCTGTCACTGTTTGCAGAAAACATGATACTATACGTAGAGAATCCTAAAGATGCTACCAGAAAACTACTAGAGCTAATCAATGAATTTGGTAAAGTAGCAGGATACAAAATCAATGAACAGAAATCTCTTGCATTCCTATACACTAACGATGAAAAATCTGAAAGAGAAATTAAGGAAACACTCCCATTTACCACTGTAACAAAAAGAATAAATTACCTAGGAATAAACCTACCTAAGGAGACAAAAGACCTGTATGCAGAAAACTATAAGACACTGATGAAAGAAATTAAAGATGATACCAATAGTTGGAGAGATATACCATGTTCTTGGATTGGAAGAATCAACATTGTGAAAATGACTATACTATCCAAAGCAATCTACAGATTAAACGCAATCCCTATCAAACTACCAATGGCATTCTTCACAGAAGTAGAACAAAAAATTGCACAATTTGTATGGAAATACAAAAGACCCTGAATAGCCAAAGCAATCTTGAGAAAGAAAAACAGAGCTGGAGGAATCAGGCTCCCTGACTTCAGACTATACTACAAAGCTACAGTAATCAAGACAGTATGATACTGGTACAAAAACAGAAATATAGATCAATGGAACAGGATAGAAAGACCAGAGATAAACCCATGCACCTATGGTCACCTTATTTTTGATAAAGGAGGCAAGAATATACAATGGAGAAAAGACAGCCTCTTCAATAAGCGGTGCTGGAAAAAGCTACATGTAAAAAAAAAATGAAATTAGAACACTTCTTAACACCATACACAAAAATAAGCTCAAAATGAAATAAAGACCTAAATGTAAGACCGGACACTATAAAACTCTTAGAGGAAAACATAGGAAGAACACTCTTTGACATAAATCACAGCAAGATCCTTTTTGATCCACCTCCTAGAGAAATGGAAATAAAAACAAAAATAAACAAATGGGACTTAATGAAACTTAAAAGCTTTTGCACTGCAAAGGAAACCATAAACAAGACGAAAAGACAACCCTCAGAATGGGAGAAAATATTTGCAAACGAAGCAACTGACAAAAGATTAATCTCCAAAATATACAAGCAGCTCATGCAGCTCAGTATCAAAGAAACAAAAAGCTCAATCCAAAAGTGGGCGGAAGACCTAAATAGACATTTCTCCGAAGATTTACAGATTGCCAACAAACACACGAAAGGATGCTCAACATCACTAATCATTAGAAAAACGCAAATCGAAACTACAATGAAGTATCACCTCACACTGGTCAGAATGGCCATCATCAAAAAATCTACAAACAGGGCTTCCCTGGTGGCGCAGTGGTTGAGAGTCTGCCTGCTGGTGCAGGGGACGCGGGTTCGTGCCCCGGTTCACGAAGATCCCACATGCCGCGGAGTGGCTGGGCCCGTGAGCCATGGCCGCTGAGCCTGCGCGTCCGGAGCCTGTGCTCCGCAAAGGGAGAAGCCACAACAGTGAGAGGCCCGCGTACCGCAAAAAAAAAAAAAAAAAAAAAAAAAAAAAATCTACAAACAATAAATGCTGGAGAGGGTGTGGAGAAAAGGGAATCCTTTTGCACTGTTGGTGGGAATGTAAACTGATTCCCACCAACACAGCCACTATGGAGGTTCCTTAAAAAACTAAAAATAGAACTACCATGTGACCCAGCAATCCCACTACTGGGCATATACCCTGAGAAAACTATAATTTAAAAAGAGACATGTACCACAGTGTTTATTGCAGCACTATTTACAATAGCCAGGACATGGAAGCAACCTAAATGGCCATCAGCAGATGAATGGATAAAGAAGATGTGGCACATATATACAATGGAATATTACTCAGCCATAAAAATAAACGAAATTGAGTTAATTGTAGTGAGGTGGATGGACCTAGAGTCTGTCATACAGAGTGAAGTAAGTCAGAAAGAGAAAAACAAATACCGTATGCTAAGACATATATATGGAATCTAAAAAAAAAAAATGGTTTTGAAGAACCTAGGGGCAAGACAGGAATAAAGACGCAGATGTAGAAAATGGACTTGAGGACATGGCGCGGGAAGTGTAAGATGGGACGAAATGAGAGAGTGGCATGGACATATATACACTACCAAATGTAAAATAGATGGCTAGTGGGAGGCAGCCGCATAGCACAGGGAGATCAGCTCGGTGCTTTGTGACCACCTAGAGAGGTGGGATGGGGGGGGTGGGAGGGAGACACAAGAGGGAGGGGATATGGGAATATAAGTATACGTACAGCTGATTCACTTTGTTATACAGCAGAAACTAATACAACATTGTAAAACAATTGTACTCCAATAAAGATGTTAAAAAAAAGAAAGAAAGAAAGACAACCCATAGAACAGGAGAAAATGTTTGCAATCACATATCTGATACGGGACTTGTATCCAGAATATAATAAAGAACAATTACAACTCAATAATAAAAAGATAAATAACCCAGTTAAAAATTGACAAAGAAGGGACTTCCCTGGAGGTCCAATGGTCAAGACTCCGCGCTCCCAATGCAGGATGTGCAGATTCGATCCCTGGTTGCGGAACTGAGATCCCGCACTCTGCACGGCACAGCCAAAAAAAAAATGGCAAAGGATCTTTACAGGCATTTTTCTAAAGAAGATATACAAATGGCCAATAATCATGTGAAAAGACGATCAACATCATTATCCGTCAAGGAAATGCAAAGCAAAACCACGCTGAGATTCTATTTCACACCAACATGGAGGGCTGCAATCAAAAAGGCAAATGATAACAAGTATTGGCAAGGATGTGGAGAAAATGGAAACCTCACACACTGCTGGTGGGAATGTAGAATAACGCAGCCACTTTGGAAAACAATCTGGCAGTTCCTCAAAAGGTTAAACAAAGAGTTACCATATGACCCAGCAATTCCACTCCTCAGTCTATACCTGACAGAAATGAAAACATATGTCCACAGAAAAACATGTACACAAATGTTCATACAAGCATTATTCATAATGGTCAAAAATAATAATGGCATAGCCATACAATGGAATATTATTTGGCAATAAAAAAAGAATGAGGGGGCTTCCCTGGTGGTGCAGTGGTTGAGAGTCAGCCTGCCGATGCAGGGAACACGGGTTCGTACCCCGGTCCGGGAAGATCCCACATGCCGCGGAGTGGCTGGGCCCGTGAGCCATGGCCACTGAGCCTGCGCATCCGGAGCCTGTGCTCCGCAGCAGGAGAGGCCACAGCAGTGAGAAGCCCACGAACCGCAAAAAAAAAAAAAAAAAAAAGAATGAGGTACTGATACATGGTACAACATGGCTGATTCTTTAAAGCATTAAGAATGAAAGCTAAGTGAAAGAAGTCAGTTACAAAGAATCACAAGGTGTATGAGTCCATTTACTTAAGATGTCCAGAATAGGCAGATCTATAGAGACAAATTACATTAGTGGTTGCTGTCGGGAAGGGGAGGTTAAAAGGGGAATAATTGCTAATGGGTGTGAGAGTTTTTTCAGGGTGACGAAGTGTTCTAAAATTGATTGTAGTGTTATTTTTCTGGATTTTTTGAGTTTATAGCATTTGTCATCTTTTTAAAATTTATAATTTGCTGTGACTTGTTCTCCTTCTAAATAAATAGTCTCTTCTGTAAAAATAAATAAATTTTGTCCACAAAATCAGAAAAAATAAAATAAAATAAAATAAAATCGATTGTAGTGATGGTTGCATAACTCTGAATACAATTAAGAACCACTGAATTGTACTCTTAAATAGGCGAATTGTATAGTATGTGAATTATATCTCAAAAAATGGTGTCATGTGAAAAGTAAAAGTCAACAGAAAGGATCCTGTTGAAAGAAAGTAAAACAGATGAAGGAGAAAAGGGGTAAAAGATAGGGGAGGGAGGGGTCCACGGCAGAGGTGGAACGTTAGAACCTGCTTCCTCCCAGGGTTAGGATGGTTGCAGATGTTGGGAGGTCAGAAGATTTGGGTTTGAGAAGATGGCTGTTCTCATCTGACAGAAGGGCCGCAAGACAGAAGTCTGAAGAGAACCGAGAGGGTATGAAGGAGCTGCTGTGGACCTTAAGATGAGGACGGCTGGGCAGGTGCAGCCTGAAGTTGCCCTCTGACTCGCCTCTTTCCTGCCTCCTCCTGTGGTCCTCACTCCAATCATGAAAGGCTTCTCAAGCATGAGCATTGATTAGGGGGTGGAGGGGAATGGCTGCCTGACCAATGAGAAGCGGACAAGCTTATTCAGATCTGGGAAGCAATGAGGGGGGAGGAGCTCAAAGGAGAGGAGAAAGTCACAGTGAAAAGCAGAGGAGAGGGAAGCGCTAGCCAGCCTGGACTTTTCTGAACCAGGGGTCACCCACACACAGGACCAGCCTCCTGGGTGCGCCGCACCTTGAACAGTTGCACAGCACCCACACTGAAAGCAGCTCCATGCTTCCTTTACTGCTTTACTGTCCCTGTCTTGAAATTCTTAACAATTTGGGGGGTTTTTTTTCCATTTTTATTGGAGTACAGTTCATTTACAGTGTCGTGTTAGTATCAGGTGTACAGCAAAGTGAATCTGTTATACATATACATATATCCACTCTTCTTTAGATTCTTTTCCCATATAGGCCATTACAGAGTATTTGAAATTCCTAATAATTTTTGAACAAGAGGCTCCACATTTTCATTTTGCAATGGGCCCCACAAATTATTCTACCCCATAAAGAAAACTCTTCCATCCAGACCATGGCCAAGAATGGCTACACGAGGCAAAAATGACTTCTAGACAGCTGGAAAAAAAAAAAAAATTACAAAGCTCAGACTTAGATTAACCCAAGAATGAATCCCCAGATAAGATCATCTATCTCCCTACCATCTATCCATCTCTCTATCTCCCTAGCCTACTTACTCTTACTTTACCCAAAATTTCAGTGAGGAACTGTGGTACTTTTGCTGTTCAAAAACATTTACTGCCACTCCCTGGGAAGGGAGGATTAGTTTCCCCACTCCACTGACAGCTGGCTTGGTCATAGTTTCGCTTTAGTCAAGGAAATGTGTCACTTCTAAGCAGAATCTGTAAGACCCAGCATGTGGTTTACCATGTCTTACTTTTCTTCTGCTACAAGAGCAGTAATGTCCCAGATATATGGCTGCCCCCATCAGCTGATCCTGGAGTGAAAATACCTCGGGGTAATGCTACAGTGGGTGGAACTGTGAAGTGACCGAGATAAATCTTTGTTCTTTAAGCCACTGAAATTCTAATGCTATTTGTTACTGCAACATAATCTAACTTATCCAGACTAATACAGAATAGCCTCTGTTTTCCAGGACCACATCGACTTAAAATCAACAAATTATGAGATCCTAGAGGTCTTTTCTCTAACCTCTAGAGTCTGACCTGACACGTATGTATTGAATATTTGCTGAATTCATAGTCGAGGACTTCTGTTTCCTTGGAGTAATATCCAAACTCCTTTGTCTGTATTCAGAACCCTCCACAACCAATCGTTACAGCTTTGTCTTCCACTACCCCCCAAAACAACTGATTTCCTCACTCATCTCCACACACTTTTCATTTTTTCATTCATTCCTTCATTCTTTTACCCAATATTTACTGGTACCTACTCTTTCCCGAGGATTGTGCTGGATGCAGAAATGTTCATCAGACATGATCTCCCTGCCCTGGTGATTCTCAGGATTCCCCAGACCTTTGGTCATGCCATTTCCCTCTGCCAAGAGCATCGTTTTCACCCCTTTCTGCTTATTTAAGCTGCTAACCATTCTTCCAGACACAACTTAAACCTCACCTCCTTCTGCTAACCTGCACATCACCCCACTTACTCTGGAGCACTCTGCCCCTCCTCTCAACTCCTACACCAGTCACGTTCTCACAAATTTCTTGGCAATTAGTTATATCCTGCCTGACGGCCTCTCTCCTGTTGTGTTCCAAAGGGCTATTTAAAACTCATTATTAAAAGATGTATGCTTTCTGTGTTACATCCTTAAACAGGCACATAGAAACAGCACATTACATGATGCAGACTCAAAGGCAAGCCTCAGTTATCTTACAAGACTTAAGTTCAACCAACTTTAGACCTAGAAAAATGGCAACTTCCTATGGTTTGATCCGATAGTTCTACCATGAAAAGTGATCTGTTGGCTCTGGAGGTCTCTGGGGGAGAACACTCACCACCTGTCCTCACAAGGTCCCGCCCCCTGCCCTTTCTGCTCTGGTCTGAAACTCCCAGCACGCAGTGACATAGACCTCCCTCAGAGAGTGTTGGTAGGTGTTAGGGGAGAGGATCGTTTCTGGAACATCAGCTTCTTTCAACCTCCTGACCAAGTCCTTCCCTCTTATCCTGCACTAGGAATATTTCTGAAGATCCAGCAGAAAGACAAGAGAAAAACCAAAAGGAGAGAAAGTAGTATTTGCTGAGCATCTGCTGTGTGCCAGCGTTGCGTGTACACATGGGCATTTACTCCTCCACGAGGACTTTCAAAAGTGAGTGTCCTTGGTTTTCCAGAGAGGGAAACAGGCTCAGAGACAGGAAGAGCCAAGCTCAAGGTCACTCAGCAACAAGCGCTAGTGTGACATCCATGCAGCCCGTGTAACGGGCGTTCTCCGGGAGTATTTTCTGGGTTGCAAACATCTCGCCGACTTCTCACTACCATCCTGCCATGTGGATATGGTCTCCATCTCGCCGATGCAGAGCCAGGGCCCCCAAGCCCTTGAGCCTCGCCTCTCCCATCATGCAGGCAAGGGCGGGCAGGGCAGAGAGCTTCTTCCACAGGGCACAACAGTCACCCTGCTCAGCCTGGCGGACTTGGCACGACTGAGCTGGCAATGTGATGCTCCTGCCGGGCGGCTGAATAATCAGAAGCAGCGTGGCCTGAGCTTTAACCACTATCATTTTAAAGATTATTATTCACAGTTATTTCAGCTAATTAAGCCTTGAGCACCAGCCAGCTCGGCTTCCAGCCCAGAGAGGGAATGCAGGAGCTTCATGTCGGCTTCCGCTCCAGCTTTGGTCTTGCAGGGGGTGGGGGCAGGATGCAGAAGCAGAGCTCATAGCTGGTGGCTTGTAAGCACCAGGGGGTCTGGGGATCAGGGAGGGGCGCTCAACCTCCACCGGCACCTGCCATCAGGGAAATGAGGTCTGGTCCCTGCCGCCAAAAATCCCCTGACCTTTGTCATCTCTCAGGAGTGGACAGTCTGTCCTCTGTAGGTCCAGCAGGGAAGAGTCAGGACTGGCTTGAAGTCTGGGGTGAGAGCTAGGTGCAGTGAGCAGTGAGTTGGAGTCCCAGCAACCTGACTTAGTAGCTTTGAGAATTTGGAGAATCCCCTTTTTCTCATTTGCATGCTGTCTGAAATTTAGCTTTAGGGCATAAATCAGGAGACAGTATAGCCTAGTGCTGTGCCCATGCAGTACAGTAGCCATGAGCCACATGTAGCTATTTTAATTTTAATTTTAATTAACTAAAATTAAATTAGATTTAAATTTTAGTCCCTCCGTCACACTAGCTACACTTAGGGGCTCAGTGGGGCTACTGTGGTGGACAGGGCAGCTCTAGGACAGCTCCATCATCACAGAAAGTTCTATTGGACAGCACTGCCCTCTGATTAAAGGTATAAGCACCCACGTTTGACTCACGGATGCAAACCCCAGCACCATCGCTTACTGGTAATCTTGGGCAAGTTACTTAATCTTCTTTATGTTCAGTTTTCTCGCCTATAAAACGGGGAATTATAGGGCCCAGCTCATAGAGCTGTTCTAAAGACTAAAGGAGAAATATATGTGAGACACTTAGAAGAATGTCAAATAATGGTAAGCACTTAAATATTAGCTCTTATTATGTCTGTGGGAGCGTATGTTCCCACTGATATGAGGCTTTCATTTTACAAAGCTATTTTACAATTGTCCCCTGATTTGCATTTCACAATAGCTCTATGAGGCCAGCAGGGGCGTGAGGAGCCAGCTGAGCCATTTTACAGACAGGCAAACCGAGACCCCCGTGATTACCCAACCTCTTGAATGGCTGGCAGAACTAGGACTTGCACTAAGTTAATAATTCAACAACTAACCTCTGTGGATTCTTGCATGTCCGATGTTCTGAAACATCATGAAATGTCCTATTTCAGCCTTAGCCTAACCTCGTGAGGTTAAGAACATTCCTCCCATTTTAAGAGCAAGGCTCTAAGAGGGGAGCAGTCCTAATGTTCTCTGGCACACACACAGCATTTACTCTGTGCCAGGCACTGTCCTAAACACAAATCTAATCTCCACGACAACCCAGTGGAGTAGGGACACTGAGTATTCTCATTTTAGTAATGAGGCAGGTGAAGCACAGAGAGGGTAATTAACTTTCACAAAGTCACACAGCCAGGAAGTGGTGGAGTCAGGACATGAACACTCAAGCAGTCTGATTCCACCCTGGTTAGAGATCTTACACTTCACTCACCCGCATCCCAGCACAGGTGAAGGCAGCAGGAGGAGAAAGCCCCTTTGTTCCCAGGGCCTCTTTTTCTCTCCCGCTCTTTCTCTATCATCTGTGTCCAAGGAGAGGAGAGTGAAGGTGCCTCTTCCGGCCTCAGGGGGCTGCCTGTGGGACGTGGGAGGTGAAGCAACTAGGAGTCCTCTCTCAGGCGTGTAGCAATGACCCGTGGCCCAGGTGCCTTTCTGTGCCTGTCACTGTCACCCTGTATTAGTCTGCTCAAGTGGCCATAACCAGTTCCACAGACTGGGTGGCTTAAACTACAGAAATGTATTTTCTCAGTTTGGGAAGCTAAAAGTCCAAGATCAAGGTGTCCACAAGGTTAGTTCCGTCTTAGCGCTGTGAGAGAAGGATCTATTTCAGGCCTCTCTCCCTGGCATGTAGCTGCCCATCTTCTTCCTGTGTCTTCACATGGCCTTCCCTCTGCACATATAACACCCTAATTTCCTCTTTTTATTAAGACATCAGCCATATTGGATTAGGGTCCACCCTAATGACCTCATTTTAACTTGATTACTTCTTTAAAGACTCTATCTCCAAATACCATCACATTCTGAGGTCCTGAGGGTTAGGACATTAACATAGGAATTCAGGAGTGAGGGGACACAATTCAGCCCAGAACACGCCCTATCTCTGTCCACACTGCCTGACCCAGGTCTTGGCCACCTGGAGGAGCCAATGAGAGCAGAGTTCTCAGGACAGAGCTGTGGGGAGCAGGTGAATAAGGAGGAGGGTTCCCAGAAGGAAAGTGAACATTCTGAGAGCCAAATGACAGCCCAAATCACACTTCAGCTGGAATGATCGGGATGGGACCTGAGGGGGAGGAAAACGTTATTTACTGACTACCTTCTCTCTGCCAGGCCCTTTAACACATCATGTCCTTCTATCTCCTCAGCAAACCTGCAAAGTGGGTATTGTTATCCCATTTTATAGATGAGGAAAACAATAGTCAAGGTGATTCAAAAAAACATGGTGGGTGAGAAAGCCATGGAGTTAAGCATCATGGGTCCTAACTTCGCAGTAAGACAGCCAAATAATTTGTTCTGTTCTTTTGGTTGCCTTTGCACCTTCCCACTGCGCAGATGTGTTCCCTTCAGCAGGGATGCTTCCCCGTGTTCTCAGTTCATTTGTCCTCGTTAATTCCTGCTCCCCCTTCAACTATTAGCTCAAGCATTTCCTCTTTGGAGAGATCTCCCCTAAATCCCAAAGTTCTTTGAAGGTTATTCATTCTCATAGCACCGTGATCCTTCTGCCCTTACGGGTTATTCTGAGAAGTCTGGTCCCCCTGTTTCCACTAGACTATCAGCTCCTTGAGGCCAGGGACCATACGTGTTTGTAAATATCTGTTTGTCTATTCCCAGCACCTAGTGCAGTGTATGACCCATAGCAGATGCTCAATCAATACCTACTGAAATGAACGAATATTACCTCCTCTAAACAGCCTTAACTGACACTCCTGTCCCTCTGAGATCCAGGCTTCCTTTCTCCAATTAGTTCCTGTGACAGTTAGTTTTTACTTTATCTCAGCACATCTTACACTGAGGTATTCTAGTTATGTTTGTCACTCTCTCCAGGCCATGACTCTTTGAAGATAAGGTCCAGGTCCTGTTCTTTTTTGATGCCAGGAGCCCAGCTCCTAAGCTGCTGCAGAGTAAGTAATCCATTGTGAATTGAGAGGAAAGGGGGAGAGTGGAAATGCATCCTGGTGGTGAGATGTCCCCCACCTAAAGGTGTTCAGAGAGACAGATACGGTTTTCGGAGAACCACTGTATCAGTCAAGACTCTCAAATCACTGAAAAATTCAGCCGTCCTTCAGGTATGGTTGGATCCAGGGGCTCACACACAATGACATCAGGATGTGGCCTCTGTCCTTCTCTCAACACTATGTTTTTCTGGGTTAGCCTTAGGGAGACTTTCTCCCTGTACTTACTGGCTTCTAAAAGTTCCAGGCCCATATCCTCCCAGCTGTGATCCCAGTGAAAAGAGAGATTCTATTCCCCAGAAGTTCAAACAAAAGTGCAGAAATCAAATCCCGTTTGACCATTTGGGTCACATAGCTACCCCTGAACCCACCACAGTGGCCTGGAAGAACTGATGCTGTGGATGGTCAGGCCCAGGTCACTTGCCCAGCTCTGGAGCTAGAATTGGAATCAGCGTTGCTGAACCTATGGGTTTAGAGCTGACGGAGTAACCAGGAGACAGGGCAATAGATGCTGGGCAAAAAAGACTCACCATGTTCACTCTGACCAGGGTTTACAATCCAGTTCACCCGTGCTCCTAACACTTCTATGAGGCTGCCGGCAATGCTCCTGCCAACGGTGGTCCTTCCCACCCTCCTTGGTTCTGAGATATAACTTCAGGGAAGCACCACCTGGCTTCCCACCATCCTGCTCTCCTCACACCAGCCCCGAAACCTGGTGGACTGCAAGCCAGAGACCCCTGCACCGTAGTGCCCTGGGATGCAGAGTCCCCCCACCCCTCCCCACTAAGCTCTTCACGCGGGGGAGGACTCGCCCCAAGGAGAGGCACTTAACCTTGATGCTGCCTTCCTGTTGCCGCCCTTCCTACCAAGACGTCATTGGCCTTGGCTCCCTTCCTGACATTTCTATTTTTTTCTAGCTCCTGTTAAGGAGGCAGCAGAACCGTAAAAAGTTTTTTCCAGTAACCCCAGTATTCCAGGCTTCATCTCTCTATTGGTTAGAGACATCCTTGCAAGATCCAGAGAATGATTTTTGGGGGTTTTGTTTAGATCGTTGCAAGGATGGATGGATGGATGGATGGATGGATGGAATGCAGGCTGGATGAATCCGTTTTAGGTGCCTTCAGAACACCCAACTCCATGTCTTGTCCTATTTACCATCTTAGGCTCCAGATTCCTGGAAGCATAGAGCACACTTTTCTTTGTCCTGAAATCAGTTCACATTCCTCCCTTGTCATAACAATGATTGAGATTTACCATGGCTGATTTTTATCAGACACTGAGCTAAGCACTCATTCAATCTTCACCACATCTCCACGGGCTGGTCCAGGTGCTGTCATTGCCTGAAATTTACGGTTAAGGAAACCAAGACTTAGTAGTAATTTGTCCAAGGCACACAGCCAATCAGCGGCAGAGCCGAGACTCAACACGTGTGACTTTAGCTATGCTGTAGGGCCCTGTGTACAAGGAAACTCAGCTCCATCCACACCAGTTTTTTCATTCTCCCTTTAACATGGGAGAATCTTATTCATGCTGCTCTGCCTGGAGTAGGGTCTCCCCTCCTCCCCTCTATGTACACTGATAGCAGGAAATATATTTGTCGGGGCCATGCTAGGCTACATCGCTGAACAAATGAGCCCCAGTCTCAGTAGTTTATCATGACAAAGATTTATTTCTTATAGATGGCTTCCAACAGGGGGAAAAGAGATGGAAGGGGAACATGGGCTCTTAACTGCCTCAGCCTGGAAAGAACACGTGTCATTTCTGCTTACATTTCATTAGCCCCAACCAAGGAATACGTGGACATTTGTCGAACACATCCTGTCTCTGCCACATAGAACCACACAGCTCCTGCCAAGGGGCAAGCCAAAAAAAAAGGTAAAGACTCAGCCAGCTCAGCCTACCAGGGCAGACGGGAGGAGGGGAATGAAGGCAAAAAGACCAAGATTCTGGCTGGTGGCTGGGAAGTGGGGAGTGATGGGTAGGATTCAGGGATTAACCGAGTACCACAAGCTCCACACTCCAGTGCTTGGGCGGGACCCCGTTTCTATTGTCCCGAATATTGCTCTGAAGAAGTGAGCCAACGCTGAACTTCTTGGCTAAGACTTGCAACTCTTGTTATCTAGGTTTGGGGCTGCTAATGACAGGATCTGACCTGCGTTAAGGGAACAATGTAATAAGAATAACAATCCCTGACTTTTCAAACTTTAGAGTTTACAAATCACTCTCACAGCCATAATCTCATTTGACCCTCCCGATAACCCCATGGCGTAGGCATGTTATCTCCATTGTATGGTAAGGAAGTTTAGAGAAAGATGATATAGTGGACCAAAATCACACAAAACCTGAGTATACTAGAGTAGTTCTCAGTGCCAGTTTTGTGAACCCGTGCTCAGAGATTCTCCCACAGCTCGGACGCCTCCCATGCAAATTTCTATGGAAATTGACAACGTGAAAATGAACAGTCAGCAGGATTTGATTTCAAGAAACTGGGCGCTCTGGGTATTTGAGAAGGAGGAATTTAAACGTGCAGGTATTGAAGGCAGGCAGCCTGGGTTTGAATCCCCGCTCTGCCACCTGTGATTTGGGTGAGGGTTGGCAAGTTCATCTATCTGGGCTCACTTCCCTCATTTGGAAAACAAGAATGAACTGTGCCTAGCCCATGAGGTTATGATGGAGACTTAATGAGACAACGAATATAAAATGCTTAGCACAAGGCCTGGCTCAACGTGAGAGCTTAATAAATACTCGATGATGCTGTTGAGATCCTTCTTAGAAACAAAATGATGCCCTTATCCCTCTCTTCCTCCCTAGAGCATGAAGGTGCCTCACTATATTACCCTCTTGGCTTCAGCCACAGAACAGTCTGACACTTAACCAGCCTTAGAGGCAGCAGTCTGCAAGAAGGGAAGGTTCTTCCTTTTTTTATTATTTTGTTTCTGTTTACACCACGTTTTGGGGGTATAACTGGTGCACAAAATATTGTACATATTTAGTGTGTAAATATGAGTTTGGAGGTAAGTCTATACCCATGAGACCGTCACCATAATCAATGCTATGCCATCAATATATATCCATCACCTCCAAAATTTTCCTCCTGTCCTCATTTATCGTGTGTGTGTGTCTGAGGTAAGCACATTTAATACACGATCTGCCCTCTTTGCCAATGTCTAAGTAGACAATACAGTATTATTAACTATGGGTACAATGCCATGCAGTGGTCCTTAGTATTTATCAATCTTGTATAAGCTAAACTTTCTACCTCTTGATGAATACCTCCTCATTTCTCCCTCCCCAGAAGCTCCTGTCAACCACCATTCTACTCTCTGCTACTATGAGTTTGACTGTTTTAGATTCTTTATATAAGTGATACCATGTAGTATTGCCCTTCTGTGGCCGGCTTGTTTCACTGAGCATTCTGTCCTCCAGGTTCATCCATGTTGTTGTAAATGGTGGGGCTTCCTTTCTTTTTCACAGCTGAATAATATTCCATTGTATGTGTATACCACATTTTCTTTAACCATTCACCCATCGATGGACATTTAAGTTGCTTCCGTGTCTTGGCCATTGTGAACGAGGCTGCAGTGAACGAGGGAATGCAGATATCTCTTCAAGATCCTGATTTCAATTCCTGTGGCTATATACCCAGAAGTGGGATTGCTGAATCATAGAGTAGTTCTATTTTCAATTTTTGGAGGAAGCTCCATACTGTTTGTCTCAGGATCAGCAGTGGCCATTGCCACCAATCCCTGGGTCTTCATCTCAGTTTTGCTGCCACCCAGGGGCCATATCATGCCATGCCAGGGTTACTCTCAAAGCCTTCCTTTTAGGACAGTGATTCTCAAAAAGAAGGTGAGCAATGGAGGAAAGACGAAAGCACATCGGACTCTGGGGAGAAGGGGAGGACTGTGAGGGTTGAAAGGGTCTCACAGGCACTTCTGACACGTACCTCTACTCTACTCCACTTGAGACCCACTGATTTAGGTGGAGCTCAAGGAAAGAGAAATGAGGGGAAAGGAAAACCAGGACGACGCTGTCTGTTTTTGCCAGCACCAGGAAAGTATGTTGCTTCCAAGAAGTGTCAGCTCTGCCTCCAGAATGAGGCAATGTTTTGTTTCTAACGCAGTTCTCCAGCCAGTAAACACTCGATCGGGGAAGTTACGAAATGGCCTTTCCTAAAGAGTCTTAAAACTCAACCAGGATAAGGGACTTGTATAAAGAACTCTTACAACTCAATAAAAAAAGACAAGTCGGAAAAGGGTCTGAATAGACATTTCTCCAAAGAAAATATACAAAAGACCAATACGCAAATGAAAAGGTGATCAGCGTCCTTAGCCATCACGGAAATGCAAAGCAAAACCGCAAAGATACACCACTTCACACCCATGAGGATGGCTAGAATCAGATGTTGGGCTTCCCTGGTAGCGCAGTGGTTAAGAATCCTCCTGCCAATGCAGGGGACACGGGTTCGATCCCTGGTCCGGGAAGATCCCACGTGCCGCAGAGCAACTAAGCCCGTGCGCCACAACTGCTGAGCCCGCGAGCCACAACTACTGAGCCCAAGTGCTGCAGCTACTGAAGCCTGCGTGCCTAGAGCCCGTGCTCCGCAACAAGAGAAGCCACCGCAGTGAGAAGCCCGCGCACCGCAACGAAGACCCAACACAGCCATAAATAAATAAATAAAAATTAAAAAAAAAAAAAAAGACAGATGTTGGTGAGATGTTGGTGGAGAAATCAGACCCTTCCTACACTGCTGGTCGAGTGTAAAATGGTGCGACTGCTTGGAAAACAGTCTGGCAGTTTCCCAAAAGGTTAACCCTAGAGTTACCGCAGAGTCAGCCACTCCACTCTTTGGTATGTACCCAACAGAAATGAAAACATATGTCCACACAGAAACATGTACACAAATGTTTACAAAATCATTATTCAGAACAACAATTAAAAAGGGAAAACAAGCCTATCAAATAAAATGGAGTATAGCCATACGAGGAATATTATTTGGCAATAAAAAGGAAAGGTACCTGCTACAACATGGATGAACCTTGAAAACATGCGAAGGAAAAGAAGCCAGACACAGAAGACCACGTGTCTTATGATTCCGTTTATATGCAATGTCTAGAATAGGAACATCTATAGAGGCAGAAAGTAGATTAGTGGTCGCCTAGCGCTGAGGGCCAGGGGAGGGTAGAAGGTTATGGCTAAGGGGTGCAATGTGTCTTTGTGGGGTGATAAAAATGTTCTAAAATTGCTTAACGGTTGCACAACTCTGTGAATCTCATAAATGCCACTGAATGGTACACTTTAAATGGATGATTTGTATGATACTTGAATTATATCTCAATTAAGTTGTTAAAAAAATATATAAATCAGACTCTTGAGGTAAGGGCAGTTTCCAAGCACCTGCATTCAGTCTAGATCACAGGAAAAACAGAAAAAAACGGGGCCTTCTGGGAGGCAGGGCAGTGGTACTGCAGTGCAACCTTCTGCACCCTTCAGTGAACCCTTCAGTGGCTGCAGCCCGCCATGGCCAGGCTCACTGGGGCTGGAGGGGGCACTGCAGTGGGCTGCCACCATGCCTCAGGAGAACAACCCAGTTCTACCAGCCTTGGACGCAGCCGTGAGCCTGGGCGGGGCATGAAGCTCTGCAAGGTCACGCATGGGCTCCAGACCTACAGGCACTTGCTCTGAAGACAAAGAGACAGAGTGAAAGGAGCATGAGCTTTGGCTGCAGCCAGACCCGACCTGGCACCACGTCTCTTCCACCTATTAGCTCCATGACCTCAGGCCTTTTCTTCACATGAAAAAATTCAATAATAATGCCTATCACATCAGCTCCCCTCCCCCCATCCCATTTTGTTTTGTTTCGTGTGTCTAACACTTATGGAAAGCTTTACTATGTACCAAGCAAAAACTGTCCATGCACTATTATTTCTTTCAGTCTTCACTGCAGCCCTGGACAAAGCAAGGACTATTTATTATTATGCCCTTTGTACAAAATTGGGAGCTGCAGCTCAGAGAGGTCAACTTCTCCATTGTCACACAGCTAGTAAGTAGCAGAGCAACTGTGCCAAATCTGTCACTTTAAGTGCCACACTCTACTCCATCCCCACAGCCAGGGTGACATTTCATAATGTAGGTGAAAAGCTTGACCCAGAGCTGCACCCTCAGAAAAGGGTTCCGAGAGCCAGGGTGCCTAAGTCCTGCTCCCCGAGCACTGTCTCCATCCAGAGGCCACAGAGAGGACCCCTGGCCGTAGAAGAGGAATGATGATGCTTTGAATACACACATCTCTCGAGCACTATGGGCCTGGGACTTGTCATGTGATTTCCTTGCAGTGGCCAGAGATTGTCTATAGCCCCAAATATTCCATGCACTCCCCTCTCTGGGAGAGTCTGATAGGAAGGCAAAGTTGTGTGGGAGGAATCACACCCTCACCAGGAGAAGCCTTCGGCTTCTGGGGTCGGGGAGGCAGAGAATTAATTGACATCTGGCCTAAGACCAAGAAGAGCAGGTCTGAAGAATGGACCAGACGATGAGGCCAAGGCAGGGCTGTGAAGCAACTGGTAGGCTCAGGAAAGCCGATTTTCTTGCCATTTCCCACCCAACGAGAAAGCTAAACTCAGCCTTCCTGAATCTACTTCTCACCATGTGTTCCAGTTATTATTGGGGTAATAAATTACCAAAACTTGGCTGCTTTTAAAACAGCCAATTTATCCTGTGCCTGTATTCCGTGGGTCAGGGATTTGGTAAATGGGTCCATCAAGGGGGGGAAGCTAAGGCAGGGAATGATTGACCCCTGGGGGCTGGAACCCTCTGGGGTCCATTCACTCACACGCCGGGTGCCTGGGCTGGGTAGACTCAGAGATAGACAGAGCACCTGCCACGGCCTCCCCATGAGGCTAGGCTTCCTCACAACATGGCGGCCTTAGGTAGTGAGACTTCTTACGTGGCTACCCAGCACTCCAACCACCAGCGTTCCAGCAAATAAGGCAGAAGCTGCACCACCTTTTATGCCTCGGCCTAGGAATTGCAGCATCATTCTTCACACTCTGCTGGTCAAAGCAGTCACAACCCCACCCAGATTCAAAGGCAGCGACATCTTGCCACGAGAAATGTCAAGGAATTTGGGGGCCAAGCTCAGGGGCGTATGTGGAAGAGACTATCTGAGGAGGGTCTGCCCTGTTTCCTGCAGAACTCAGAGGGAGAAGATCTCAGGTATAATAACGAGTGTTGAAAGAAGCCAGACGCGAAAGAGTGCATCCTGTGTGATTCCATTTATGTGACGTTCAAGGACAAAACTAATCTATGGTCAGAATAGTGGTTCCTGGGGGGTGAGGTGCAAGGGATACAAAGGAGGGAGTTTTCTGGGCTCTGTACGTTCTATATCTTGATCTGAGTGGTGGTGACACACACGTATTCATATGTAAAAACCCATCAAAGCTCTATGCTTAAAATTCATGAACTGGACACACCAGGTCAGTAAATTGTTTTTTGTTTTTTTTTAATTATCCAGAAGTACCCCATCCTCCATCCCTGCCCCTGCCTCCTCATCCTGGTTGGTGGATGGAGCAGAAAGGCTCTCCCCAGAGGTAGGGGCCTGTTCCATGCCCTCAGCTGGGCCTTCTGCCCCCATTTCCTTCTCAGTTTCAGGATCCTAAAGTCAGTGGCAGAAGGGCCAGGCCCTCTTTTTAACGGAAGAGGAAGCAGGAAGCAGCGAGACGGAGGGATTTGAATGTGACAGCGCGGGACCTCATACCTCCTCCGTCGACCACGCCCCCAGGATGGTGAAAGCCCTAAAGGCAGAACTCCACCCCTCTGCCTCTCTGTTGAGAGCATGACCTGAACTCTGGTTGCCCATCAGACTCTGCCTTGTGAGGTCTTTGTACAACCATGCCCATTCAGACGGGATTTTCTGGAAAGCGGGAAGGTTTCCTCCTTGACGAGTTTCTGCGACCCACCCAGCTGGGCGGGGCTCCCACAGAGCCCGGGCAGACGGACAATGCTGGCCCCTCCTTGGGGCGTGGCCCCCCTGACCAGCCCTGAGGGCTGTAGGCCTGAGATCTCTCACCCCTCCCAGAATCTCCAGAGCGTTGGGAACAAGATGAGATGCTTTCACTTTCCAGCTACAGAACAGGCGCCAGCACCTTTAAGTCCTATAACATGAAGCTTAACTCTGACAGTCAAGGCCTCTCCTGACCCCGCTCTGTCCACCCTCACCCCCATCAGCCTCATTTCTCCCGTGTTCCGTGGGCAACTCCTGTTCTTACAACCTGAATTGTGCCCCCTCCAGCCCCCAAAGTCACATGTTGAAGACCTTCAACACCTCAGACTGTGACTGCATTTGGAGATAGGGTCTTTAAAGAGGCCATTAAGTGAAAATGAGGTCATGTGGATGGGCCCTAATCCAATATGATTGGTGTCTTTATAAAGAAGAGGAGATTAGGACGCAGACACACACAGAGGGAAGCCCATGTGAAGACACAGGGAGGTGGCTGCTGCCTTCAAGTCAAGGAGAGAGACCTCCGAGGACACCAGCCCTGCCAGCACCGTGGACTTCCAGCTTCCAGAACAGTGAAAAAATAAGTTCGTGTTGTTTAAGCTGCCCAGCCTGTGGTATTTTGTTACAGCAGCCAGAGCAGACTAAGACAGCTCCCATCCAAATTGCTCTGCACTGTCTCACACTGTACATGTCACCATTATTATCTCTATGACACCATAGTTTGGTTTGTCTCCTGTAGTTGTCTTCCTTGCCAGACTTTTTGACCCTGAGATGATGGCTGTACCTGACTCATCTCCACTTCCCCAGCATGAGTAACAGATGGTTCGATAAAATGTCTGTTGGATTGCATTGCATGGAGGAGTTTGCTGAGTGTCTCAGCATAGCCCCAGCAGGGTCCCGGGCCCTCAGACGCCACGGCTTCCCCTTCTGTGCCTGTGCCCTGCTACCTGCACAAACACTAACAAAGGCTTTAAGGTCGGAAGAATTAGCATTGCCTTAGAGATTGTATTCTAATCCAAAGCCCCAGGGAGGGCAATGCTTAACCCAAAGATATGGGCTGCTAGTGATGAAAATGCTGGCTTCCAGGGGCTGAAAACTAGCAGACTTGGGGGCAGGGAGGGCCTTTCCCATCTTCCCAGCACCCCAAAGCTTCAGTCAATGGCTCCTTCTCATGCTGGGTGAAACCAACCCCATCTGTCTGTAGATCTGAGAAAGTGTATGTGTGTGTGTGTGTGTGTGTGTGTGTGTGTGTGTGTGTGTGTGTGT
>NW_020837958.1:1910138-1955264 GCF_003676395.1 Aethalodelphis obliquidens | reverse complement strand
GTGTGTGTGTGTGTGTGTGTGTGTGTGTGTGTGTGTGTGTGTGTGTGGTGGGAGGGGGGGTGGGGGTGGTTATGTGTGTATCTTGGGGTGGAAAAGACCCCGAACTCACCTGTGTGGTGAAGAAAGGGTAGAAGCTTCTGGAGCCCCGGAGAGAGCACAGCGTTTGAAGTTCAGACAGACCTGGGGTTTGAAGTCTAGCTCCTGTGCTGCCAGCAGATTAAATGAGCCAAGCACTTAGATAAGAGGGCCCAGCATAGCTCCTGGCCTTTGGTGGGCGCCCTTCATCCCAGACGTTAACCTTCTCCTGATGTCTGTCTTGCCCCGGGGCTGAGCCCGGAGCACAGAAAGCATCCTGATTGGGGCCAGGCCGGCAGGGGTTAACAAGAGAAAGGCAGGTTGCTTCTCGAAAACAAAGGGCTCCGGTCAATAGATGTGCGGCAGCAGCCATTCATCAGTGAGGGCAAAGTCTCCACGGGGAGCTGCCAGCCCGTTTCTCTGAAACATCTAGAACAGAGCAATCCGGGAAAGCCAGGCTGAGGCTTGAAAGGCCCCAAGGTATGTCTGTCCTGTGGTCAGTATCCTGGGAACGCAGGGCTCCTCTCTCTCCACCCCCCGGAAACCCTCGGGATCAGACTCGAATCACATGTTGTAAGAGCTGGAAGGGACCCCGGGCATCTACCAGCTCCCTTCTTAACCTGGGGTCCATGTTAAGAATTCAGCCATCTGTGAACCTGGAGTGAGGGGATAAATGTTCGCTAAGCGTTCAGCAATGCTAACGGAAATTGAGTGTTTCTTTCTATTATGAACACAGGCACCAAGCCCCAGCAGAATTAGGAGGACCTAAGACTTTGTCACTAAGAATAATGACAAGTATCTTCATAGCTCATTACAGTCATGGCAGAATTCTCAAAACATTATTCATATGACTACCTCAAAATTGTAGTAGGGACCAGACCTACCACTAGATCGTTTAATGCATTAATAAATAAATGTATGTATTACTACGGCACAAATTCATTTTTCAATATTTTGATAACTGTTTGTTGATATAATTAGCTTCCTTTGTCATCCTATGTCTTTAACTTTACCAGACCACCTAAAGTGTCCAGTGGCACAAAAAAGGTTCAAAACACCCACTCTTGTTTAATGCCCACTGTAGATGGGGAAACCAAGGCCCAGAGCAAGCAATGCTTTTCATGGATGGATGGATGAAGGAAGGATGGTTAGTTGGATGGATGGATGTGAAAATGAGAAAACAGCATAGTAATAACAATAATAACCCTTGTTGATTTCCTACCCTGAGCCAAGCACTGTTTAAGTAATTTAATCCTCTGAGGAAGATAATGTTACTCTCCCAATGAACAGTTAAGAAAACTGAGGCTTAGAGACGTGAAGTGACTTACCCAAGGCCACACAGCTAGTAAATGGAAGAACTATGATCCAAACCCCTGAGCCTGTACTCTGACCGCCCTTCCCTACAGACTGCTCTTCACCAGTCCAGTTAAGCATGGTTTAGGACTGAGCTCTGGCGTCACAGACCAAGGTTTGAATTCCAACTCTGTCACTTGCCCGCTGTGTGACTCTGGGCGACTTAATTCACTCCCACGAATCGCAGTTTTCTCACCCACAACATGAAGAGAACAAAAGTATCTCTACCACCAGGTGGTACGCGGACTAACAAGGCATGAAAGACACAGCACAGCGCCTGGCACGTCGTAAATGCTCGAAAACTACGTTTTAATCGATGAAACCAAAGCACAGACTCAGTTAAATTGGTCATATGTGCTTACATGCTAAGATCTCCAGAAAATAAAAACTGTCTAGGCTAGAACCCAGACCCCAGCTCCTGGTTAAGACCAACAGGTCAGGAATTAACAAGCGCCCACTGGAATTTTGCTTTCATTTTAGGAAGTGAGGGGGAAACGTTTGAGATTGGAAACAAATATATCAAAACACCAGAGTTAGTACTTCCTTCCAAAGAGTGCAGTATGGAAAGTGGGGAAGGAGTAACTTCACAGTGGAGAAATCTGACAAACACTGCCTTGGCCAGACGATCAAGGTTAAAATTAAGAGTAATAAGTCGTTTGGATATCAGCTGCCTTTGATATGGTCTCATGAGAATGCTTTACTTCCACCTCCCAAAAACCTATAATCACTGTCTAATCAGGAGAAAAACATCAGAGAAACTCAAATTAAAGGACATTCTACAAGTACTCCTGAAAACTGTCAGGGTCATCAAAAATAAGGCAAGTCGGGCTTCCCTGATGGCGCAGTGGTTGAGAGTCCGCCTGCCGATGCAGGGGACACGGGTTCGTGCCCCGGTCCGGGAAGATCCCACATGCCGTGGAGTGGCTGGGCCCGTGAGCCATGGCCACTGAGCCTGCGCGTCCGGAGCCTGTGCTCCGCAACGGGAGAGACCACAACGGTGAGGGACCCGCAAAAAAAAAAAAAAAATAAGGCAAGTCTCAGAAACTGTCACAGCCAAACGGAGCCTAAAGAAACATGACAACTACATGTAATGTGGGATCCTGGAACAGAAAAGGGCTATTAGGTAAAAACTAAGGAATGTGAATAAAGTCTGGACTTTAACAAAAATGTATCAATACCATTTCGTTTGTTGTAACCGAAGTACCATACCAATGTAAGATATTAACATTAAGGAAAACTGGGTGTGGGTTGAGAGGAACTCTCTGTACTATTTTCGCAATTTTTAACCTAAGTCTATTCTAAAATAGAAAGTAAACTTTTTAAAAAATGGTATATCTGGGTGGTGAAGTTACAAGCAATTTCTTTTCTTAATTGTACTTCTCTGTATTTTCTAAGTGGTCTTCAATGAATATGCTTTGCTTTTGTCATCAGAAAAAAAATTCAACAAGCTTTGTCTTTAAAAAAATGAATGAATGGGTGTTCGGCCCTTTGGAGACAGAGTGCTATATAAATGAAAGTATAATTAGAGTTGCTCCTTGGGCAGCGATTAAAACCTACTTGATCATTCTGCACCCAGGAGGCTCCAGCCACGAGGGCCTGGCACTCTCCCCAGGGTAGAGCCGTGTGCCTCTGGAACCTGCCAGCATGTGTCTGTGACGGGCTGTCTCTGGCAGGGGAGGGGCGGGGAGTCAGGGCAGTGGCTCAGTGGCCAAAGGCTTATCCCAGGTGAACCTACACTTCAGGCTCAGAGAGACCCCAGAGGCAAATCGTCCCCGAGAAAATCCCGTCCACCAGCTTCCAGGCCAAGTGTCAGCCTCCTCTGAGTCTAGGAGTCAAGAGATCCAAAAAAGGTCCTCTGTTCCCGCCATATAAACAAACAAAGGAAAGAACTAGCCAGGACCACTTGCTCTGTCCCAGGTATGTTCATTTGCCACCATTTAGACCTCAAAACAGTTCTGTAGAGGAGATCCTCTATTTTATACTTCTTTTAAAGCTGAGGGTCAGAAGCCACAGATAAACTCTGACCCGCTCACCCCTCCACCAGAACCGCCTGTCTCTAGCCCTCTCGGGGATGGGCTGTGCCCATCCATGGCAGACGGCTGGACCACATTTGGGGTACAGGATGCTGGAGGAAGGACAACGGGAGGGAACAGTGGGTAGAAGACTTCCCACAACACCCACCACTACCACCCAAATAGCAAAAGGCTTCCGTGGGCAACGGCCAGCTCGTTCACAGGCTTAACCCCAACCCAAACACCAATTCCAGCCTTGGATTGCAGGGAATATGGGACTGCCCCGTGGACTCCACTCCCGTTCAGTTCCCAAAAGCTTCCTCTGTTATCTGGCATCAAATTCCCACGTGGACAGGCTCTGGGTGAGGGCCTCGGAAGCAAGGAATCAGGGAGGGACCGTGCTGAGACGTTTCTAATCATGACAGGATTGGGACCAGAGCCTCTGAGAGTTATCACAAAAATCCCGGGAAGGGACAGTTCAGCTTTCTGACGTGTAGGAAAGGGGTTGAAGTGGTACCCTCGAGGGCTGTACACTTATTCTAGAGTTCATTCAACTCTTCAGAAATCGCCTTCAGAGCCACCTTGGACCAAAAGTGATCAGCCCGCTTGACCGCCCAAAGAATTCCCCAATACAGACATCCAAGTGACTTTCAACCATTTCCAAAATCCAAAGCCATGTTCCAAAGACCAAGACCTGCCCCTCTGAGGCCACTCCCAAGAACCCCAGGCACAGTCTGAGAAATGACTACATGCTAAGAAGATCACCCTTTCCTAGTTGTTGTCAAACACTTTACAGGCTGTTCAAAGCTCATGTATGTTGCCCTCTTCTCTCCCTGACTCCCAGCAAGGCCCCCGAACCGGTCCTCAGACAGAGGGAGAGTGTGCTGTCCCCACCCACCAGACCTGGCTCTGGCCTTCTCTGGAAGCAGGGCCCCATCTCTTCCCCCTCCCAGCAGAGCCCGGGCACTGGGACCAGCCCAGGCTCCATTTTCCCCACTAATGAGTCTTAAGTGTTTGGCTTGGCCTGCTGCCTGTCCTACCCCTATGGGTAGGAGAGCGGTGCAGTGGGAAAGGAACCGGATGAAGCTTATGCCAGCTCGGCTCCGCTGGCTCCCAGGAGGGCCGGCGCAGGGGCTGTGTGGCACAGACCCACCCAGGGGCACAGCCAGGCACCCACTTGAGGGCCTCTGTCTTTCCCCTCCACTTCAGGGGGCCTCCCAAAATGCAGGTTCCTAGGCACACCATCTAGATTGGAATCCGGGGGTGGGCCTAGGGATGTGCATTTCTAGTAAGCACCCCCAGGAGATCGTGATGCTGGGTGAAGGCTAACAACCGCTGCTCTAGTCAATGATGGGAATTCCAGCCTCATCTGAACATTTTTCTAAAGAGTCCACAGCTTTGGTCAAATTTTCAAATTAGGTCAATAGCCCCCATACTCCCTAAAAAAAAAAACAAAAACCCAAAAGGCTAAGAAGCTCTGGGGAACGGGATGATTTCTAAATCCAGCTATAGCTACAATTTAAGTGACTCTGTTTGGCCCCCATTAAGGTGAGTCCACAGGAGGCTCTCCTTTCCCCAAACCTCAGGGAAAGATAATGCCAGCCCTGAAAGAGGCTGGCCAGTCTGGGGAACCCAGGATGACAGAGGACTAGGCTGAGGGACAAGAGGATGCCAGTGGTCAGGGGTTTAGGTGAGAAAGGCCAGAGCTCGTGGGACATTCTAGACTGCATGGATTCAAAGGACCCTTGGGGATCACAGAAACCAACACAACGCCCCCCCGCCCCCTCTGTAAGAAGGGTGAATTTTTACCAATATCTGGTCCTCTCTCTCTCTCTCTCTCCGGCCACACATCTAAACTACATTTCTCAGTTTCCCTTGCAGTTAGCAGGGGGCATGAGTTGAATTTCGGACAGTAGACTATGGGTCTCCCATAGGATTCTGCCCTCTCTCCACTGGATGCTGCAGAGACTCCAGGGCCCCTGCAGATGGCTGAGCCACAACAGGGAAGGAGCCTGGGTTCTGAATGACTGTGAGGTGCAGTGTCCCTACCACTAATCCACCCCAGAAAGGGCCGTGAATGGAAAATAAACCTTTGTGTGTTAAGCTACGGAGATTTGGGGGTTGTGTGAATTGGCAATCAGCCTACCGTAACCAATACACCCTCCTCAGTGGGTGCCCAGCGAGTGCCAGGGAAGTGATGGGTTCAAGGTCAGAGCAAGCTCCTGGTCGGCCAGGGCTAGAACCAGCATCTCCCCAGGTACAGCCTCGGACAGGGGATGAGGTGCCACGACCACACACCACAAGCTGGGCAGCACCAATTCCCAAAAAACTTTATTGTTTCAAGTGGCAAAATGGTATCAGTTTCTGTGGGGCACCTGGCATGGCGGAGGGAGACCAGGGGTGGGGCTGGGATCCGCCCGTTACAAAAATCAAAGGCTTTTATAAAAAATGCTATAAACCGGTATCAAAAGAAAACCCACGGGAGGCTGGAGGAGGAAGCAGAGAGGGAGGCGGGAAGACAGCGAAGGAGGGAGGGACCTAAACCTTCGACCGCTAACAACTGGTTGGGAGGGAGGTGTGAGGGGAGTTGGGATGGTGATACAAAGTGCATAACTGTGCCTCCCCAGACGGCCCCCGGAGGTGGAGGGGGCAGAGGCTGCAGCCTGGGGCGTGGGGGGCTCAGCAGTCTCCTTGCCGGGGACCCCACAGGGACAGGCACTGCCTGAGACTGCCAGATGGGAAGGACCTGCAACAGGAGGAAAGAGAAGAGGTCAGGCAGAGACGTGGGAGTAGAGGAGGCGCTTCGGCGTCTCTCCCTCCGCTTTCCCCCACCCCGTCCACTGCGCACCCGCCTCCCCACACCGCAGCCTGGCTCCCCCAGCGGAGCCCGGCGCGATGGAGACCCTGCTGGGCACCTGGAGCCTAGTGAAGGCACCCCAGGGTCCCAGATTGGAAGGGCGGGCGGACCACGCTCAGGCCGCCTACAGGGCATGGGGGACCCTCCTTGAGCCCAAGAAGGAAGGTGGGGATGGACGTCCCCAAGCCAAGGGACCCGCCAGGTCTCTGGAACTTGGCCTCAGCTGCCTGCTTCCAGCCTCGCAGAGAAAGAGGGATGGAGAGCTCAGGGCTAGAAGAGGCTCTGGGGCCTCCTGAGTCCTCCAGGGCAGGCCCTCCTCAGCCCTGAACTCACTCCCAACCCCAGACAGGCCCAAGCCCAGCTCCTGCCCTCACCTCAGTGACTTCTCAGACCTTCTTCTTCTTCAACTTCAGGGCTTGCAGCCAGTTGGGCGATGACCCTTCTGACCTTGAAGGCAGAGGGCGAAGGTCATAAGGGAGTGGTAGGGACAGAAAGGCCGCTCCCACCGGGAGAGGTGACCTCGGGCCTGGTTAGAGACCAGCACTCGGGCACCGACTCAACAGAGCAGACTGGGCTCACGCCAACCGTCTCAAGGCCTCAGTTCTCCTCTCTTGTAAAGCAGGGTCTTCCTGGGAAGGTCAACGCAGTGAGGCCAGTGAACGCCCGGCGCTTAGGTCACCTACCCTGAGGATTTCTCTGGCTTGGGAGGTAACGCGAGGGGCTTCCCCAGCCCCGGGACCTTGCAGGACTTGGAGCGATGGATCACGGGCTCCTTCTGACTCGACTTGCCCTCTGTCGGTTCCCCCTCATCAGCCGAGCGGTTCCGGGAGCGCAGCTTGGCCTGAGAGACAAGCCAGGTGCAGATGGGTGTCAGAGGCGCAGGAAGGAGCCGCCACAAGAGGCTAGGCCTTCTCCCCAGAGTACGCCGTCCCCAGAGGCAGGCTCAGACCCCCTTTACCTTTCACCCCAGTGGATGCGAAGTCGCTTAGAGATGAGCTTCCCCCGAGAGCTGAGCCATGCCTGGTACACAGCAGGCCCTCAGAGAGACACTGCTGAAATGAATCCAGACTAACTGGGCTGGACGAAGCCAGCCGTGACTTCCCGTCCCTGTGCCTCGGCTCCTCCCATTCCCTCTGTCTCCAACGTCTCCCCGCCTCACACCCTGCACGGCCACCTCCTCTGTGCACCTCGAAGCTACAGTCATCACATGAGGCCTTCCCCAATCTACCCTCCCACCCTGCACCCGCTGTGTCTCCCTCTCTCTGAGCAGGCCCGCCTCTTACCTCTACCCCCCCAGTGACCCCTAAACTTCCCCCTTCACCAGGGCTAATGACGGCATGGCTCATGTCCCCCACTACCCTGGGAAGTTGTGGGACACAAACACGCCTTGTTCTTCCTTCCATCCCACTTAGCGCCCAGCACAGGGAGAACAGAGTGAGAGGAGGAACACGAGGAAGGGGATAGGGAATGAGTAGATGGATGGAGGGAAGGCAGGCTGGATGCAAGGTGGTCAGATGGCCCCGTTATCAGATGGTACCTTCAGGGCTGATGGGCTCAGGCCGGGAAAGAGGTTGACTTTCAGCCCCTTGGTCACCCGTGTCCGGCGGTTCTGAGGCTCCTCTGCCACCTCCTCGTCTGAAGACGGTACCCGCGAAGCCCGCGGCTCTGCAAGGGCCCAGAGAAGGGCTCAGCACAGGCGGCAACCCCAGACCTCCCCGCCCCTGCACCACCCTCAGACATGGACACGGATGTCATCACACGACACCCCGGCCCCACCTGTAGAGTCCTGGAACAGCCTTGCGTCCGACTCTGCCACCTTTGACAGGCCCAGCGTCCCCCCAGGCCGGATGGCCGGGGCCCGGTGCCCACGCTTGCGCCCCAGGTTGGCACGGCTCCGATACATGGCACTGTCAAGGATCTCGGTGTCCTGCTTGGAACAAGGGCAACACCACTGCCATCCTCTTCGTGGTCCTGCCCCAGCCCAGGGGGGCCCCTAACAGCCTCGGGCTGGAGCTTCTCGCTTTCTGCCTCCCGGACTGAGACTGCTCGGGGCCCACACAGATGAGGGAGGCCCAAGGGACGAGCACCCCCCATACCCCCAACAACATCCCACCCACTGCCCTGGGCTCCCCTCCACTGACCTCGATGAAGGAGAAATCCTGACTGGTGGAGCTGGCGGGAGGGCCCTGGGGGAGCCACTGGGGGGTCGGCATCCGGTCCTGCTTGCTCTGCCCGGTCCCTGCAGGGCCCCAGGTGCCGTCCACCTCTTCTGTCTGTCTGGCTTCACCATCAGGCTGGGGCCTCCAGGAGGGCAGACGGTCCCAGCCAGGCTCCAGGGGCTCCCCTTGGTCAGCGCCTGCTGTGGCCCCTTCCTCCTCTGACAGCTCCCTGAGGCCCGAGGCTGCCGACTCCCTCCGGGCCGCTGCCCTGGAGCAGATGGCAGCCGGCGTCTCCTCCAGCGGGCCCTGGGAGCCGGAGGGCGGGGAGCGCGCCAGGCATCCGCGGGGGCTGCAGAGGACCAGAGGCCAAGGTCACGTGGGACCGCATCTCCCTCCCCGAAGGGCGCTTTCCCCACCCTGTCGCTCTCCCTCTTGTCCACGCTTCTCCCGACAGGGGCCTCATACAACACAGCACAGAGGGCAGGACCTGGGCCAGCCGGGCGGGTTCAAATCCCAGGTCCACCACTTTCTGAGACTTTGGATGAGTGCCTCCACCTATAACGCCTCGGGGTCTCCTAACTACAGAATCACTGGCGGACCGCAGTGAGACTCTCAAGCCCCCAGCACGGTGCAGAGCACGCGGTGTGTGCCCTATAGATAAGTTACTATTACCATGACCGTCGCTGTTGCTGATGCTGTCAGTTGTGTCCCTCCCAAGGGCACCAGCTTAGGTGGTCACTCTCCTCGGGATAAGCCAGGCAGCGGTCCATCTGCCCATCCTGCCTCTTCGGCCCCCACCCTCCAGGTCGTCCGTCCCCGCGCCCCAGTCTCACTGAGCGCCCGGCCCTCACAGATGGCTATGTATCCAACTGTGTATCTGGACAAGATGTTCCCGCCTGGAAGGCTCTCCCACTGCCTCTCTGCTCACTCCCCGTGCAGTTCAATTCCTCTTCTGAAGCCGGCTGGCTCCCCTCCCCCAGCCAGCGCTCTCCCCTCCCCCAGCCAGCGCTCTCCCCAGCCCTGCAAGCCCTGGGTTCTACCTGGCCCAGCCCCTGCCTCAGAGTCCGTGGTTCTTTGTCCGCACTGCCCAACTGTGAGCAACTCAAGGGCAAAGACGGGCCCCCTGCCACCTTTGTGCTCCCAGTCCTTGGCCCAGGGCCTGGCCAGGAGCGGGACTGAGCAAACATTTGCCGAGGGAACGAGAGGCTGGGTCACCTTGCACCTCCACACGGCATCTGCGTCTTCTGCCCGCCGCCCCCTCAAAGCATGACAAGAACACACCAGGCACAGCACACCACACTCTGACTAGCTCACGTTCCTCACACGAGGAGCCTGTGTTGCCCAGCTGCCCCCCTGAAACACACAGATACACCTGCACACTCTCATGGTCCATCTCCTGCAGGGAAGCATGCACTATTCATCGGTCACTCCTTCCACACACACCTCGTACCCACCACGCCACAAGCACAGCAGAGCCACACCCGACACACACACGCCGTGCACACAGCCACGGGAAAGGCGGGCAGGACAGTACCCCGAAGCCAGGCCACGAGTCCCAGATTGGAGGGGAAGAGCGTGAGGCAGGTGAGTCAGTACCAGGCCAGAAGGGATAGGGCGGGAGAGAGCATGTGTCAGTCTGTCCTTCCACAAGCTGCTGACAGATGGAAATTAAAGCAGTCTCGGGAGGGAGGGAGGCGGAGGTAGCAGCAGAAGTGCAGCAAGGCAGCGGAGTCAGGAGCAGCCCTGGAGGGGGGCCAAAGCCAGCTTACCCCCCTGCTTGAGATCAGGGAGGCCAGGGAGGGAGGGGGCAGTGGCAGCACCCCACCCAGCCTGAGGAGGCCCTGCCCAAAGCCTCTCCCAGGGTGAGGCGGGGAGGAGGCTGAGGGCAGGCCCCGAGAGCTAAGGGGACGAGGATGGGTGGATGGGAAGAGCCACCTCCAGCGCGAGCCCTGGCCCAGAGCCACGTGGGCAGAGGGCAGCGGAGGAGCTCGGTGGGCTCTGGGGGTGACCATGGGGTGGGGGAGGGAAGCATTCATCTCTGCTGACTTGTCTAAACCCCACTCACCCGTCACCCCATCCCGGGAGAAGCTTTCCTTCTCCTTGTTGTGGGAGCACCCAGAACACCTATAACCTGAACCGCTCCCCGGCAGGAACCTGTCCTGAGCACTGCCCACTCCAGCACACATATGGGCTGCACCCCTTGCCTGTGGCCTTGGCCTCAGTTTCTTCATCTGTAAAATGGGGATAATATAAGTACCTATACTTTGCTGGGTCTGTTGGCAGAAATACGCACCAAGCACACAGTTAGCCCTTGAGGAATTTTTAGGATGATCGTCCTCGTGCTCAACACAGCTTCCCGGCCTGAGGACGTGTCTCATACCACGTCTGCCCCTCGCCCTCCTGGTCTTAGAGGCCCCTGAGGCCCGGGACTCTATCCAAGCCCAGCCCACAGCCACTCCAGGTGTAAACACGGGGATCGGCATGTAGCAGATGCACAAAAAATGAGTTTCCTCGTGTTGGAGGCTTCAAGACCGAAAAGGAGAGAGTGAGGACTGAAGCTGGAATGACGTGTCTAAAGGGGCAGCAGCTGACCTTGACCCCAGGGAGACAGGAAGAGCACCCAGAGAGATGGTTACAGGGCTGGGGCCCAAGGGAACGGGAAGGAGCCCACATTCACAAGCTGTGGGGCCTTGAGAAAGTCACACTGCCTCTCTGGGCCTGCTTCACCACCCACGGAACGAAGGAGCTGGCCTCGGTATCTCTGAGGGTCCTCTCACATTCTGTGAAGACCCCCCACCCCCGCCAATGGCTGGGAGGCTTCTGCCTCGCTGCAGCCTGGGGGCAGGGGCAGGAGATGACCAGGAGGCCAGAGAGAGGAGAGGGCAGTGCAGCAGCTCTCAGGAGACCCAGGAGCACCACTCCCACCAGGACAAGGTGACCTAGACACAGAGGGGAGGGGCCTGAGCTCTCCCCAACGCCGCTCTTGTCCCAGTTACATGGACAGTGGTACAGCCAGTGACCACCAGCAGGAGAACCTTTGTCCCACACAGGATGATGACCAAAATGTCTTCCAAGCCCTCACTTTTGGGACAGTTCCTCATGTCCATCCACACTTGCGAAACAGATACAAATACTGGTGGTGAGCATTCGGTCAGTGACAACCACGTGCCAGGCAGGTTTCTATCACTTCCTGTGTACGAACTCCTAGCCCAACTCCAGAAAGAGACTTTGCTGACTCAGTGACCTTAGGCGGGTCACACCACTCCCCGACCTGCTAATCGGAGATGATAAAATCCCTTTCCCGCTTCACAGGGTAAGTGTGAAGATCAATGCTGTGGGTGTCCGGGGTCGATTACTCCCAATTACAGACAAGACACAGGAGGCCTGTGAGACGGGACTTGCCCAAGGTCACAGGGGTGATGGCAGAATCAGGACCTAAACCTGGCACACCGGCCCAAAGCCAGCCGGCTCTGAACTGTCCTCGAGGACTTCTCGTTACCAGGAGAACCTCCAAAATTTCCTCTAAAGAGCAACTTTCCAGAGGGTAGAATTTCCCTAAGTCAGATGCTCAGAACACCAGCCCCTTGGATATTAGTCAAATAAGCTTGAGAAACATCACATTAGAGAAAGATATACAGGTTTCCTTACTCCTGTGCTTTCAGGGCTAACATCCATACTCCCTAAGTCTCCTGTACGCTCACTGAGTACACAGTGGCGTTTTCCAAACACGCAACATGGTCGGAAAAACCCAAGCGTTTTCTAGGTGTGATGGAGACCGGAGCTCAGAGAGCTGAACACTGAGGACTCCCAGCTTCTCTGCCGATCCCCTTCCCCTTCCCCAACCCAGTCCCCCAGCCAGCCTCTCCCTCCATCCTAAACAAGGGGAGATATTCTGGCTTTCCCCCCTCCCAAGGCCCACCCCAGTCTTCAGGGAAAGGTGGAGGGCCGTGGGTCCCACTGCGTGGTAGTCTAAGAGCCTTGAACGCAGTAAAGACGCAGAAGTCAGAAACAGACATTGCTGACTCGGTGACCTAAAGCGGGTCACACCGCTCTGCGACCTGCTAACCGGAGATGATAAAATCCCTTTCCCGCTTCGGGAAGAGGAATCCGGGGCAACCGCGGGGAGCCTACACTCTCCTCCCCCCAGGAATGTTACAGCTCAGAGAGGTCCAGCAACTTGTGCAGGATCCCAGGAGCCTGTGGACTCCTAGTCCGGGACACTCAAGCCCTTCCTGCAGGCCTCACCTCTGCCCACACTCCGTCCCTCAGCAGCCTGAGCCCCCAGAATACGCCCCGGGGGCACGGTCCTGGCCCCAGGCTCTGTCCACCTTCCCCTCTCCCTTCTCCTCAACCCCAAACGCCTCTCCTGATCCCTCCAACACCCCACCGATTCCCTCTAGACACTTGCTGGTCCCTCCTGCCCCCCTCCCACTACCATCAGCCCCTTCCACTTCTAACACAGATCCCATCCAACACCCCCTTCCTTCTTCCCTTCACGCCAGGAGAGAAGCTCCAGGGTTGGAAAAGGTCGAACCTGCTACTCAGTTAAGAGAATGAAACCCCACCTCAGTGGATGGAAACGTTAGGGAAATAGAAACAATGCCTTTTTAGCACCCTCACCAGGTGCAACATCACCTCAGTTGGTTTTAGAACAGAAAAATCTCAGGGACAGACTGTGGTTGGCTCAGAAAACTATCGGTTTGGTTTTTTTTTGCAAAGTTCTTTATCAGAAACTCTGTGCACGGAGGCCAAGGTCATGGGGCCAGGAGCCAGGTTCCAATGGCCTTCAGGTTTTTGGTTTTTTTTTTTTAAACCAGGGTTTATTCTCTGTTGTTGTTTTTATTTTATTTACTTATTTATTCATCGGCCGTGCCACGAGGCTTGTAGGATCTTAGTTCCCTGACCAGGGATTGAACCCGGGCCCGCAGCAGTGAAAGTGCAGAGTCCTAACCACTGGACCGCCAGGGATTCCTGCCTTTCAGGTTCTTAAACTGATGCTCTTCTGGGCCTTAAGACAAGGCAGGCAAGAAGCACAGGGATCCTACCCATTGCAAGAAGCAAGGAGTGCCACTGCCCGCTCCACCCTGACCTGGAGTGCTCAGGCCAAGACGACACGGAGTCCTCCTCCCCCAAGCCTATGAAAGCATCCGTGTTCCCTGGTCCTGGAGAACCTGCGGCTTCAGGACCGAGAGGCCTGGGGAACAGCCACCAGAAACTAACCAAAGACAGGACATATCTTCCAGCATACTCACAATCACCAAGGAAGCCTAAAGCACGAGTTGCAAAAGTCACACCTCAACCATCATCACATTCATCGTTCAAAAAAGGAACTCACCTGTGTGTGTGTCAGAGTTCAGTTTAAAAAATAAAGTAAAAATTCACAGTCCAAACCATCTCAATTTTCCAAACACTAGAAGTTCTTGGGGGAAGGCGGTTTCTATCCCCCTTAGAAAGGGTGCACTTTTCAGACAGCCATCACACCTTCCCTCCCCACCCTGGGATGGCGCTCCCTTACCTGGCTCCAAAGCCGGGGGATTCCCCTGCCTCTGATCCAGGTTCCTCGGGGCAGATGGCCACGGAAGGCAGGGGATCGTCTCCGCCCTGGGTCTCTGGCCCACTTGTCTTGCCAACTCCCAGCTCCCTGGCCTCCGAGAGGTCTCTGGCCTCCAGGCCAGGGGACAAGACGCCGTCGTTCCTCAGGCCTGGTTCAGGAGACTGGCTGACCTCCCCTACCCCATGCTCCCTGGCTTCACTCAGGGCCCCCAAGAGCTCCACATTCCGGAGCCCCGAGTCCTGGGTCCAGTCCGTCTGCCCCACTCCACATCCCCGCGGCCCCCGGGAACTCTCAGACTCCAGGTCGCAGGGCATCTCCAAATTCCTCAGGCCCAGATTGTCGCCCCAGTCCACTTGGCCCGCCCCGAGCTCCCTGTTTCTCAGCCCTGGGTCAGGTGTCCAGTCTGCCTGACCCACTCCACGCTCCCTTGATTTCAGGAACTCTCCTGCCTCCACACCTGACCAGTCGGTCTGCCCCACGCCACTCTCTCTGGCCTGGCTGTGGTCTCCTACCTCCCCCACTGCCGCCAAATCTCTGCCCCTCAACCCGACCTCAGCAGTCCAGTCCTTCTCCCCGACTCCGATCCCCCTGGGCTCCACAGACCCTCCAGTCTCCAGACGGCTGGCCAGCTCCACGTCTCTCAAGCCCAGGTTGTCTGCCCAGCCCACCTGCCCCATGGCACCCTCCCTGGCTTCACTCAAGCCCCCAGAACGCACACAGCTGGACACTTCCAAGTTCCTAAGGCCCAGCTGGTCTCTCCAGTCCATGGTCCTGGCCAAGGTCTCCTCGGGAGCCACAAAGTGGCCGCCTCCTATCTTGCCAGAAGGGCTCAGGCCAGCGCCGCTCGCTCTGTCGTTGCCGATGATGCCAAACTGACGGCTCCTCTCGGCAGCCTCCACGCAGAAGTCGCCGCTCCAGTCCCGCTGCCCTGGGCTGAAGGCCGCCTCTGGCTGGGGGACGCCGCTGAGGCTGAAGTCACCGGCCCAGCCTCGCTGCCCCACCTCCCTGTCCTCCCGGTCGGCATCACCGGGGCTCTGGCCCCCGGCCTGCTGTCTGCCCTGCAGCCCTCCGACCTCCTGGCTGGCACTACCGCCTTGCCAGCTGCTCTGGTCTCTCTGTCCCAGTGCCCCATCCTGTGACTGGGGGCTGCTGGGGCTGAACAAGCCCCCAGACTCAGCCTCTTCAGGCCAGCTTACATCCCTGCTGGCCTCGCCCAGGCTCTCTCTGCCACTCAGAATCTTCTTCTCAAACTCCTCGTCCTGTTGTTGGGCTTCCTCGGGGCTGAACCCGGCACTCAGGGCTCTCATTCCGAAGCCTCTGTCCTGGGAGCCGAGGGCCGTGGAGCTGCCACCGCGGCTGTAGTCTCTCATCCAGGCGCTCTTCCCGAAATCCTGGTCCGGCTGCTCTGCGCCCCGGCTGCTGTAGGTGCTCAGTGAAGAACTGCTCTTCCCAAACTCCTGGTCCGGCTCACCTGCGTCCCGGCTGCCGTACCTGCCAAGCTGCTCCTTCTTCCCCAGTTCCTGGCTCTGCTCATCTTCATGCCGGCTGGCAGAAGCACCCAGAGAATCCCTCTTCCCAAATTCCCAGTCCTGAAAGCTTGCATCCTGACTGCAGTAAGTACCCAGAGAATCTCTCTTCCCAAATTCCTGGCCCTGGATTTCGACACCCTGGCTGGAGTAAGAGCCCTGGGAATCCCTCTCTCTGAACTCCCAGTCGCGAACATCTACCTCTTGGCCCTGCGGAGTGCCAGGCTGGGCTGCCTTTCCAATCACCTGGTCCTGGGCCGTGAGCCCCCCCGGGGCCAACACTCCACTCTCATCTTGGCTGCCGACCTCCATCCCCTCCTGGCCGATGCCACACCTGCTGGCCCACTCCCTGGAGCTCCCCTCCCCCACTCCGTGCCCGCACTTGTTGGTCCAGTCCCTCTCTCCAAGGCCTGGGCCCCCTCTAGGGCTCGCACTCCTAAGGCCATAGTCCTGAGAAGTGTCTTGGGACCAGCTGCAAGGACTAAAACTTCTGGGATGTGTGTCTGCTACAATCCCAAATTCACTCTGCAGATCTTTCTGGGCCCAGCCAAGGAGTCCCTGGGCATCAGGAAAAAGAGAGAAACAAAGAAACTATGCTTAGAGTCAATCAGGGCGAGAATCAGTCCAGAATGAGAGAGTCAGCACCGCCTAGTGCCCAAGAGCCCCACTTTGGCTACAGAAAGCCTGGGTTTGGATCCCAGCTGTGTGACCTTGGACAAATCACTTAACCACTCTGGGCCTCAGGGTCCTCATCCCTAAACGAGGTAATTCTGACTGTGGGGTGGTACAAGAGGATTAGACAAAATCATTTAAGCCAAGCACTCAGCACAGCGCCTGGCGCACCATGGACACTCAATCGATGATCCCATGGTCGTGTTTACAGCCCTTGGGCAACACTTGGCAAACCGCCAGGAGAGAGGCTGCCCGGCAGAATGGTCTTCACATGGGTATGGGGCTATACTTTCAGCAAGGAGAGATCAAGAACTCTTTAAGCCTCTCCACGATCTCCTTGCCAAGGCAAAATCCCAACACCCTTCTAGCCCTCGTTGAGTTCCCAGCCACTTCCTCCCTAAGGAAAGCACCCTTCTGCCTAGGCCTCCCTGGGAAGACCTCTCAGTCCTCGCCCGCCTGCCCGCCTGCCCGCCTGGGAGGCAGAAGGGACAGCCGCCTCCTGCACCGGGGAAAAGACCCAGCCGGCTCCGGCACCCCACCCCACCCCACACTCCCTGACTCACTCCTGCGGGTGGGGGAGCCCTGGGCTCAGGGCTGCGAAGCCAGCCAGCCTCATCCCGCAGCGCTGCGTTGGCCAGCAGCCTCTCCAAGACAGACAGGCTGGGCTCCCTGTCCCCAGGTCGGGCCATGGCCCCTGCCTCCTGCCCCCTGCCCGTCCCGGGCTACTGGGCGCGGCGGGTGCCAGGACAGGGCTGGGCCGCTCCCCTCGCCCGGACCTGTCCGATGGCTCCGGCTCTGGCTCTCGCTGGCCCTGGCCCCGCTCCCTCCAGAGCAGCTGCAGCTCCGGCAGCCCCGCCCAGAAGCCAGTTGAGTCACCCACATCCTGGGACAGACACACCTACTTCAGGAGCCAGCCTGGTCTTAACTCCTTCCTGCTGGTCCTCCTCCCCCCACCTCTGCCCCCAGAGGCCCCCAGGCTCCTCCCTCCTTCCAGCCCCACCCCTACCAGCCCAGACTGGGCTTGAAAAATACATTTCAAAAGCCACTTGGACCCCAGCCCTGAGATTCTGGGGCAGCCTGGTAGGAGAAAGGGCACTGGCCCTGGAACTGGCGCTCTGGCCCTGGCCCAGCCACCAACTTGCTGGGTAACCTTTGCACAAGGCTCTGCCTCCTCTGGGCCTCAGCTGCCTGTCTACAGAGGCAAGTCTGAGCTTAATAGTAATAACGTTCATAAAAGGCAACTCTCACCAAGCACCCGTGATGAGCCAGGCACTGTTCTTAGTACTTTCCAGGTACTGTAACCGTCACACTACAAGGTGGAGCGCATCACTGTTCTCCCCATTTTACAGATGCAGAAATCAAGGCACAGGCAGAAAAGTCACTTGCTCAAGGTCACACGTGGGCAAAGAGCAGGGCCAGGACACGATCCCAGGCAGTCTGCATCCAGAGCCCATAGCTCTAACTGGCTATGCTGGTGCCCTTCATAATGCCACCCGTAATAACGTACTGAACACTCAGTGTTTGCCAAGCATTGCACCCAGCGCTTTCCACGTCTATCTTACCCACAATACAAGCCTAAGAGGCAAACGTTATCACTGTGAAGGAACTCTGAAGCTTAGAGGTTGGGGTATATTCCCAAGACCCGTCAGCCGGTGGATGCTGGAGTCAGATAAGGACTCACACTAAAGCCTAAGCCTGGTCTTAACTCCTTCCTGCTGGTCCTCCTCCCCCCACCTCTGCCCACACCCTCTGCTCTGCCAGCTCTGCCTGGCGGTACAGCTCCGAGGGGCACGTCCTAGGTGCCCTTGATCATGGCTGGATCCCAAGCTCTGATCACATAAAATCCACGTTGAAAGAACAAAACCCTCCGAAGGCCTGGCTTCCATCCCAAGCCCCGCCCCGTGCCCTGTCCTCACCTCAGAGCAAGCACTTGGGGTCTGTGTGTCCTTCAGCTCAGATCCAGCTCCCCGCCTTGTACCTGCAGCACTGGGTGATGGTGAAGCCAGGAGGTCATCCAGCCAGTGGGAGCTGCTCTCGGGGCCTGCAGGCTCGGGGGACGCCCTTCGCGGGTCTTGAACCTCTGTCCTGGGTTCGGTGGTCTCGGCCTGGGCAAGGGTCATGGCCTCCTCCTTGGCAGGCAGTGCCTGCCCGGGGTCGGGGATGGCGGCAAAGAGGACACAGGGCTGGTCAGGGGGTGCTGGCTGCCGCTGCCCCAGGACCGGCTCCAGGATGGGCAGGGCGGCCTCCCTGGTGGGCAGAGGAAGCAGGGATCCCTGTCCAGGCAGGGGCTCCCGTTCCTCGTACCTCTCCTCTGCCTGCAGCAAGGCTGGTCCAGGCTGGTCCCCCGCTGTTGGCGGGGGCTCGAGGGGGACAGCTGGGGGCTGAGAGTGGCTCTCCCCATCGCCCTTTTGGGTTGGGGAGGTGCCCAGATCATCCGCCTGCATCCAGGAACCAGGCCTTCCTGGGCCCTCTGGAGCTGGCGGGGCCCCTCGCGCCTGCTGGGACACTCCTTCCTCCCTGCTGGATGCAGCCCAGTCTCCAGCCTCTGCAGCCTCCGCGGCCTCAGGGGCTTCAGTGATGGGGGAGGGGGGTGGGGAGTCCAGCCGCCACACCCCCAGACCCGAAGGCCGCGTGGGGAAGGTCCATTCAAAGGACTGTGACAAGCTCCAGCTGGACGGTGTCCCACTCCCAAAGGGATGATCCAGGGCCGACTGGCTCCCCTGGGTTTGGGGCAGGGCAGCCAGCGAGCCCCCCAGCTTCTCCTGGTCTTGGCCGGGCGGCTGGAGCACACCTTCAGAAAATCGGCGCTGAGCCAGGCTGACGGGACGGAGGTCCTCAGCCCCTGTGGCCACCATGTCCCTTGATGGCAACGTCCAAGGGAGGTCTAGCAACTCACCCCCGTCCGTTAGGGGCTGGGGCAAGGCAGCTGGGGGCTGCTCCGGGCTGCGGCGCCCCGAGAGCTCCTGGAGGGGAGGGCTGCCGGGTCTGGAGGCCTCCAGGGCTCCCAGAGAGGGGAGCCCCAGACTAGGCGGGTGGCAGGAGTCCTCATCAGGAGGAGCCGCAGATGGGGATGCCAGGGTCTTGGGGAGGCAGGGAGAAGGTCCGGAAGCTGCAGGGCTCTGGGCTTCTGGAAGCTGTGAGTGGCGGGGAGAGCTCTCATCGGGTGAGGAAAGACGTGGAGACTCGGGGGCCGAGCCCGAGGCTTCAACGGGGAGGCCTGGGCTGGTGGAGCCTGGACTGGAGGGGACCCAGGCCTTGGAAACCTGCAAGAGAAAGGTCCAGAGCCATCACTCACCACTCCGCTGGGTGGGGGCCCCCTGCCAACCCCGCAGAGACCTCAGGTCAGCGGCTGCCTCACACGCTCACACTCCACAGAGGAAACCCGGGCGCAGAGGGGCAGCCACCCAAGATGGCCGCAAGAGGTTCCGAGGTGACTTCGAGTGTCTTAAACTTCTCAGGGTCCACAGACCCCTCCTTTTGGCCCTCTCCCCACAAAATGCACGTCGCCTTATTCGCACGGTATCACTCACGCCACTTCAGGTGGTTCAAACCCTCCCCTGCACACCCCCCCACCCCCCCAGAGCTCACCTAAGGATCTTCTAAAAGGTCCAGGGTTCCTGGGTCAAGAACACTGGCTTTACAAAGGGAAAAGGAGGACTGGGACTCCGGCTGTCTGGGGGTGGGGGAGGTCCGGCCTCAGAGCAGGACTCCAGGCCCCATGCAGCTCCAGACCAGCTCCCAGAAGCAGCTCCTACCTCCCAGGGGTGGCATGGAGCTCTCCACCCGCCTCTGTGCATCACAGTACCGACTCAAGGAGGCAGGCAGGCCGGCCTCAGCGTTCAGGTGAAAGGCCCAGGGGACGGGAAAGCACCTGGCCCAGAGCTACCCCTGCCCCGGCCCTTGTAAGCTGTACACCCTCCTGCACAGAAGTCACTCCGAGCCTCAGCTTCTCCATCTGTACCCTGGGGCTGGTGGCAACAATGTCCATCTCACAGTTAGGTGAGGATTAAGTAAGATTTGCGCACATGGCCTTTCAGGATAGGACTTAGAGAAAGAATGGATACTGTGAGACACTGGGGCCACCAAACCCCTGGCACTCCTTTACCCCTCCACTCAGCCTGTCCCCAGACGAGTCTTGCCCTACCTGAGCTCTGCCCACCCCCAGAGATCACGATTCCCCTGCCGCCCTCTCGCCAATGGGGCTGCTGCTGCCCCATCATCACCTACCAGGTCTGGGCAGGGGGAAGCATCCTGCTTCCTTCTCAAGGCCACCTTCCATTCCCTCCACCCTCTGTGCCCTCTACAGATCTCTGGTTAATTTAAAGCTCATGCCCTTAAACTACACCATCCGGAACCCCTCCTGTTAGAGGCCCCTACAGACCCCTCCTTCCCTCAGAAGCAGAGCTCCTGGACCACTGCCACCCTCCCCAGCGCTACCCCTGTTATAACGCATAGTGATTCCAACAGTCACACCGTCAACCCATCCAGCATCCTGGCTCCGGTCCTTGCCCGCCTCTCCCCTATTCCTTTGTGACCCACCTGTCCCCAGGATCCTACCCTAGACCTTGTCCTTACCTGTAACGACTGCTCCTCCATAACCTCGTTTTCAGGTGTCCCGCTCACCCACTCCCACCCCCATCTGTCCACCTCCCTCTTTCCATCCCCCACCCGGCTTAATCCCTCAGCCCCTCTGAGAAGCACAGCCACTAACCCTCCTTGCTTCTGCCCGGCCGACTCCCTCCCTTCTCTCTTTATCGCCACTGATGTCATTTCTTTACACAGCTCCCTCCCTCACCCTACTGCTTAACCTGTTTAAATACACAGCTCTCCCCACCTCAAGGCTGCACCCAGACAGCCATTCTGGACGTGGCTGGAGAAAAGCGTGCAACCAGGACGGCTGGGCCCCCTGCGGCTCACCCCCCTGCCCTCAGAGGGCCCCCCTGCGGCCCAGCAATCCCACTACACACACACCCCACCCCCCAGGCAACGCTTTCCCATCTGGTCTCCTCAAAAGTCCACAGCTCCTCCCGGGCTCTCTCAGCTGACAGCCTTGCCCCCCTTCCCTGAGAACGCAGAGGCCACGGGCGAAGGACACCCACACCAGCACCCACAGCCCCGCCGCCCGCACAGGAGCCCAAGCTCTCTGCTCCCTGCCGTGGCCATGAACTGTCCTTGCTCAGAGCTAAGGCCAACTCCTCCTCTCTCTGTCCTGCACCACTGATTTTTCCTACTCTACTGGATCATTTCCATCAGCACACAAACTGCTCTCGTTTCTTCTGGCTTAAAAAAAAAACGACAACACAGTGCTGTTGACTCCTTCTCTCCCTCTGGCTACCACCCCTTTTTCTTAAACACAGGGCTCTCCATTCAGTATCCATCCCCACAGCTGCTCTCGCCCATCCTCTGCTGAACCCCCTCCAAATGGGCTTCTCTCCTCACCCGCCGTCCCACCGCTCTGGCCAAGGTCACCCATGACGCCCTGCAGCTAACTCCCATTTCTCAGTGCTCATCTTCCTTGCCCCGTGGGTAGCGTCTGACCACTAATCCGCCCTTCTCCAGTCCCCCCCCAGCCCCCCCGAGTCCTGCAAGCTACTAGCTTCACGTGGCTTCCGGAGCACTCCACGCTGCCTGGATTTTCTACCCCACCGCTGCTCCTTCCAGCTTCTCCCGCGCTCCTCCGCTAGGCCTCACCCACTCCCTTGGTGATCTCAGCTGTCTTTACTACCATCTCTACACTGACGAGGCCCTGCAGCTCCAGACTCAAATATCCCACTGCCCCCTTGACGTTTCCACCCGCATGTCTACAAGGCATCTCCCACTCAACAAATCCAGAAGCAAGCCCCCCGATCTCCCCCTATCCTGCTTCACCCTAAGAAGTCCCCTCTTCCGTAAACAGTAACCTTCTGATCGCTCACATCAGAAGCCCTGGAGTCATCCTTGATTCTGCTCTCTCCTCACATCAATCTATCTGCAAGTCCCGTCCACGCCACCTTCAGATCCTAGACAGAGGCCACCACTGCTCACCATCTCCACCACGGGCTGTACCTCCAGAGTCCGTGATACCATCATTTCTCACCTGGGTTATCCCAACAGCCCCCTAACTAGTCCTTGCTGCTGCCCTGGGCTCCCTGCAACCAAGAGGGCAGGGTGACTCTACAACTAAAACAGCAGAGGTCACTCCTCTCCTCCAGCCCCTCAATGGCATAATACCCTCACGCAAGCAAACGTCCTCCTAGGGTCCTGCAAGGCTATCACCTCTGGGTCCTCCCTATGGCCCAACTCCTCCTCTCTCACTACAATCCAGACATCCAGGCTTCCTTGCCAGGAAGGTACCAAATCCTTCATACTTGCAGTTCCCTCTGCCAAAAATGCTGTTCCCCAACATCCACACAGCTCACTCCATCCCCCTCTTCGTAGCAGGGCCTCCCCCTGTTACCCTCACCCCAGAACGCTTCCAGGTGTCCCCAGCACCTGTCTGACACACTACACATCTGCTGGTTCGCAGGGATGTCTGTGTTCGCATCTGCCTCCCCGCATTGGAAGGTGAGCTCCCTGAGAGCAGGTGCGGTCTTTGTTTTGTTCTCTGCTGTTTCCCCAGTACCCAGGTCCCAGTAGTTGCTCAATAAATACTTTTGGACAGACAAATGAATGGAGTCAGGTCTCCCTCATGGGGCAGATAGGACAGCCTCTGGCTAGCAAGGGCTCTATGAGTAAGAAGGACCACCCTTTACATCACTTACTCAGAAATTCAGGCCGTTCTGCCCTCTGAGCACACTGTCGGGAGAGGGGATGTAACAGGAAACCCCCAAGAAAGGACTCTTCCTCTCTTCTGAACCCTGAGAAGGCAATCCGGCCAGGGAGAGCCGTGGACTCAGACCCTTCAGATCCTGCCTCAGCTCCTGGGTAAGTTACTTAACCTTTCAAGCCCGGGTGTCCTCACCTCTCATATGGGACCAAAGGGGCCTGCTAGCTAGAGTTACCACAAGGATTAAGTCAGTCAACATTCCTGGGATGTGCCCAGCACACAGTAGATAATCAAGGACAGTTGTTCTGGACACTGTAAGAGCCTCAGGGCCTGAGCCACACTTAGCCAGGGTGGCCTGGAAGTTGAGAAACCTGAGTCCCGGGGCCAGCCCTTGGGCCAGTCACCTCCTCCACGGCCTCCGCTTCCCCATCTAAACTACAAGGAGGCGAAAGAGATGATCTTAGATGACTCTTCCAGCTCTAAAATACCACGGTTCTGATTGGTAACTGGAGGATAACTCACGTCAGTAGGTGGCTCAGAGCTGGCCAGCTGAGCCAGGTCCCCATTGAAGGCCAGGTCCGAAAGGGGGTTCCTGTGAGGGAGAAAGAGGGGAAATGGAGGCCTAGAATGGAAGAGCCTGTCACAGGGTAGACAAGGGAGAGCTGATCAAGGGTCTGCCTAAGTGACTGCAACAGCATCCAATGTTAACTGCCTCCCACCTCCCACAGGCATTTCCTACTGGGGGACAGAGACGCTATGCAGTTTCCACAAAGTGCCCCAGAGACAGTGCCTGTTCCCCACCTGCACACCAAGGGTTAAGTTCCGTCAACTCCTTTGGGAAGAGGATGCAGCTTGCCCAGACCCCTCCATGGCTCCCAAAAAGATACCCGCCCCCCTTCCCTTAAGGGGTTAATGTTCTCCTGTCACCAGGGAGAATGCAGCTGGTCCTGCTGCCTTGCCAATACTTCTTGAGGAATTGCAGGGGGAGGGAAAGAGGGAAGAGGATTTTCCAAGGTTGAAGTTGTTCATTTTAAGCCTGGCTTGGAGCAAAGGAGGGGAAGATGAAGGGTGGAACCCAGCCAGGACAGGGTGTGACCTCCTGGGAGCCCAGGCCTGGGACAAAAGAGTTGATAGGAGGCCCTGCCTTCCAGGCACTTGAAGGTGAGAGAGGGGAAAGGCTGGAGGGCAGGGCAGCACAGGGTAGGGCAAGAATCTTACCTTCCAGCTCAGCTCAGACAACAGCGGCCCTGCCCTCCACAGCAGCAGGAGTGGGAAGGGGCCTGTGGGCCCAGCAGAGCTGCCAGGGGCCCAGCTGCCAAGTGCCTCAAGCAGCTCTCACTGCCCTGAGGATGGCCTCCATGCAGCTGACAGCCCTCAGCCTCTTCCAGTGCCCAGGGGCACCTCCTGGTCAGCCTTCTTTTATATACTGGCACCAACTCTAGGCAAGTATACCATACACAACAGTCTCCAACCTAGCTGTACTTCCTGTGCGTTGACACTAGCTGGCCTGGCATCAAGGTGTGTTCATGTCTTTCCTCTCCCATCAAACTCCTCCTCACAGCCAGACTGTGCCCTCCTCAAACTGACACACTCACACACACACACACAGCACCTGGCACACAGCTGCACCCACAGTTAAAGTTAAAAGCACACACTGGAAGAAAACAGACCCGAATTCAAACCCCAGCTCTGTCTCTCTCACTTGCTAAGGGACCAGAGGAAGTCACTTTTGAGCCTCAGTTTCCTCATCTCTAAAATGGGTCTAATATTCCCTTCACTAAGCAGCATGGCTGTGGATTAAGTGAGGCAAAGATTGGCTCTCAGTAAAAAAAAAACCTGAAAATAAACTTCCATATAGTACATTTGAACTCTACTAAAAACATACACCAACTCTGTATAGAGAACTATCATTGTAAAAAGAACATAGTAGCACTGTCTGCTGGGGGAATGTTTTGTGACTCAGACCTAACCTAAAAGCGAAGATCACAATCGCAGATGCAACTACCACTCTGTCCTCCAGGCTGCAACCAAACATACAGCCTCCCACCCCCTCACCTCTCCTCGGGGGTCTTGCTGGGCTCTTCAGGGCACTCTGTGGGAGACTCTGCCGGCCCCTCCTGGGCCCATTCCCTGGAGAGGGTCCCACCATCCTCATCCCTGGGACCTGCGGCCACACCATAGGTCCTGGGGCCATATCTTGAGCTGCCATCATGGTTGAAGGTGAGGCGGGAGCCCCAGAGGCGGTCAGGGCTGGCCGGGACCTCCTTCCTCGGTTGCTCCATCTTGGCCAGGATCGCTTCCACTGTGGTGGCTGCAAAGCGCTCCGAGGCTGGGCGGAAGGGGGCGGGCGCCTTCCGCACACCCATCGGGGCGGCACATCGAGCTGGAGGTGTCAAGGGGGATACCTCTTCTTTCCCACGTTCCTCTTTCACAGTCTCTCGGGTGGCTTCTCCTCCAGTAGGGGCCTCAGCCATAGGCCTGGGTGCAAACGGAAGGGGACGCTTGCTGCCACCATAGGGCTGGGGTCCCGCCAGCATGTTCATCTTCCGGGCAGAAGGCAGCTCAGCCAGAGGACCCCGGGGAGGCCGAGGCCCAATAGGCACCAGCAGGCTGGGCTTGGCAGGCAGGGCTGGCTTGGCGGGCAGGGCTCGGGGTTTGGGCTTGACAGGGGGTTTGGCCCGAGCGTCACCTACCAAAAGGAAAGGGTTGGTTGGGGGGATGTCAGAAGAACAGCAATCAGAACTTCATCTCCCACTGTACAAACTCAAAATGTTCACATCCTTCTAGGTACAAGTCAAATGTCACCTCTTCCATGAAGTCTTCCTTGGTTTTCCATACACGTGCCAGAAACATCTCCCATCTCCAAATTCCCAAAATGTCTAGTCAGTCCCCCTTATAAGCTAAAGCTATTTAAGGGTCCAGCTGGCAGCTATTTCTCCCTGTACCCACTTTGCACCTAGTACAAGTTCTTAACAAATGAATGAATAAATGAGCAACTGAGCTAATAAATGAGTACCTGCCTACCCACATCAATTAGTCAGCCCACCATCTCCCCAAGGTAGTCCTTTCCTCTTACATGATACTCTGCTATACTACCACCCACAGTAAACCTGTTATCCCAGCTCAGCGTCCCTACTCTGCCACCCTGCTGCCCCCTCCCCCAGTGCACACTCAGGCCACCTCCCCACTGTCATCTGGTGTGTGATCAGGAATGCAAACTTACTATTGACCTAAGCCAAACAGAAGTAAACCTGGTACAGGCGGGGGCGGGGGTGGGGGGGACCAGAAACCTACCTTCTACATAAGGCATTTCAATACCAAATAAAAGACCCTGAATTACTCATGGCCACAGCCCTTTTAATAGAATCCTTCATCGCCCACTCATTTGGCTCAGGGCAAGAAAGGCGTCTAGACAGGGAGCCAGGAGGCCTGGGTTCAAATCCAGAGGTGCATGTCATTTCCCCCCTAGGCCACAGTTTCCTCCTCTGTCAAACATGTGGTTTGATTCACACCATCTCAAAGGTTAGTCTGCTCTCCTCTGCTGGAGAGCTGTGATCTCAAACAGTTCTGAAGGGTCCCAATGGAAGCTAAGAACCTTTCAGACTCATCCTGCCCGTCCTGAGTACTCCTCCCTCCCTCCCTCTCACTGCACAGAGTCATCGTTCGCCCAACCGCTCCAAGACAGAATGGGGGTTCAAGCCTCCGCCCCTCCCACCCTCCTCCCAGCCACCCCGCTGCTCCACCCTGCACCCATAGGTACCTGGCTCAGAGCCAGCAGATACCAGCTCCTCCTCTGGCTCCCGGGGCGGTAGGGAAGCCATGGCTGTGCCTTCCCTGAGAGTAGATACTTCCATCACATGCGGCGGACCTGCGTGAGAAGTGGGAAGCAGAGGGGTGCAAGCTGGGGTGGCTGAAGACCCAGGAAAAGAAAGTAAAAGGGTTGGGCGCTGGCAGCAGGCTTGGTGGCGAGGGACGTCTCCGACTTCTGGCAGAGGCAGAGTGCGGGACAGGAAGAGGGAACTTCAGGAGGGGGGCTGGGGGAGGTCAAGGGAGGTCCCCAGCCGCCACGCCCTCCACACTTCCCAGATCACTCCCCAACTCTTGTCTCCTAACCCTAAAGTCCTGGAGCTTCAGGGAGCCGCGCACTGCTGCGTCCTGTGGCCAGCTCTCCGTGGCACCCCACTTACCTCTCCCAAGGTAACCCCCGGGGTCCGGTGGCCCCACTCGAGGTATCTACTCAGGGGCAGAGTAAGAGGTCCGCAAAGTCTGAAGTCTCTCTGTGAATCACCTCATGGGAGACGGGAAAAACCCGCTCCTCCCCAACCTGGGGCTCCGCCCACTGCCTGCCTGCCTGCTTCCCCCTTCCTGCTCCCCCTCCTTCTCTCCCTCCCTCCTGCAGCTGGGAGTGGTTCCCTCTCCCCCCACGTCCCCCCTCCTCCTTCCACATCCCTGCCCCACTCCCGCCTCCTTCAGAGCTGTCTCATCCAAACACGGAAAAATAAGGAATAAAAAGTAAACATCTGGAATACATTTTTTTCTTTAATTTCTCAATCGCTTTGGCTTCAGCTTGGAATTTGATGAGGTAAAGTCAGGGCCTAGTCCTGTTGCCATAGCAATGGCCTCCCACTGGATTTCCAGAGCCTCGCCAAGAGGAAGGAGGAGCCGGCCCAGGCCTGGGCTGGGAGAATGGGACAGGGCTTGAGAACACCCGGGGGGCGGGGTGGCTTGGGGGAAAACTCCCTAGGGTTCCCTTTCTTGGACAGTTACAGTGGGACAGCCACAGCCCAGGAATGTATGTGGGCATCACTCACCAGCCTAGACTTGACCTGAGGGGTTTTGAGCGGGGCTGAAGTAGAAATTTTAAACCTAATGACACAACCCTACGGGTGGAAGCCGAACGGGTGCCCCTCCTCTAAGCTTGTAACAGCAGCTTCAGATCTGCTGCACCAAATGGATTCGAATGCTGGGTGGACCTACCGCTTTCTAGCTCTGTGACCTTAGGCACATGGCTGATTTCTCTAAGCCTCAGTTTCCCTATGCGAAAAACACAGTTACTGAGACTGTTAAGAGGCCTACATGAGGGACCTCCCTGGCAGTCCAGTGGTTAAGACTCCGCACTTTCACTGCACACGGCAGGGGGCACAGGTTCGATCCCTGGTCAGGGAACTAAGATCCCACATGCCATGCAGTGCAGCAAAAAAAAAAGAGAGAGAGAGGCTTACATGAGAGGATGCACACAACTGCTGAGCACAATGCCTAGCACCTAATAAGCGTCCAGTAAATGTTGGCCATTATTAGCATGACTCCATTTAGTGTCACCAACGAGCTAACACATTGGTGACTACCTCCTCCTTTCCCCAAACCACAGGCTTCCGTTGTTCCTGACCATTCCTTCTCTCCTGCAGGCCCCAGTCATGTCACCTGCTCTTCAGACACTTCACCACCTCCTCAGTTCCCATCCTGGCTCCTGAAGCACCATCCCACCCTCAAGACCCCCACCCAGGTTGACAGAGCCCTGCCCCCCTTGTTCCAAAGGAAGAGGGGTATTTCCTATCACCTAGTGTGCCCACAGTCAGTGAGGACGACCCAACCTTCTCCAACCTGCAAGGGGCACTGCCTTCCTCAAAGTCACCCACCCCGGCTGGTCTGGCAAGACAGCACCAAATCCGAAGGGACCTCAGGTGCCCAACCTTTGCAAAACCCACCCACCTCTCACTTTTACCCTGCCCCATCTTGTTTCAAAGATGGGAGGGGATATGAAGGAGGTAGAGAGACACCCATGATTGTCAATCCCTTGGTCAGCCAGCTACCACACAGGATGCTCCCTGTGGGTGGGTGGGTGAGTAACTGTGCACAGCCGGTCCAAGTGTGCATGGAGGAGGGGCACATGATGGGAAAAAAATAAAATTAAAAAAACACAAGACTGTTTCCTTGTCCCTGAACATTATTACCAGGGACATGCTGTGGGTGGTTAGAAATGGAGAGGAACTGGTCCAGAACCGAAAAACCCTTCAGCTGGGGGCCTGGTGGACACCTCAGCAGTGTGAGGAGCTGCAGCAAAGAAGCTGCAGCTCGCCTTTCCCAAGAGGAGGGGGTCGCAGCAGTTCAGAGGCCCCAGCCAGGAAAGCCAGGTGACCAAGGCCAGAGCCGAAAGCTGTAAAGTCTCAGAGGCTCTGAGCATTCCCAATCCGCAAGAGTCAGGAGACTAGCTGACCCCTGGGAGCACAGGCCGCCAGAAGGGCAGGGGAGAAGCCAGGCAGCTCCAGCCCCGGGAGCTGAGGCCCAGAGAAGCATCGCCGCAGGCGGGGTCGGCCCTATGGACCTGGGATCTCCGGCCGGATCTGGGGCCAGAGAGGTCGGAAGGGACAGCCTGTAAACTGCTGGAGGAGGGAGGGCCAACGGGAAGACGGAACAGCCCGGGGCGAGGGGCCGTCTGGAGGGGCCCAGTGGGGAGCTCTGGACACAGAGGGACGGCAGCAGCCTGAGAGAACAGGGTAGAAGAGGCGGAGGAGGGGGCGGCGGCGGCAGAAGCAGAGAACCTGTGCGCGGGATGTGGAGCAGGCGGCGAACAGACGAGGGACTGGGGACAAGGACCGGGTGGGGGCGGACTGGGGCGCTTGGGGGCGTGCCGAGGGAGCCGGGGGAGGGGGCTAGCGCAGGCCCGGGGGTAGGGAAAGGCGGGGGTCCCTCCAGCAGCTCCGCCCGCCCCCGGCCCCTCCTCCAGCCCCCCCCCCCCCCCCCCCCTCTTCTGGCTCGGTCAGCACGAGCTCCAGACCGTGCACCCACCGCCCCCGCGCACATGCGGCAGCTCCCCTGTGTCCCCCGCCTACCCCGCGCCCCCGGCCCCTGCAAACTTTCCTGGTGACCCCCCCCCTCCAATCTCAACCGAGGTCCCGACTGAAAAGCGCCCACTCCTTCCATGCCTCTCCCCCGCCCCCAATGCCGGACCCCGCCCCCTCCTTCGCCCTCCCGCCTGCCCCCGCACACTCACGCGCTCCCCCAGGATCCGGCTCCGCTCTGCTCGGGCTCGGCAGCCCGATGCCAGTCTCCGCCGCCGCTACCGCCGCCGCCGCCGCCGCCACCACCGCGGGACCAAGCCAGTACGAGCTGTGGCAGGGCCCCGCCCCTAGCTCCGCCCAGGTCCACGCCCCCAAAGCGCCTCATGAATATCCATGAACCGGTGAAAACCGGGAGTGGATAGACCGTGCGGAATCCGCCGGGTCTTACGTGAACAGGCGCAGCCCAGGTACTCAATTATTAATGAGACTTGCAAATGAGGGGCCGGCCACAGGCTCAGACCCCGGCGAAACTGACGCAACTTAGCTGCTAAAGAGCGGTTGGGCAAAATGGCCACCGAGACGACTGCCTAGAGAGGAGACTGCCTTAGGACGGCCCAATTCTCAGGCCCAGCCGCCTGTACTGATTGCAGCACCAGAGTCACGGCTAGGGAAAAGGTAACCATTGGCCAACTAGAGAGGCTTCCTGTGCAAACACCTAAGGGCCTACGCAACGTGGCCACTCCACGTGTATAAATTCAGGTTTAGAGCCACCGCGGGGATGACTGGAAGCTCTATTTTCCTCGCTAATCCTCATTTATCTCCTGTTATGCTCCCTTCCCATATATAAACTCCTCCTAACCTAAAAATGCGGCATACTCATTTCCTCCCATAAGAAAAGCTTCACACATACTCCACACCTTTCCTGCATCTCCATCAGACTTACACCCCCCACCACACACACACACACACACACACACACACACACACACACACACACCACTCATCCTCCCCAATTCCCCGGGCTCAGGTTTCCATTACCCCTGCTACAGGGAAGCTGGTCAATCCCGATTCCATTATCTAAAGACTTGGAAAACCCTTGACTCATAGGTGATTAAGGATGGAGCCAGAGCTGCCCCCTCAGCTTGGCTAATGGAGTGCAACTATGAGAGAGACTTCCTAATCAGATCAGCTCTCATTTCTAGACTCTCAGGTGGCCCATCCCAGCAGGAGAGTGAAAAACGATGCTTGTCCAGCCGGGAACAGAACAGGATGTACCTGGAGACTTGCTTCCCAGATGAAGGGTCAGAAGAGTGCAGTAAACACAAAAGTGGCAGCAATACAACAGGGCTAGAGAGAAGGCATAAGGACATGGTTTCCAAAGTCAGTTCCCTTTATTAAATGTTGATTTTTCACAGACCAGAAATACAAAATAAAAGTAGAAATAGGCCCCGGTTAGGAGCTACAGACCTGACCTCACATGACCCCTGCTTGCAGCAACTTGACCAGGACAAGCAGCAGCTATATCCCAAAGGCAGGGAAAGCAAGACAAGGCTTTGGATCCTGCACTGCCCTGCCTCCCACCCAATCTCTCCCGTAATTATAAAGAGCCATCCTTGTGAAGCAGCAGAGCAAGACACCTCCCCTGCTGCCCCAGGGAAGCGCATACGAGCAGGAGAGCTTGTTCAGATGGCATGGAATCCAAGGACTACATTTCACACGAGGAGAAACTGGTACCAAAACACAGGGCGCGGAGACTGGGAGGGGTGACAGGGTACAGCCCAAGAAGAGAGAATTTTCCTCCTCTCTACTCATCAGATCCTGACGCCGAGTCTTCGGAGCTGGGGGGAGTACTGGCTAGTTCCTCTTCTTCAGAGTCCTGAAAACCAAAGGTCTCTTAAAGGGAAAGGTGTAGAGTCCAGGTGTGCCCCCCAGCCACTTTTCAGTGAAGAGTCCCCAAGTCCCAAGCCCATCCCTAGACTCCAGCACTAGCCTTCAGAACCACAGAATTCCACCTCTCATTTCTCTCAAGGGCCAACCACAACCCTTGGTCCAGAAACACCTGCCCCACCAACTCAGACGCCCCTCACCCTCCCAGGCTCCAGAGCCCCCGACTCCTGCTGCACCTCACTCCGCCTCCTCTTCTTTTTGCTCTTATTCTCTCCTGAAGAGCTCTCGTCGCTAGACACAAACTCTTTGCTCTTGAAGCTCTCGCTCAGCTGCCTCGACGCAGACTTGGATGACGAGCCCCTAGAGGGTGCGGATTTCTTCTCCATCTTTACCTTTACTTTCTTCTTCTTCTTTGACTTATCCCTAGATTAGCAAGAGGGGAAAGGGGCTGGGCCCTCAAGTTCCCACCCATGGTCAAGGCCAAATCTCTCCTGGCTTTAACAGGGCCTTTCCCAATCCCAGCCACGCTGCCCAGCTCACTCTAAATGTGCACAGCCAGCCACCTCAGCCCCAAGTGCCCCAAGGGAGCATGTCATAAATGAATAACCGGAAGAATCAAGAGCTACAGCCTGAAGCAGCCCTATATGCAAAATGTACTTAAAACCTCTTACTTTCTCTTTAAAAATCCATGTGAATTATGCTCCGTAATAACGAGTATTTTTCATTTCCCCATACCTTCAAATCAAACTGACCCTCTTAGGAAAATGAGCCATATTTATCCCAGTGACTTGGGAAACTCTCTAGCACGTTACCCGTACCTGGGCAACTGCCTACCCAGCTCTGAGAAGCACTGCCCACCACAGGCAGAAGCGTATCTATTATCTTTGACACCCCGATCCTCAACCTGGAACTGCAAACATACCTGCCAAGAAAGTGGCTACGGGGCCATTTTGTTCCCAAGACTCACCTTTTGGAAGACTCACCCCGGCCCCCTTCATATTCTTTCATGGCTTTTTCATATTCCCTCCTGGCATCCTCAGCCTTGCGATCCCACTCCTGTCTCACACACACACACACAGACACACACACACAGATACACACACACACACACACACACAGGAAAAACACAGGGAAAAATGAGGCCTCTTCCCTGACACAGGCTAAACCAATACAACAAAGTCCCACCAACCCCTCATGTCTGCTGCTACTTACCTCTTTCTTCTCTTTGGACATTCCCTTCCAGATCTCGCCTGCCTTCTTGGAAAGATCCGTGATACTGATGCCAGGATGGTCTGACTTGATCTTCTCTCGGCTGGCGTTGAGCCACAGCATGTAGGCAGACATGGGCCTTTTGGGGGCGTTAGGGTCTTTGCCTTTCTTTACCTACGTTAAGAACCCAAATGCCTTCGGCCGTCTATTTCCACAAACCGCCCCGTCCCATCTTCCCAAAGAACTTATCTGGACAATTTCTTAGGGGGATAAAATGGAGAGAAGACTAAGTAGCGTCAGGCCAGACTGAGAGCTCCCCAAGGGCAAAGACAATGTCTTCCTCCCCTCTGCACCCCAGGGTCAAGCTCACTAGGGGCCCCTTTCCTTGGGCTCCTGGCACAGAAGAAGCCTGCCCCCAATTCAAATCTCCCAGAAGCTGATTATCTCAAGGGCCAGAGTGAAAAATTTCCAAGATATTCATTCCTCAAGGCCATCATCACTGACTATAAAAATCAGCCCCGGAGGACCGGTCAGCAGGCCGTACTGGTGGAGGACGGAGAAGGTAAAGAGAACAGCTTCCCCAGCGCCCTCCCACTTAGCAGAGTCTCTACCTCCACGGGCTTCTTGCGACTCTTGCGATCCTTGGCCATCTTGGCCTTTTTAAGCTGCTTCCGTTTCTTCTCTTCCCTGTCACTGTCACCCTCATTACTGGAGGAGCTGGCAGAGGCGTTGCTGTCAAACCTGTCAAGGAGAGTGGGGCTTAGACTCGGGGAGAGAGGACAGCACCCCGCAAGCTCAGGACAGGAGGAAAATGAGCCCAAACATACCTGCCCAGAAAGGAGAGAGGGAGGAGGACCACGGCCTCCCCCCACCAGGCCCCAACCCTGCCTCCTCCCCTGTGCTGAGGTGGCTTCAACCACATCCTCTCCAGACCCAGCCATGGCAATGGGTTACTTGCTAAGTCAATCAGCGAGAAACAAATGAACCAACGCGCTCCAGTGGCTCTCCTCGGTCATGCCCTACCTAACCCAGGTCCTACACCGTCCCCACATTCCTGGGGACAAAACCACTCTCTGGCCTTGCCCAGAACATGCCATTTCACCGCTTCCTTTGATCTAATCGTTTTAATCTGCCCTGTAGTCTTTTCCGAAGAAGAGATAATTAGTTACTATATAAAAAGCGGGGAAAACCAACTTCAGTCCAACCCAGTGTAACCCAGTACCTGTTGCACCTGGAGCTCCTCAGAAGGTGGAGCTGCTTTACACCTCAACGGTGCTGAGCCGTTTTCAAGGCATTTGCACAAGCATTTGCTCACTGACCTCATAAGTATGCGGCAAGCACAACTAGTGGACTCCAGCAGATTTTTTTTTTTTTTTTTTGCCACCCAACATTCATTCCCAATTCTTCTGAATTAAGCGAGTTCCAATTTCCTGCTGGGAACCACCTTGCCCCATTCAGGAAGGGCCTACCCCAACCACAGGCTCGAAGGGCAGGTAAATGGCTTAGTTCTGGCCCATCAGAGCACATCCTAGTAACTCAGACTCAGGAAGGGGCAGTAACCACATTGTTTACCACTGCTCTGAGCAAACTGGCATTTCTGGGTGTTAAACCAGTAGGATTAAGCCTGTCCAAAGCTTCTCAGGGTCATTTAACACCGCATGGGGCAAACCTATCTAAAAATAAGGAAATCAGAAAAAATAAGATTCCCCACAGCTTATAAGCAGCTGGGTCCAAGTGCCTGAAGCCAATTCTATCACCAGACTCTCCAGTTAAACAAGCTTATAAAATTCCCTCTTACGCTAAAGTCAGTCTGAGTCTTTTCTGACATCAGCGATCAAGAGTCTCGATGGATACGGCACGGGGAGAACACTGCCATCTCACAGGTGAGGACACCACGATGCAACGCCTGACCCAGTGATCCCCAGCTGGGAAGCTGGCAAGCACTGATCCTTACTCCCATTCTCTCTCCACTGTCATCTTCTGGCTCCACAATGTGCCTTGTACTTACAAAGCATCTTGACAACCTCCAAAACACTTCCACGTATCACTCACGGGAGGTCACTTTTCCACCCTCGGTCCGTAGGTAACGCTGACACGTGGGAACGTCCAGAAATATCCTGGTCCCCTAAGTTTACAGGCCGCCACCTCACCCCCACGAGGGGGACCCAAAACTCACTCCTCTGCCACATCCTCCTCCTCTTCACCTGGGTTGAATGACTCATCTGAAAAAGAGCACAGGATACATCAACTCTGCCCCCATGGAAATCCCAGACGCCCAGCCCCCGCCCCATGGAAGAGCCGCCCCGCCCCCATGCACAGCACTGCCAAGGCGAGCCCACCGGTTTCTTCTCCTGAGTCATCACTGCTGTCGTTGGCGTTCTCCTCCCGGATCTTGCCCTCCTCCTTCATCCGTTCCAAGTAGGCATCGTGCTGGTCTTCGTCGGAGTCGGCGTATTCATCATAGCTGGGGTTCATGCCCTAGTCAGGGCAGAGGTGAGAGTGAGGGCCAAACCACCCTGGTGCCTGTAGGCTCAAAAAAGCGCTCCCCATGCCTGTGAGTAGATCAGAGCAGCGCCCAGAAGACCCTGGGGCTGGATTGTCCACACGCAGCCAACGTGCAGGGCCTTTGCCCCAGACTTCCTGCTGGCGGGGTTAGTCCAAGCCCCTCCCCCTCCCAGCCCCACTGGGGGCTCCTGAGGGGCTGCAGAGACTGCTCTAAGGTCATGCTGAGGAAACCTGCACCAGGAGGGGGAAGGGGTCACACGCACCTCTTTTTTCTATAAGAGTAAGAAGAGAAAAGAGAGTGAAAAAGAAGCCAGACGAACCCCTGCCCCTTCGCCCCGCAGAAAGAACAGGAGAGAGGCTCATCCTTTCCACACACACAGGTACCTCTTTCAATCCTCGGTTTTTGATGTTGAGTTTTTTTGCATTGACAAAATCAAACAGTTTTCCATACTCCTCCCTGTGAGGAGAGATGCACCACATTACTAGACAGGCAGGGCCAACACAGGGGTGGACCCCATGCTGTCCTGACACCCATGGGCCAGGACAGACCGTGGGGCTTGGAGCTCTTGACCGCACTATTCCAACCCAACAGCTCAGAGACTCCCGGAAGACGGCAGGAAGAAAGAGTCAGGCACTAGCCTTGAAGGAAACCTACACGGTCTCAAGAGTTCTGGGAAATAAAAGGTGGGGAGGGAGATGCACCTATTTACCAATGTGCACAGAGCAAGGGGAGGATGCAAGGGGAGGGGACGTGTTCATCTTTTTACTGGTCTGTATCTCATACTTCTCAGGGTTGTTATGAGGATTAAGTGTGAAGATGTTTGTAAAACGTTTAGCCCACAGCGAGCACTCAATAAACATTAGCTGCGTGTTCTCGGGCACAAAGCTCATTCCAGGAAAGAGGGAGATAGCATTTCCCTCACGGGGGCAGTGGAGGAGAAGAAGGGCTAATACCAAACACACAGAGCTTTCGTAATACGGAGAACGACTTTTTTCTTAATTACAGAAAGAAAGCAATGGAGAGGCTGCCAAGGCCTGAGCACTCCAAGGAGGACCAAATTCCAGGAAGCAAAAGAGAAATCCTGCTCGAGGCCTGGGGAGTCAGGGCAGAGTCCCAACCCTGGAGAGTACCCCAGGCCATGCCAGCCTTCCCGGTCGAGGCTGGGTCAGGACCAGGATGCCCAGGAAGTGACTGGCAGAGTCTCTCACCTCTCAATGCTACTGAAGGTATACTGAGTGCCCTGCTTGGTCTCAATTTCAAAGTCAAAGGAACGAGTGGTGGTGGTACCACGGGCAAAGTTGACAAAGGAGATCTCATCGAAGCGGATGTGCACAGGTGGCTTGTGGACGTAGATGAAGCCCCGCTCCAGTGGGTACAGCAGCCCCGAGCTGGCCTTGTAGGAGCAGGTGATGCACTGGGCCCCCGAGTGCCTGGTGGAAGGTGCAGGGAGCTCAGTCAGTGCCGCCTCAGTAGCAGGAGGTGCAGTGTGTGCTCAGGCCCTCAAGTGAGTAAACCTCACTACGCTGCTATGATGGGGGCAACTGACGCCATCAAGCCACAACCCAACCAGGCCTCCGAACAGCTGCATTCCCATCCCAGGACAGCTTTACCACGGAGACACGGCACAGCCCATCCCCAGCAGGCCACGGGCCCAGGCCTGTACTCTCACCCTTGGAAGTTGCCTGGGACTGTGATCTTGCGGTTCACCAGGGCTTTCATGACCCGGCTGACCATCTCATAGAGGGAGCCTGACATGTTCTTGGTGAGCCGCCCCTCAAAGCGCTTCTCCACCTCTTCCCTGCAAACAGGAAGACGTGGTCACGAGCACTGCTGCCTTCTGCTGCCACACCTGCCTCTGGCCTGGGCCAGGGACACACTCACTCGTTCATGTTGAGAGTCAAGGAGATGTCCTCGTCCTTCGAGAAGAGGAGGATGAGGAAGTGGTAGCGGGTTTGGCCCTGCTTGATGGGGGGATCCAGGCTGATCTGGGAAGGAAGAGCCGACCAAGTTCAGCACCAGTCAGTGCTCCACAGGAATGTGCTGGTTAACTAAACACTGGTGAGATACGTCTACTAAAGACACGGGCAAAACCCAGGGCAATGCACCCCCAGCGGCTTCTGCTTTTACCACAAAAAACATCTGGCGCTGGTCCTTGTGGGGCAGCAGAAAGAGACGCAGCACTGTGGTGTAGGGGATCTTGTAGTCAAAGGTCTTGCCGTGCAGGTGCAGAAAGGTGGGGTAGATACGGATGTCATAACGGCCTCGGGGAGTCAGACACTGCAGCTCCCGGAAGATGCAGATGGCGTCTCCAGTGGCCTGGATCACATCCGCCTTCGACAGCACGTTCTGGGCAAAGGCCTGCAAAAGCACACACTGGTAATCAAGCAGCAGAGACCCCACCCCTGGGCTGTCTGGGGCCTGCTCCACACCACCTGCTCCCAGGGCAACCGGGGAAGGCCTCACCTCAACGGGGTCCACACCATCCTCCTGGGTGGGAGGCACATAGAAGCGCACCTCCATGAGAGAGACCTCTGCATCGTCATTCTGGTGGAATTCCAGGGTCACCTCATTCTTGCCTGTGGTGCACTGGGACACGTTGCTAAGAGGTATCTCGAAGACCGGCTGGTCGCCAATGTCGAAGGAAAGCAGCTGCCCTGGGGGAAAAGGCGTATCGAGCCACAGGCTCTCCCCTTGGCTCTGCATAAACTATGTCCCGCCAGACTATAGGTTCCCTAAGGACAGGGCACTGAGGCTATTTTGTTAATACTGTACCCCAGGGACTGGGCACAGTGCACCGTTGGTCGTCGATTCAAGTACATGATAAATTACAAACTGACAGGAGATCAGAAACAGTGGCAGTAAGAGAGTAAAACAAGCTAAAGGCTGAAACCCTTCATCCTTCCTTCTCCCCCCAGACCTCAATCTTCCGCAAGACTCACCACCAAACTTCACTGTTCCCCAGTTCCAACCCTTCACACAGAGGTCCTTCTCCATGAGCTCCAGGCGATAGTGAGTTTTGAAGAAATCAGAGAGTTTCTCAAACTCCTGTGAGTAGAGGGAGAGAACAAGCCCAGTAAACCCCAGTGGCGTTAACACAAACTTGAACATTCTGGGATTATCTATTTCTGAGAAACTGTCCAATATACCTTTTATCAGAAATCCACACTGACTTAAAGTCTCAGCTATAAAGCTATTTAAAAGGCTTTTGAGGGCTTCCCTGGTGGCGCAGTGGTTGAGAGTCTGCCTGCCGATGCAGGGGATGTGGGTTCGTGCCCCGGTACGGGAAGATCCCACATGCCGCAGAGCGGCTGGGCCCGTGAGCCATGGCCGCTGAGCCTGCGCGTCCGGAGCCTGTGCTCCGCAACGGGAGAGGCCGCAACAGTGAGAGGCCCGCGTACCGCAAAAAAAAAAAAAAAAAGGCTTTTGGAAAAGGTTGTTTCTGGAGACCGGCTCTCAGGCTGGGGGAGGAGTAAAGGACTGACATTCCTGGCTATGCACCTCACAATGGTTTTCTGACTTTGTACAGGTATTGCTTTAGTGAAAGTGGAAATGAAGATGAAGTGAAGTCTTTAACTCAAGCAGTTCAAAATGAAAAAACAAAACCCAAACTAAAGCATCAGGTAAGACCCTGAACCTGGAGAGAGGCAATAGTCAGAAACCACCAAAAAATCAAAACAGTAGAAACACTTCCGGAGTCAAGGCACAAAGAAACTCCCAAGACTGACACCCAAAGCTGAACACTGATTGCTTAATAGCTTCAATGGTCCTGCACTAAGGAACCCATACTAGCATTTACATGGTTATCAGAAAAAGGAGCCCCACTTCTCTCTAGAAGGTTAAGAATCAAGAAGACGGCACAGTAAAAAGGGGGCTATGGCAACAGGACACCTCACCGACTCCCGGAAGCCGTCGTACTTATAGACATGTCCGTTCTTCGTGAGCAGTTTAAGTCCGTGGCCCAGAGCTACTCGGCGCCAGATACCTTCCGTCAACTCCCCAGCCTGGATGTTGTCCACTTTGCCGGTCTTACTATTCTTGAAGATGATGCCCTGGCGGCTCAACCTCAGCCGACCATCATTCTGTTGGAAAAACAGGTCCAAATGCACGGGAACAGCACACAATGCAGACCAGGGTCAGTCCCACCCAGCACCCCTTCTGGGCTGGCCAGATAGCAACGCAGGAACAACAGCTGAAGGGGTGAGGGCCAATAGGAGACAAGCAGCCAGAAAATGTGGATTCTAATCCTGGCCCTGATCCAGAACCCTTGCAGGTCCTCAGTTTCGGATTCAGGGCTGAGCAGCAGGTGTGGTCCCTTCAGATTCTAACACTGTATAATTTTTATACTCTCTCAGGATTGCTTCTTGTTGAGGAAACACCAAGTACATATCATACTCTGACTCCTTTCCAAAGTCGCTACATTGATGATACTGCTACCTCATCAAGACAAGCTCTTGTTAGTAAACAAAACGTCTACTCCACCTCCCTCCCTCCACCTGTATTAAAAACCCAAACCCTTCTTACCATGGAGCCTTTCACCTCCTGATACACGTCGTTGAACTCCAGTGTTTCTGCCATGCTGACCTGCCGCTGTTAAGTGTACAGATACACGGCAGACTGGGAATCTGAATTCGAGAGAGGGAGATAAATAAGTACAAAGGACAACACCTCATTCTGCCTACGGATGGAGCCAAGTGGCAACCCTTGCTGTGCCTGGGATGTCTCAAGATCTCCTCTGCCTGGGAACCTACAGGCCGACTCTGCCGAACTCCAGGGGCCAGGCCCAGCCCGGGCTGAAAAACCAGGCCTGCCTGAAGTAGCGCTTACATCCCAACCAGACACCCACTCTGGGCACTCCACCGGGCGCCATGGCAACAAGCAGCGGAGCCCCAGGACCTGCCCGGGAGGCAGCACCTCGCCCGCGCCCCAACCCAGCTCAGAGTGCAGGGTTTCCCTCCCAGAGCCCCCGCCGCGACGCGGTCCCGGACCCACAGTTCTCCCCTCCCCCTAAAATGGATTCGCCCGCCGCCCGCGGATTCCAACGCGGAATGGTCCATCACGCGCATCCCGCGGGGGAGCAGGGCCCGCGCCCTCCTGGGGAACGGGGACGGCGACCACCCACCTTCTCAAGCTGTCGCCTCGCGACGGCCCGGGTACGGGCAGTGGGCGCGCTGGGGGACGCAGAGCGGGGGTGGGGACGCGGGGGATGGGGGGGACGCTGGGGAGGCTTTTCCCGCGTGCGCGGCCCAGCGTCCCGCCACCGGAAGCCCGGCGCAGACCATAGAGCAGACGAGCTGGCTAGAGAGATGCGAGCCCGGCCCGCCTTAGCGGCGGTCACATAGAGCGTCGTCGGCGCTGGAGGACCTGAGGGAAGAGGGGTGCGCTGAAGTCTCACCCGCTTGGCATCCGACTAGAAAGTGGGAGCGCGTCGGGCTCTTTAAAAATTACAGACACTTCAGGGGATGACTAGGTTTTAAAGAGAAGTTGTGTAGTTGTATTTTATCAGACTTTCCACAAATGCGTGTGTACGTGTTGGAATGATGTGTGTCCTCTCTCTCCTGCACAATAGTGGTTTCGTGGAGTAGAAAGGAGTCTGTGGGACCAAAAGGAAAATATTTCATGAGTTGTGGAGAGAAATGACCCCTCCCACTGCCTTCTCTGAGAATGCGGGTGTTGGTGTGTCTGTGACTGTACTGCCCTCCCCTGTCACATGGGATTGGATCCTTTTTGAAATGAGTTCACTGCATCCAAAAACTTCACATCAGTAACTGCAAGTTGTGAGTCGCTTGGAAGGGGCTGGCCAGCGGCAGTATCAAGTTAGAGTGTTAGGTGTCAGATTCACCATGGAGCCGGAACTGATCTGAAATCACATCAGCCTGGGATTGCAGAAACCAGGCCCCGCCTTATATAGTGCTAGGGTGCGACTTGCAAAATCAGAGGAGGCCAGACCTGGAAGACATGTTTGGGTTCATCTGCTCCAACCTCCTTTTGCAGATGGGAAAGCTGAGGCCCTAAGAGGAGCGGCCCAGGGTCTCAGTTGGCAACAAAGCTGAAGACTAAGAATCCAGATCTACTTACCCCAGTCTAATTCTCCTCTGTCGTCCTCACCGTGACCCTACATTCAGAATGACTGATAATATGTGTCGTGTATGAAGACATCAGGACAGAATATTTGAACTCAAGATTTCTCTGACAATCTGACCTACTGTTACACCAGCTTGCTAACTCGATCCTGGGACAAGAGACAACGGGAATGCCCTGTTGCTCCCTGAACTCATAACTTTAACCTCTGGGTAATGGCTGTTACCGCACTATCTAGCAACATAAATTCAACAAGATTCAATAAATATGTATTGAGCTCTGATGCAGTGATAAGATTTGAGGAAACTAATAAACAAGATGGAAACAGCACCAGCCTTCCAGGACCACGTAATCTAACAAATGATTCAGATAAGTAAACTGACAGTAAAACAAAACGCCCAGAAAAACCCAGTATGATAACGCTGTATTAGACGTAGAGTTTCAGCCACTGCCAACATGAGTAGGAAATGGGAACTGTAGGACTCTTTAATCACCCCTTCCCAGGAGACCAAGAGACCCCCTCCCCATGACCCATGCTATTAGTGGCAACTCGAGAAAGGAGAGGATGGCTGTAGAATCGAGCAGCGTTAGGAAGACCCTCAGGAATGCAGGCTGTTAGGTGGCTGGGGGGTGGGATATTGCAAGGGGCTTTCAGGAGAGCATGAAGCAGCTGGTGAGCCAGGCTGAAGATGCAGCATAAGAGAATGGAACAGAAACGGTTCACGGAGTGCAGATAAAACATGAGTCCCAGAGGGCCCTAGCCAGATGCATCCTGGGCAATCAGGAGCCTGGGATTGGAGACCCCACCCCTGCCATGACATCACAGGGGAGTGGGGTGGAGACGAACAAAAAGGGGGTCCCCCACCCTGGCCCTGGACTCTTAGCAGCCCAGAGTGTCAAGAGCAGAGGAAGGCTGAGCCCTGGGCTAGGGTTGCCTGACTTAAAGGAACAGGCTCCCCATTCCTCAAGACCCTCTAAGCTGCCCCCTCCAGGCCTCCATCTCTTGTCTCCCCATCCCTGTGACCTCTCCTCCTTGAGGCCACCATCGGGTCTCTTCTGAGGGGTCACTGTCTCAGCATGAACTGCATCTCGGATTTCTTCACCTACGAGACCACCAAGTCGGTGGTTGTGAAGAGCTGGACCATCGGGATCATCAACCGAGCCGTTCAGCTGCTGATCATCTCCTACTTCGTGGGGTGAGTCTGTGGCCCTCAGGTCCAAGAAGGAGGACTTCCCGGCCTCCGGTCCTCCCCGTCCTGCCCCTGGTGTTGCTGCCCAGCTGCCTGAGCTTCTCCCCGCTCGGGGCCCACCGTCTCTTCCATGGGGCCACATCCCAGAAACTGGCTTCTGCTGCCGCCATCGGGGATCTTGTCCCCAGATGCGTGCGTTTTCCCAGTAAATCCTCCGGAGTTGGGCAGCGGCCTCTATGCACACACACCAAGGAGGGGAGCCCTTGCCCCTGCACCACCCTCCACCAGGAGAGGTCCCAAGTGACCAGCTCCCCTCCCCTCTCTCGTCTCCCCCCCGCCCCAAGCAAGCCAGAGGACAGACAGACCCCACACACACACATCTTCCCATTCCCCTCAGTCCACTCTTCGGGGGTCTCGGAAAGACAGGGGAGCCAGGGAAGGGGAAGGGAAGGTGCCGAGACGAGGGAGATGGTGACGGGTTGACCAGGTGGATGGCAGAGGGGGAAGGAGGCAACGGACCCGCTGTGGAGTGAGGAACTCCTGTCTGGCCGGGGGAGATGCTGAGAGAACGTGGAAGGGGAGAAGCCCTGGCTCTTGGAGGGCAGGACAAAGCGGGGCGTTGGGTGAGGGCCTCTGTCCCTGGGGAGGGGTGGGGAGAAACACAGGTGCAAATGCCACTCAAGGGGAGAGCTACTGTGGAGAGAAGTGGCTTTTCTGAACATGATGTAAGGACTCCCCTCAAGGATCCAGAAACGCCCCCCTTTGTCAGAAGGCATAAATTCCCTACATCTACCTGACGTTGTACCCTAGAACCCATCCTGGGAGCTGCTTAAGAGCCATCAAGGTCCGAACACCCCCCTCTCGGCCCCCACCTCTTGGAGGCAACCCGCTGCACACACCCACACACAGAGAGATATATATGCGCAGAGCGGACGATGGCCGGGGGGCAAACACAGGTTCTGTCCTTCTTGTGGTCATTTGCATTAGGAAAGCTGGGCAGAAACCTCGGGGGTTTTCTTTCCTGGCACGCGGGTCTAGGCTCGTGCTGTTCCCCGAGACAACAGTTCTGCGCGTGTGAGACAGGAAGCCACTGATGCGTGCCAGGAGTTAAGGCAAGGAGATCAAAGGCGGCCTGTGTGCGCGTGGGCGGGGCTGCGAGAGTGAGCCCGCTGGTGTGCGAGGCGCCGGCGTAGCACGCGGGTGTGTGCCTGGAAAGGTGGGCAGGCGTGGATTAAGGGATCTGTTGTGCACCACACGCTTGCTGAGAGGCAGTGGGCTCCGTTCACGTGGATGTTGGAGGTGAGGCTGCACAGCCAGTGCACCTCTCGGAGATATTAGAGGAGGGATTCAAGCTTTGGGGTAGGATTAAATGGCGTTAAATGAAGTTCCCTTCCAACTCGTGGTTTCACAAGATGTGATGTTTGCAAACGTTCCCCAGCTGCATGTCCAGCGCCTGGGGCAAAGTTGGTGCTTAAAGGCTCCATGTTCCCGTGTATATGTGAGGCTGTGGTTGTTTATAGCCGCAAAATGGTACCTCGCTGGTCCAGGTGAGCGCAGAAGCTGCCTCAGCACATTCCGGCCTGGCCTGGCTCCGTGGGCTCCAGGCAGGAGATTGATGGAGGGGAGACACAGCAGGCTCCAGCCCCCCCACTGCCCTTGTCTCTCCCTCGTGCTGATCGAGTCTGATGCTCCATCCTCAGTGCTGGAGCCCAGCCTGCTGGGGCGGGTGTGAGAGGCTCTTTGGCGTCTTGATATCCAACCCCATCGATCTCCCAGCCTGACAGCTCCCCGCAGAGCAGTGCCTGGCAGTTACATCAGTGCGGTCTGTGGCTCAGCCCCTGGCCTGAGCCCCATCTTTGTGCACATGAGCCCGTGCACTGTTAGGACTGCACGAATCCATTGTCATGAATGTAGAAAAAAATGTATCAAGCATCTCTTCATGACAGGCATTAGGCACCGAGGAGAGAGCGGTCAGCAAAAGCAGGAAGGGTCATCACCCTTATGGAGCTGACAGTGCTAGAGACGGATATTAATCAAATCATCTCCACAAACAAATGTAAAATTCCAGCTGTGGCTTAGGGTTGAAGAAGGGCCGCACAGAGCTAGGAGGGCCACCAGTGCAGAGGTGTTTGAATTTGACCGGGGTCGGGGAAGTAAGGGAAGGCTTTCTGGAGACGTAACATTGAAGCCGGGAGCTGAAGGATGAGTAGAAGCAGCCCAGGTGAAGGAAGGGAAGGAAGGGGGTTCAAGGCAGGGAAACCCAGCTCTGCAAAGAGAAAGAGGCTGGCAAATGCGGGGAAGACAAGGTCTTTGTGGCTGGAGCAGAGAGAGCAAAGGCGAGGATGGTGTAAGATGGGGGTGCTGTCACAGGCAGAGGCCCTCAGATCAGACACCCTCAGATCTTTCGTTTCTACAGAAGAGTAATGGATGCGGATGGGAAGCTACTGATGCGTTTTAACCTGTGTGTGTGTGTGTGTGTGTGTGTGTGTGTGTGTGTGTGTGTGTGTGTGTGTGTGTGTGTGTG
>NW_020837958.1:1772498-1910128 GCF_003676395.1 Aethalodelphis obliquidens | reverse complement strand
GTGTGTGTGTGTGTGTGTGTGTGTGTGTGTGTGTGTGTGTGTGTGTGAGAGAGAGAGAGAGAGAGAGAGAGAGAGAGAGAGAGAGAGAGAGAGATGGGAAGATTGCCCTGGCTGGTACACCAAGGATTGCAGTGGGTAGAAGTGGATACAGGAGAACCTGTTAAGGGTCCATGCAGTCATGAGAAGAGAGATGATCACGGCTTAGACTCAAGAGAATCTGAAAGGATTTTTAGTGCTTTGATGTTAATGCTTAACTTGAATCTCTTCTGTATGAGCCCAGCCAGGTAGACCAGATGCACAGCTTTACCTAGGACGTATGTGACATGAGCCAACCATTTCACACAGCAACACACCACCTACTCGACCACACACACACACACACACACACACACACACACACACGAGAGGCCAGGACTTACAGGTGTTTCTCACGTTTTCTTTTCAGGCCCAGGTGGTAATGGCCAGTCTCCTCGGGGGGTGGGACTTCCTAAGAGGCAACCCCCTTCCTGTATCCTGTGGGCCCCTGAGGTGGAGGAAGAAGATCCCTGGGGCCTGAGGCCCCAGCAGCAGCGGGCAGCGCTTGGCCTGAGGTTGGTTTCCAGGGAAGCCACCTTCCTGGAAGCCAGCAGGGAGGGCATTCCCGGCCCTTTGATGCTCCATCCACGGGAAGGGCCTGTGGAGGTTGATGGCGCCCCTGACCCGTCCCAGCCCTGCTCTTCCCGCCCTGTTCCTCCCCCTACGAGGCCCATCTGCACAGCCACCCGCTCTGATTCATGACATTCAGCCTCGTGTAAAATCTTATGGAGCTCAACGTGCAAAGCAGTTAAAGGGGGAGCCTCTCTAGTTTAAAGAGCGGGATGTGGAATCCCGCCTTCTCGGCCCAAGGTAGCCCCTGAGCCACCTGGACGGCACACCAGGTGCCTTGTGGTGGGAAGAAGTGTTGAAGCCCCTCCTGCAGGTCAGGAGAGAGGAGTGGTTTTCATTCTTGTGTCCCCTGCACCCTCACCGCAGCCCCGTGAGGGGGAGACCTGGCTAGAAGCCTGGCTCCGGCACCAACAGGAGTGGAGCTTAGACAGCTCACTTTACGTCTCTACGTCTCAGTCCCCATATCTGGAAAATGGGTGTAGGAATGCCCCCTCCGAGAGTCCTGGGAAGGGGAGGCGACATAAGCCCGTGCCTGCCTGGGACGGGTGACTCAGGAAGATGGTGACAGTTGTTATTTCTCAGATTCCCCTGCATGTCCCCCTTTTGCTCGGCCCAGCTCACACCTTCCTAAGAGACCCCTCTGCTCCCCACACACGCGCGCGCGCGCACGCGCACACACACACACACACACCCTCCCCGGTCTCCTCCCTGACTCCCGGGGCGGGGTGGACAGGAGGGTGCTGGGACACTGCTCTGGCCTCCTTCCTTCACATCCCACCTGCCAAGGAGTTGCCACCCGCCTTCCGCTCTATAAATAATGAACCAGGAACACGAGAAAAAAACAAGTCAGAGCAGCAGAGTAAATGCCAAGAACTGAAGGCTCAGTCCTGCCCCATCTCCTCAGCCCTGGCCTCTGGAGACAGACTCAGTCCCTCTCTTCTGGAAATGCAGCATCCCCTTATCTTGAGCTGCCCTGATGATGCCTTTGGGCCCCACGGGGCCACTGAAACTCTTCCGCTTGTTATTTAACTCGGAGAGAGAATTCTGACGCGGCCGCACCTCCCGACCGGGTACAGGAGGAGCCATGAGGGTGGAGGACCAGAAGGAAAGAGGCTGGTTAATCGTCCCTCGAGCCCTGGACTCTTCCTCCTGAGACTCTCCTGAGCTAGGAGGTGCTGTCCCTGGCGATGGGGCAGGGCCAGCAGGACAAGGACCAGGGTCCAGCTCAGGGGGCCAGCTGTGGCCAGGCCCTGAGTGGAGCACAGCTGGGGACCGCCCCGGGGTGGCCGCGAGCGCTCTGGCCCTGCAGCCCTCTGCCGGGGTTGGAGCCTGCCGGCCAGCCTGGCGAGTCCGCACACTGCTCTGTGCCTTGGTTCCTTCGTTTGAAACGTGAGGATAATCACACAGGTGTCTCGTTGGGTTGTGAGTAAGGATTCAATGACTCCTCAGCACGTACAGCACTCCGTGTGCCGTGTTGATTATACGGTGATAAACAACCATCCGAACTCTGCTTCTCAGAGTTCTGAACGTGACCAGCCTTTCGGGACAGGGGAGGGGCTCCAGGAGACCATTTCACTGATCGACACTCAGAGGAGTGTCCGCTCCGTGGCCAGGCACACGGAGGTTCCAGAAGGGTGTGTGGCATCTGTGGCTCCCACCTGGGTGAGGGCACAGCAGCGGCAAAGGTGCTCCAGCTGCAACCTCCCTCCCTTCGCTCCAAGGGCCCCAGCCCGGGAGCTGGTGGCGCTCTTTTCGATGACTTCGCCGTTTTCCGTAATAGCGACGCTCCCTTCCCTTCTGCCAGGACATTAGACGGCAGGTGGGATGTTTATGGGAGCCGCACTCCCTCCGGAGGCCTTGATGAAACCCCTCCCAGTTTAAAAACAGAAGAAAAGTGCTAGGGAAGTAAAGCCGGCGGACTTCCACGGAGGCGTGGCGTTCCCGGGAACGTTTTACAAGCAGGCAAATAACTCTTAATAGGGCATCACTCAGAATGCTGCCTGGGATACGGCAGCAACCGTAAAACAGGTGACAGGCTAGGAGCCCTCTGCCAGGCTGGCTGTGACCAGCCTTTCTCTCCCACTCGAGACAGCATTCAGAATTCAGGGGCCTGCGGGAAGCCCCAATGGGGGGATGACTCCGAACCCTCTCTCTGAAAACGGAACAAGGAGCCGCTTGCAAACATCAGCCTGTGTTCCCATAAACAGGACCCCACAAGTGACCGTGACCCCGGCACGACCCGGGAGCTGCTCCCCTCTGCATCTCCCAACATCAGGGGGCCCCAGGGGTCAGAAAACTCCTGGGCTTGACGTCCTAACCCCTCCTCATAAACTCCTTGGGTCAGCCTGCGAGCTGCCCTCACCGCTTCCCAGCCTGGGAGCCCCCCAGCTTTGTCTCCTCTGTGCCACAGTCTCCGTTTCTGCCACTCAACTTCGTCTGATGGAGTTCTGCAGCCGGAGACCACCCTGGTTAGCATCAGAAAATGACCCTAACCCCCGCATTTCCAAAAGTGCACTCCTAGATTCCCTGATACGTCACCAGTGTTCTCCAAAGCTGAGCACATGCAGCACTTTCCAAACATATTTGAAGAGGTTTTCTGGTCTGCACAGCGGGGACGGTGAACGTGCCTCCCCACGTGCTGTCAGGAACAAGTACTGAGGCCCCGCGTGGTATTGAGGCCGAGAGTGGCTCGAGCCTCGAGGGCTGGGATGGGTGATTTCACGTGGAAAGGTGGGCACCTCGCGGAAACGCAGAGGGAAACAAGTGATGTGTCGGCGGGCCCTTCTTGCTGCTGGGGGAGGCTTGGAGGGCAGAAGGGAAGGGGCCCCTCCCCGATCCACGTGGTCCCGCACTGGCTTGAAGCTGCAGGGAGAAGCCAGTACAGGTAAATGCCCACTGGGTGGCAGCAGAATCCAACGAATAAGATTACAGGCCCCTCCTCCCTTCCCACCCGACTCCCTTTACCTGCCAGGTGAGGGCTTAGCAAGGCCCCTCCTTTCCTCCTCTGCCCCTTCTCACCGGACCCTTGCACAGACGGAGCCTCTGCGAAGCGCCCAGCTCCCAGGGCCTTCGCTGACTTGTTTGCTGAACACCTACTGTGTGTCAGCACCTAGGATACAGCCATGAGCAAAGCCTGGGATGCACAGAGTCAGAGGCCTGTGATCCTCTCCCTTCTCTGCCCAGATGCCAGCCAGAGAGGGAAAGACAGTGTGTTCTCAACAGGGGTGAAAACTGGTTCTTGGAGAATAAGAAAAAAACCTCACTCTTCTAATGTAGAAAGCACAAAAACACAAACAGGACATAAATGATATCTATGGTATTAAAATTTCCAGGCGGGTACAATTAGGGTAAAAGGGCTCTTTAAGGAGGAAGTGAGGGGAAAGGTAGAGAAACATGAGTTTAAGCCAAGCCAGGGCTCACTCGCAGGGCCATGCCTCCAGCACCCCTGCCAGGCACCCCATGTCCTCTTGATGGTGACAGGAAGGGGACCTCTCCCAGCCTCTGTCTGAAGGGTCTAGCCCCTCCTCTGTTGCTCTCCGCCCCTGCTCTCCTGCCCAGGTGGGTTTTCTTGCACGAGAAGGCATACCAGGTGCGGGACACAGCCATTGAGTCCTCGGTGGTGACCAAGGTGAAGGGCTTTGGACACTATGCCAACCGAGTCATGGACGTGTCTGATTATGTGACCCCACCCCAGGTAGGGTCCCCCTACCTACCCCAGGGTGCTTGGGTGCCCAGACACTGGGCAGGTTGAAGGGGAGAGGGCAAGACAGGGAGAGTGCCAATGGGATGCCCAATTGTGGCATCGGTGAGCCAGAGAACTCCTTCCCCGGCATCCGGGAGGTGTTGGGGGCTTGGGTCTGCCTCTCCACTAGGCAGCGCTAGGTATGGGGGAAGCTGGGTTTCTCTGTAGCCCTGGCACAACTTGTCCTGAAATCAAGGACAACACGCGGAGCAAGAAGGGCCAGGTGGGTGGAAAGAGCCTGGCTTGGACCCCACCTCTGCCTTTTATTAGCCCCGTGACCTTGGCCAGATCTCTTAGTCCAAGCCTTGGTTTCCTTGTCTGTACAGTGGGGATAACAGAATTAGCACCGTTGCATTTTTCCTCTCCCTTCTCCTCCTCCCAAGGGCACCTCCGTGTTTGTCATAATCACAAAGATGATTGTAACCGAAAACCAGATGCAAGGATTCTGCCCAGAGGTGAGGGGAGGACAGCATGGTCAGGGGGTGGGGTGAGGGTGTGAGCAGAGGCCCAGGGCCCAGCCTTGGAGCTGTGTCTGGGGACCTCCACCCTCCAGAGGCCGCCGATGGGCAGGCCCCGCCCCCGCAGGGGCCAGTGCGGGTCCTGCACGCACCTGTCTCCCTGCAGAGCGAGGAGAAGTTCCGCTGTGTGTCAGACAGCCAGTGCCAGCCCGAGCGCTTCCCAGGGGTGGGTGAGTGCAGCTTCTTCCCCACCTCTCACTGCCCCGCACTGTCAGTGGGGCCCTGGGGGCAGCACGTCCCCCCCAGGGGAGAAGCCACCCCAAGGGAAGGGGTGGGAATGGGCCTGTTCCATGTCACGCTGCCAGCACTGATGGATGCGGGCTGTGGGCCAGCCCGGCGGGGCTGCCCCCAGAGTTCCCAGGCCAGAGATGGTGCTGCAGACAGGTGTGCCATGAGGTGGCAAGTGCTGTCACGGAGGTACCGTGGGACCCCGGGGTGGGGGGGGGGGGCGGGGAGGGAGAGAGATTGGTTCCTGGCGGGTGACCCCGAATGGCTTCCTAGAGATGGGCCCTAAAGGATGGGTAGGATTTGGCAGGAGACAGAAGCTTCAAAAAGGGCATTCTAGGCAGAAGCAACAGAAGCAGCAAAGGCTCAGAGGCGAGAAAGAGCAAGCGGTGAAGGGGTCTTCAGGGAGCCTGGGGCTTGGAACGTGTGAGGGGAGGGCTGTCACCTCCCTCTGGCTTGTCTAGGGCTCAGGAAGTGAGGAGGGGAGAGCCCTGCAGGGCTAACGGACCCCCAGTCCCTGGCCCTGCCTGTCCTCTACCTCCACCTGCAGGGTCCCTGTGTGCGTTGTGGGGGGTGCGTCCCTGATGGAGGGGTGGGGGGAGGAAGGGGTGAAGGGCCAGGGGTGCACCTAGCAGTTCTGGCTCCACCCTCGCAGGGATCCTCACGGGCCGCTGCGTGAACTACAGCTCTGAGCTCCGGACCTGTGAGATCCAGGGCTGGTGCCCCGCCGAGGTGGACACGGTGGAGATGTAAGGACCCGAGGAGGGCAGGCGGGAAGAGGACCCAGCCCAGCTCTGCTCTGCCAGCAGGGGGAGCTCTGCATCTCTGGGCACCCCCAGGACTGTCCACTCCCAGGGCTGGCCGTGCCCACTGGGAGATGCTCCCAGGAAGGTGGTCCCTGGGGTGAAAGCTCCTCCTGTTTCCCCTCTTCTTCCCAAGGCGCTAAGACCTCCTGCTCTCGCCCACAGGCCTGTCATGATGGAAGCTGAGAACTTCACTATTTTCATCAAGAACAGCATCCGCTTCCCCCTCTTCAACTTTGAGAAGTGAGTTCAAGCCCCCTTCCTAAAACTTACAAGCAGTGCTGCCACCCCACCCTTCCCCCCCATCCCCCAGCTTCCCGGGGCTGCTATTCCCAACCTCCCCAGGGTGGACCCTGGGGCCAGTTTCTCTGCCAGCCTCCTGCCCTGGGGCTCTGGACCCACGGGGGCTTTTGCTCAGAGCAGGGGAGGGACAAGCTGAACCTGGGCCTGGAACTCGGATGCCTCCGAAGGTGGGGCCGAGGCGCTCCTCCCATCTCTCTTCTCCCCACCTCAAGCCCAGTGTGCGTGTCCCCTTTCTCTTAGTTCAGCCCCTCTTCAGTGACTTCCCCATTTGGCGACTCCTGGGTGGGTGTCGGCCACATGCAAAGCACAAGGCGGCACAACAGAGGGGCCATGGGTAAAGACTCCTGCCCTCTGGGAGCCCCAGCACACAGAACCTTCTACGGGAGGGAGGGGTAATCGCCAGAAAGATGTAGGGACAGAGGTAAGGGAGAAGGCGAGTGGCCAAGAGAGCGGGGGCCCTGAGGCTCCGGACGGCTAGAGGAAAATCCGAGCGTGACTGTCCTCGCGTTAACCCTGGACCTTGCCCTCTCCTCCCCAGGGGAAACCTCCTTCCCAGCCTGACTGCCACCGACCTGAAGACATGCCGCTTCCACCCCGACAAGGCCCCCTTCTGCCCCATCTTGCGGGTGGGAGATGTGGTCAAGTTCGCGGGGCAGAATTTTGCCAAATTGGCCAGCACGGTGAGGAACGAGCCACTCTTCCCTTCCCTGGCCTGGGGGCCCTCGGGCAGGGGGAGCGGCTACTGGGGAAGAGGAGCTGCCTGCGGCGCAGCGCCGCCTGGTGGGGGCATCCCAGGCCTGCGACCGGCTTTGTGCCTGTCCTACCCACCCCTGCCCTGAGTGGTCTTGCCTCCCGCCCAGCCTCAGTTTCCCATTCCTGTCTTCACGCTTCACCTGCAGGCAGAAGCCTCAGATCTCCAAGAAGGTCTACACTGTGGGAAAGCGGATCTGTGGCCACTTTCCTGGGTTGTAGCTAAGGGACTAAAGACACCAAAAACAGGATTTAGAGGCTCAAGGGCGGTCACCCTTAACTACAGAACTTCTTTACTAAGCAGCGTGTGACAAGCCACTCTTCTTTCTCCCGACCTCTGTCCTCCACCTGGAGAAGGAAAAGAAATCACTTGTCCATTTGTCATGACATGCACGTCCCGCACCGGGACCCATTCCACTCCGACCGCGGACCGGGAGTCGGGGGCTGTGGGAGGGCTCACATCTGCCCCCTTTCTCCCTCCAGGGGGGAGTTCTGGGCATTAAGATCGGCTGGGTGTGCGACCTGGACAAGGCTTGGGACCAGTGCATTCCCAAATATTCCTTCACCCGGCTCGACAGCGTTTCTGAGAAGAGCAGCGTCTCCCCAGGCTACAACTTCAGGTAACCCCCGTCCCCCTGGGACTTCGGGAGAAGGAGGCAGGGCTGTCCTAGAGAAGGACACTTCAGGCAGCAACGCATCCTGGGCAGAGATGGTCCCACTTCCTCCCCCTCAGATTTCAGCTCAAAATTAGGAAGGACTTTCCAGCAGTCGGCCACTCGGAGACGGACAGGCCATCCTGTGAGTTCCCCGTCACAGGGAGGGACCGTGTGGAGGATTCATGCTCCCAGCCGGCAGTTAGAGTACAAGACCAGGTCTCCTGCAATGCTGGGTTCTGTGATTCTGAGCCCATTCTTAGCTCCGGCTCTGAAGCTGTAGGTAGTCCCACTCGTCTCCTGTCCCTGAATTGTCTGAGGTTTCTCACTTCACAAAGCAAGGGCGATAATTGGTATCATTTTACAAGGTGGAAATTTTGCATTTCTCTCCATAACCAGGAGATTTCAATTGAGTCACAAATAACAATTACAATGGCCGTTAGTTTTTCAGTGCCTTTCCAAACAAGAACTCATGCCAGTCTTTAAATATCATCTCAGTTATATTCCCAATGGCCTTGAGACATAAGGGATCCCTCTCCCCATTTTGAAGAAGGGGAAAGAGAAGAACTTGGGGTAAACTACTGGGAAACAGCTGAAAGCCCTTGAAAAGCCTTTGACCTTCTCCCATCCTCATTTCCTTATCTATGAAATGGTGATGGTATCCTTATTATCTTGAGCCTATCAGCCAGTGTGTGAAAAGCTTCAGCTCTCGGGAGGTTTTTTTCCTTAATTTTTTAAGATCCTAAAGTTTCTGGCAGGGCCCTGATTACGTACACAGTGTTATATACACTAAACAGGCTAAATTAGGTAAATAGGCAGGTATCAGGAAAAAATAGGTATAAGAATATATTTCAGTTATATATTCAAATTTCCTTTGTTATAGTGGTATTATCTAATATAATAGTAAACATAAGCAAAAAAAATCATTTCACCTTTTTTCCCACCTTTATTAGTAGTTTAAAAGAATAATTATCTGCCCCATTAAGCTTTATATTTAATAGTTTAAAATATATGTGTATTCTCTGGAAAGAAGAATTTTTTAAAATTGAAAGTGCTATCATAATCAACTCTAAACTTAAAAAAAAAAAAACCCATAGGAAACAACACATATTTTAAAGTAGGTTAAAAATACTGTTCAGCTCCCTGGCAGAAACTGGCATATTTATTCAGTCAGTACATCACGCTGAAATCAATACAAAGGATATTTGTATGGTGGCTTAAAATAGTAACAAATTAATAAAATCCTCGTGATCTCAAATGCAAGTTTTCATCTTCATAACGTCTCTCTGGCCATTGGGAATTCTTCAACCTTCCAAATAACTCATTTGGCAGGAGAGCTTATGAAGAATATGGCTAGTTTGAAGACCCCGACTCTTGGTCTCATACAGCTTTAGAACAAAGTCTTTCATTTAAAGAAGAATTGGTTTGGACTTCCTTATTTCCAATTTGTGGTGGCTTGGCTGACACGCACACACACACACACACACACACACACACTCGCACACACACTCACACACACACACACTGCCCCCACCCTCTACCCTCTATCACCCCTAGGCACAGCAGGAGAGCAGGAGATGGATTTGGTCCTAAATAAGCTTGGGTTAAATTTGGAGAGACAGGGACTTTCCTGGTGGTCCAGTGGTTAAGACTCTGTGCTTCCACTGCAGGGGGCACAGGTTCGATCCCTGGTCGGGGAACTAAGATCCCACATGCCGCGCAGTGCGGCCAAAAAAAAAAGGGAGAGAGAAAATTTGGGGAGACAGGTCAGAGGGTCCCTAAGGACCCTGCAAGCTCAATTCCCGAGGGCCTAAAGGAAACCATCTGAGAGGTGTGGGCCCTGGATGACTGACCCCCCTCACCAAAAACCTCCAGGCCGGAGTATGAAGAGGCAAAGCTGCTGCGTTTGACCCTATGGTTTAAGAGTGTCCAGAGGGCCCGAGGAGTAGCCTGGGCGTGGGGGAATCTCTGTGGCCATGGCAAGCAGGGGGCTGGACCCAAGCTTCCTCAAATCCCTCCCCCGGGTGACCACCCACTACCTCATGTTGCCTTCAAGCTGCTGGTACCACACGGACACCCAAGACTAAGTTAAGATCCCCCGCTGGGGAGGCTCCAGGCCACCCATCTGAATCCTCTGTTAAGAGAAAAAGGGTCACGGCCAGGCTCAGCGCGGCCGCGGTGCGGTTCCTATGACGCGGTAGAATGTGTCTGCTCCGTAGAATCCCGCAAGGCTCCTTGCTAGAGGCCCGATACTGGCCGCCCCACGTACAAAGTGTTCCGTGTGCTCTGGCTCAAGGTTCCTCACCCCTGCCAAGGAGGAGCTTCCGTCCCCCCACTTCACAGATGAGAAAATGGAGGCATGCGAGTTAAGTCATTCTCTCAGGGTCACAGAACCAGCAAGCACGGGTGCCTGAACGCAAACCTATTTTCCTGGCTGTTTTCCACCCCATAGGAAGGCTACGGTCATTCGCTTTTGTTTATCCTCAGAAAAACACAGGCAGTGGGGTTGATACTTTCATCCCCAGTTAAAGACGAAGAATCTGAGGTCCTGGGAGGCTAAAAGACTAGCAGCTCCTGGAAGCACCATTCCTTGCCGGGCCTTTTGTCTCCCAAACAAATTCATCTGCCTCTCCCTCTCCAACCGAGGCCAGATTTTTTTTTTTTCCCAACGTTCTGCTGTTGCCATTTGCTCTGGAGGGAATGGAATCATTCAGCCAAGATTCAGCCTTGTTTTAATCTGAAAACTCTGACATCCAGAGGCAGCTAGAGACTCGCATTTCCATCACTAATTACGTCTGCAGCTCCTTTCCAAATGCCGCCCCCACCCCTGAGGATCTTTTCCTGCAGACTCAGAGACTCAGATAATTTAGAGCTGTTAAAGACCCCTGGAAGAGACCTAGACTAAGGCGGTCATTTAGCAGATAAGGAAGCAGACCCTCCAAAGGGGGAAATGATGAGCCCAAGGTCACGGGTGCACCTTAGAGTCTCCTTAGACGTCATTTGCTCCCAAGTCCTACATCATTCTTGGAGGTGCAGCCCCAGAAAAGGTCTGTCCATCATTGGCGGCTCCGGTTATTGGAGAGGTGACCTCGTATTGAACTAAAACGTGTCTCCTTTCAACTCCCACCCAACACCTGGTGCTGTCCATCTAAATTAACCTTTCCAAGTACCTTGAGGGTGTGCAGTTGGTGGGTTCGTCCACATTAGTCCCAGACAAAGTGCAGCATTCCTAAAAATAAGAACTGGCAAGAATCGCGAATTCCATGGTGCGCAGGGTGACGGGCCCCAGAGGCAGGGTTCCTGCATGGCTGGTGCACCCTTAGCTCACGAGAGCAGGACTTTAACCAGAACACTGCATTCCCCAAAGTGCTGGGAACAGGCAGTGTTGCTGAGGGAGTACTGAGTGTGCATTTGCCCATGAGTGGGTGTGTGTGTGTTTGTGAATGAGTATATGTGAGTGAGTGTGGACGTGTGGGTGTGAGTGTGTGCATCAGTTGTGTGAGTTGGTGAGTGTGTGTGAGTGTGTCAGTGAATACATGTGCGTCTGTGTGTGCGTCTATTAAAATACTGTATCGGGGGACTTCCCTGGCAGTCCAGTGGTTAAGGCTCTGCGCTTCCAATGCAGGGGACGCAGGTTCGATTCCTCTTCGGGGAACTAAGATCCCACGTGCCTCACGGCCAAAAATAAATAAATAAATAAATACTGTATCAGTCAGGGTCCCAGCAGGGAACAGATGGCATATGCAAACTGGGTAATTTGAAGAGAGTTGAATACAGAGACTGTTTCAAAGGATATAGGGAAACCACAAAGGATAGTGCAGTGTCTGGGGGCAGTAACAGGACGTTGGTGACTGTCCAAGTGTGGGGTAGAGGGGAGGGAGCATGGTCAGAGGAGATACCCAGCACAAGTCTTTTTTTTTTTTTTTTTTACATCTTTATTGGAGTATAATTGCTTTACAAGCGTGTGTTAGTTTCTGCTTCATAACAAAGTGAATCAGTTACACATATACATATGTTCCCATATCTCTTCCCTCTTGCGTCTCCCTCCCCCCCACCCTCCCTATCCCCCCCTCTAGGTGCTCACAAAACTCCTAGCTGATCTCCCTGTGCTCTGCGCCCAGCACAGGTCTTGACGACTTTCCTTTGTGATATCACAGCCCTGCCCTAACTATTTGAGGTCTCTGAGCCCTTCATGCCCCTGGTGAAAGCACTGATTGCCCAAGAAAAATGCACATGTTCACACACGTGAGCAATTTTTCAGGCAATTTCATTTTTATGAAGGATACTTTATTTCTACAAATAAGATTAAATCCATTCTCTGAATAATACATCCAAGCCAAACAGAGTAACGACATGAAAACTCTCCTCCCTCCCCCAGTCCTACTCCTTTTGCAGGAAATTAACCACTTGGGCAGTTTGTCCATCTTTTTTCTCTGCATTTATATTCATGCAGCATAAAATTCCAGGACTCTGAAGGCCTTTGAAAGCTTATCCCTGGACCTCAGATTAAGAGCCCCTAGGGTTAAGTTTGCAAAGCCCTTTCACACCTATTTTCGACAGGATTTATAGCTCGTTGTCTACCCCTCACCCCCAAGGTAGGCTCAAAAAGATTTTGAGACTTGCCCAAGGTTACACGGCCTGATGAAGAGGAACGCTGGTCCTCAAAGCCAGGGACCTGACCTACCCATTGATCCTAGCACACCTTCCACCGACACATTGCTCGCAAAAAAGAAAACAAGAAAAGAAAAGCAGCTATAAGGGATATACCACCCCCCTCCCCTCCCCACCCCCATCCTGATTGCTGGAATGATAGGAGAGAAGAAAAAGGGTGCATTTAGCAATGTCTGATTTCTTGTTCCTCCCCTGAGAGTTCCTAAGACAGCTTTGCTACTAAAAGGCAACGCAGTTTTGGATTTCCTCTCTCGGTGTCTGGGACAAAAAACACTCGTTCAGCTGCTAGATGTTCCTCGTGCTGTAGGTGTTTCTAGTGATCGTTTCGTGTTGGAAATGTACCCACAGCAGCTTTCATGAAGCTCTGAAATCTGGCGTGTGTTCTGCTTCCATGTTGCAACAGGCAGATCAGCAAGATCTCAGGCCAACTGACAGAGACAGAATCGAGCTGCACCCTTGGCTTTGATCCTTCTTTCTCCAATCTGGATTTTTCTCCTTTCAAAAGCCATAGAATATGTGTTAAGTGCAGCCATTTCCATCATTTCCACAGAAACATGTGAAGGCCCTCTTGGATGGGGCATACTTGCTTGAATTCTCCCTGATCCATTTTCCCCTTCACTTTCTTTAGCTTACGGTGAGAGCCGAGGCAATTAGAGCAATCCTGAACTTATTCAGCCCTTGCTAACTTCCGTGTCTACCCTATCTTCACAACCACCAACCTTATGGGTAGAAGATATTGGCTAACACTCACTGAGCGCTTACCTGTGAGCCTGGGACTTAGCAAGTGCTCTTTGTGGATTATCCCATTGACTCTAAAGAGGGAGAATTTTAGAGCTGGAAATCTGAGGCTCAGAGGTTGCATTTATCTGCCCCAAACCACACAGCAAATGGTGCTGGAGCTGGAATTCAAACCCTGGCAGGCTAGCTCCAGAGCATGTGCTCACAGCCACAGGTATCCTGGCAGGACCGGTATGGTTCCTCCATTTTACAGATGAAGAAACTGAGGCCAAAAAAAAGATTGCTGCCAAGGATAAGACAGCTAGTAAACCAGGCTCTCAGGTATATCTTCTAGCTCTGTGTCCATTGAACCTTCCCTGCCTCATTAAAGATAAATCGTAATATGTTCAATTTTTTAAAAAAGATCAAACAAGCCGTATTTTAAATGTCTTCCTTTGAGGCAGATTAGATTCCTAGAACATGAGTAAATCACTGTAGCTTGGGACCCTTCTCGAAGGGGAAGAGTCCCGCCTGCTGGAAGGATGTTGCCTCAACCCCATGCAGTGAGCCTGCCAGGAGATATTTTCCCATCAGTATAAAATCAACTGTAAAAGTATTTTTCAGCTGGCAAAATTACTTCCTACTAGGCAAAAGCTTTGCTGAGAACACCACCTCCCTCACTTAGACGCCTGGATTCCAGGCCCAAGTTTTCCCTTCCCTTTTCTGGGCCCAGCCCAGATCCCGCAAGTTTGTTGCTGTTGTAACAGTTACGTGTCGTCGCTGCTTTGGGAAGGAATTTCCACCACTTCTTGGGAGATGGATCGTTTCTAAACAGATGTCTGAGAGCTTCCAAGGGATTTGAATGTGGTGATAAAAACCCTTCTCCATTCAGCTTATTGACGCCGACGATTACAAATGTCAGCTCAGCGTGGGGAAGCGCTGCTAAGGGTTGGAGCTGTCCATAGCTGAATTGGGCTGCTCCCACAGGTAATGGCTCCCTCTCACTGGAGGTGTGCAGGCAGCAGCAGGGAACCTCTCGTGGCTAAAGTGGGGGAGGGCTTGGAGGATTTCTTTTAACATCTAGTTATATCACGTGCTGGGCTTCGCGGCTGACCCGGAGATGAACGGGACCAGTTCCTGTGATCAAGGAATTTTTGATCTAGTGGAGATGGTAAACCTGAACCCAAATAACAAAAATGTTTATACAAAAAAACATTTGATGCTGGGGCGAGCCAAGAATAATTAAGATGAGGCAGAGGTGAAACAGCAGCGTCCAGGCTGCGGGTCAGGAGACACAGGCTATGGTTCAGGCCTTGCCACAAAAACTCAGTGTGATTTTTTTGACAAGTCTCATTCCCTCCATGGGCCTTAGTTTCCTCCTCTGTAAAATGGGTTGGTTAAAGGTGATCATCTCTAAGCTCTAAAAGTCTGAATCAGTGCATGTGGGCATCTGGGGAAGGGCTCTGGAAACTTGGGCTGCTGAAGCATGCACTCTTATTTCTAGACCTGTGATATATATCACAGTGGAATGTAGCTTCCAAGCTGCCCTGCAGGGATACCTCTGACAAGTGACTTACTATGGTAGTTGACTTTGTAACTTACTCATTCTTTATGTGTTGCTGCTTGAGGCAAGAGATAGCGCACACACACACACACACACACACACACACACACACACACACACACACACACAAGCTTCTCAGTACTGTCAGGCCTCAGAAGTGTTCGATTCAGTCCTGTGTTGGGGGCTTCCTGTCTGGTCACAGAACAGGTATCTCAGTGAGGGGCCTGGTAGGAGAGCAGGCTTAGCTGGGGTTTGTGAAGAAACTCACACACAGGGCCTAACAGCGTGGGAGCTGTTTCCACCCCTAGTCCCCCAGCCAGTGGAAAGGCTGGGAGCCTGGCCGAGAGCTGGGGTCCCTGGCAGGAGAAGCCACAGAGCAATACAGCCTCAGGCAGAACCGCAGGGAAGCAGCAGGTGGAATAAGTACCCCACCTCTCTCCTTCCCACCCTCTGATCCCCGGCCAGTGCCGGCCAGTGCTTCCCAGTAACCAACGCACCCCTCCAGAAACCCGAGGCAAAGAGGGGCAGGAATGTGGCCTGCAGAGGTCAGCCTTCAGGGGCCCACGATCAGAGACTGGGTGTTGGGATCGTGGAGGGTAGTCAGCGCACCAGATGACTGTCCCCACTTCACTCAAACACCCGGGCTCAGGGGGCATCCCAACCCCAGTGGCCATCCCTGCCAGTGCCGCCCCGCCCCCAAGCTTCCTTCCCTTTCCTGGCTCAGCACTTCTTCCGTCAGCCACATAGCGCTTTTTATTGCAGCTATTCTTATCCAGACTCCTTGAAGTTCCACGGGAGCCACTGCTTTAATAATTGCCCAGGTGTCTGGGCGGTGTCTGGGCTCTGATCTCTCCCCAGATAGTTCTGGCATCATCACAGTCAGAGCCACACTCTGCTTTCCTCCACAGCTGAGGTGTTTTCTCAGGCACCAGCTGAACAAGCTCCCTGCCCGCCGCTGAGGCTGCAGTGAACTCTCTTTTCTGGATCTTCTCTCAAGGAAGCAGCAGTGGGTGAGCAGCGGGTGAACAGGATTCAGGAGGCCTGAGTTCAGATCCCAGCTGTGCCCCTGCAGGCCCAGTAGCCTGAGGAGAGCTGTGGTGCTTCCCTCCAGCCGGGAGAGTCTGGACAGCGTTGCCTCATGGTAATAGATAATATTCAGGGAAAACTGCGAGCCGGTGCTGTGCTCAGCCTTCCCCTCCAGCAGTTCATGGAATCCTCTCCAATAAGCCTGCAGCTGTTGCTATATTTCCATTTCACACCTGGGGGAAACTGAGATTCAGAGAAATAAAGCACTGTGCCCCAGGTTATGTAGCTCATTCAAGTGGCAAAGCCAGGATTCCAGCCCAGGACTGTCTCGTTTCAGAGCCCCTAAGCCAGCAAGTATGCCACGGAGCTGTTGTTACCAGGCCTCGGTGAAATAATGGGTGTGGAAGTCTCCAGCCTAGCGCTTAGCTGGAGCAAGCGCTGCACGTGTATTATCTCCCTGCCCTTTTCCCCATTTCCCCTCCGCAGGGGCTATTCCCACCAAAAGCGCCTACTTTCCCACCCAGCCAGCTGCCAGACCTACATGTTTCTGCTGGGGAGAGAAACAGCCTTTGTTACCACCTTGTACTAGCTCTACCTGAAGAACAGCGAGGAATGCAGAAGCCCGAGTCACTAGGAGGAAACCTGGAGGCTGACATCGCTAAGCTCCATCTGCGAGATGTCGAGAATCTCCGAAATCCATTTATCCCTCCAGCAAGCGTTTACCCCACTCCTTGCTGTGCTGGGTAGGCCCTTGGGCAAAGAGAGATGGTGAGATCTAGCTTGTAGTCAACAGTCCCAATTATTAACTACAGTCTGGTGTGGCAGGTACTGGAGTAGAGGCCTGGATCCCAGCAGAGACAGGAAAGGTAGCCTAGGGGGACTTTACAGCCCCAGTGCTACACTGGTAAGCCGGCTCTCCGGAGAAAAAGAAAACGGCGCTGATTTGTAGGGCCTGCCGATTTCCGTAGTAGAAATACTCCACCACGGTCAATTTCAAGCTAAAGCATGAAGTCCCTGAACGTGGAAGTGGGAAGAGAGACACACACTGGCTGTGGCAGCCAGGGCCAGGTGTACCCGCCACGGCCGCTTCCGTCTGGCTCTGTCCTCCACCCACCAGGGCTCTCTCTGAGCTTCTTCAAAACACCACGTCCTTTCCCTTGACAGGGCTTGCAGATCCCTCAGCCGGGAAAGCTGCCCCCGCTCTGTCCTTCTTACCTTTCAGCTCTCCATCCTTCAAGTCTCAGCTTTCACGGCACTTCCACCAAAGCCTACCTTGACCCTCCAGCCTCCATCCAGCGTCTTGACTACCTGTGCTCTAGAATGGCGCTCTTCTCCTTCCTAGCCCTCATGTCCGAGTTTACCTATTTATGGGTTACTTCCAATTTTACGTATTTATGGGATTGCATGGTTCATTCGTATTTCTCTTCCTCGCATGAGAGCAGAGCTTGCCAATGGGTCAGCAGTGCCTAGCACCGTGCCTGGCATAGGGTAGGGTGCTCCAAAGATCTGCTGAATGTAGAAAAAAATGAGAGGCCACAGAGCTGGGCCCTAATGGATGAATAGGAGTTTGCACGGTGGAAGAGGGGAGGAGAGGGGAACAGAATGGGCAAAGGCACAGAAGTCTGTCTATGGGGTGTGTTCGGGGAGTACAGGAAGCAGATAGCGTGGTGTGTGTGCAGTGAGAGGGGTTCTGCCGATGAGGCTGGGAAGGTGGACCCAGCCAGGTTGAGGGGAGGGTGGTATTCCAGGCCAAGGTGTTGAATGGAGGTATCATTCTCACCAACTCTACTTCCCAGACGAGAAGACCAAAGCCAGAGAGGTAGAAATCGGAGGATTTGGGAGAAATCAGGGCCCAGGCACGGGGTAGCTCAGCCCTTTTATTTATTTATTTATTTGGCCACGCTGTGTGGCTTATGGGATCTTAGTTCCCCAACGAGGGATCGAACCCAGGCCCACGGCAGTGAAAGCACCGAGTCTTAACCACTGGACCACCAGGGAATTCCAAGCCCTTCCCCCCACCCCCCTTTTTTTCCCCTGTTGCAAGAGAGTTCATTGACGATAAGGAGAGAACAGAGGGAACATGTCAAAAGAGAGGTGAGCCAGGCCAAGGAAGGCCCCTTCCCCTTTTTAGATGAGGAGGTTGGGGTCCTTCTTCGTACACTTCATGGCTCTCCTATGCTTTCTGTCCTACTCCCACCTGATGACTCTGGGTCATTTTGCAAATGCAAAAGGGGCTCCCAGCTGGGGAACTTGAAAGAAATTAGCCAGGACCTAACAGAAACCAGGCAACAACAACAACAAACAGTCTAGGATACTGGCTAAGAGTGTGGGCTCTAGAACTGGACTGCCCTGCTTTGAATCCCATCTCCACTCACTGACTATTGGTGGTGTGACCTTAGACAAGTGGCATAACGTCTCTGATCCTGATTCTTCATCTGTAAAATGGGAGTTGCAGCAGTACTGGATCTCATGGGGTGGTTGTGTGTATTTAATGAGTTAGTAGGTGTAGGGCACTTAGCACAGTGCCTTGCACACAGTAAGCACTCAATGTATGTTGGCCATTATTGTTACTAGTGTTCTTATCTCCAGGAGGCCAGAGAGTGTAATGGTTCAGACAAGTCTAGATACTATTATTTCACTTTACCTTGATCTCAGGATAAGAAGGGAAAGGGACATGACTTGAGCACGTACTATATCTGGGCACGTACTATCTCTCGTCTCATCCTTCCTGTAGCTCTTTTTACTCTCATTTATCAGTCGAGGTAAAAAGCTCAGAGAGGTTGAGTGACTTGCCAGGGGTCAGAAAGCTAGTTAAAGACAGCCATAGACCCACACACAGATCTCCTGGACTTTCTTAGAAGGTTTATTCCTAGGAATGTGGTATCCTTACCTTCTCTCTGTCTAATGTTGAATGACTCCCAATTTTAACTCATTCTTTGTCCTTTAGCAAATACTTCTTCTCCCTGAGCCTCAATCTTCTCAGCAATAACATTATAAGAGTTTGTAATGGTCGGCGTAAATATTGCTAACTGCTGTAACAAACAGCCCCCCCATCTCAGTGGCTCAGCACAAAGGTTTGTGTCTTGCTCATGGCACAGTGCCCTGTGAGTCAGGGTGGGTGGGGAGCTCCGTACAGTCATTCAGGGATCTGAGCTCCTGCCACCTGTGGATGTCTCCTCTAGGGCCTCAGTTCTCCCCTGGCTCTACAGCACCTGGCCACGAGGAAAGGGAGGATGAGGAAGGCACACAACTCTAACACACGTCAGCCCAGACGTAACAGACCTCACTTCCATTCACAGTCTATTGACAAGAACAAGTCACAGGGCCCAGGTTAGATGCGAGGCGGCTGGGAAATATGGTCCAGCCGGGTGCCAGGAGAGAAGATAACCCAGACCCTGGTGAATGCCAAGCCCATCTCTGCCACAGGGTTGGGCCAGATTCTGTGATCTCCACTGGCCACACTGAGTGCAGAAGTCAGGATGTCTGGGTCCTTCCCCTGCCTGCAGCGGGGGCCTCCCCCCACCCACCAAGAGCTGTCCCTCCTCCTGCCCTCCCGGGTAGAGAACCAGTCCCTGCCAAACCCCCTCCAACGGTGTGTGGGTGGTGAGATATGATCTTATCGTGCTTATTGCCTCTTGGAAGGCAGGTGCTGGAGGAAAACCAAGTCTGCTTTGGGTTTTCTCCCTGTTCCCTTCACATTCCTTCCCAAGATAAATTTAGCCAGCCCTGCTTTGAACGGCAGTGCCCAGGATGCTGACTTTTTGTTCGGGTCCATGTCAGAGCATTTTCCATGGCTGCAGCCGTAGGCTGGGGATGTAGCCCTCAGGACCACAGTCCCAGGCTCTGCCCGGCCCTTAGCATCTGTGACCCACCTCTCACCCTTGCCTGGTCCCCATCTCTCAGTTCCCACACGTCTCAGACAAGGGCCCTGAATTCTCCCATGATGTGAGACAGAACACAGACTGCAGAAGGGCTTTGAGATCCAGCACGAGGGCTGCCTGTGTCCTTAATGGCCACTTAGAGCTCAGAGGCAGGACAGTTCTGGGTTAAGAGCACAGATTTTGGAGTTGTAAGGGTGGATCAAAATTCCAATTCAGGCAGTCGTCCCTTTTGAGACCACTGACTGTTTCCTCCCAGGACACTGACCCTTACCATCCCCATTTTACAGAACAGGAAGCTCAGGCCTGGAGAGGTTTAGCTGGGTCAGGAAGGAGTGCAGGGGGAGGGCGGCCCATCTTCTGTCTTGCCTGTGCCTGGGCAGGGCTGTAGCCGTGTGCCCAAGTAAAGCACCTGTTACCTGACTAAGGCCTTAAAAAGGCTGTAAGGGCTTCCCTGGTGGCGCAGTGGTTAAGAGTCCGCCTGCCGATGCAGGGGACGCGGGTTCGTGCCCCGGTCCGGGAAGATCCCACATGCCGCAGAGCGGCTGGGCCCGTGAGCCATGGCCGCTGAGCCTGTGAGTCCGGAGCCTGTGCTCCGCAACGGGAGAGGCCACAACAGTGAGAGGCCCGCATACCGGAGGAAAAAAAAAAAAAAAGGACGACTGTGTGCAAAGATGCAGGCAGTTTAAAGGAAGCTAGGAGCCTGGGGAAGGACCAGAGCGGCCACCACAGGAAGGCTGCTACCAGCTAAGCCGGCAGGGCAAGGGGAGGGAGCAGTCACAGGACTGGAGAGGGTGCACCCGACAGGCTCTGGGCCTCAGGACGGAAGTCAGCAGAGGAACTGGGACAGGAAAAGCCCTCGCCCTTCTTCCCTCCCACCGTCTGGTTTCCTGTGGGTGCCTCCCACTGGCTGAACCCAGCTGGAACCAGAGGGCAGGAAGGAAGCAGTCTTTGCAGACCAGGCTCCCAGGCCCCGCAGAGAAGGGCAGAGACTGGGTGTGGAGGGGTGGGCAAAATGTCCAACATGGGAATCAGGAGAGCACCTGCCTCGGAGGGCCGGTCTCAGGGGTCACCCTTCTCGCTAACAGACCTGCAAAGGGGGCCTGAGCGCCCCCATTTTATAGGCGTGGGAAGTCAAACCCTGAGGGCTAAGTCCCCTCAAAGGCCCCACACCGCCAGCAAGTGGTGCAGCCAGGATTTGAACTCATTTCTGCCTGACCCCAAAGTTCCCTGGCAGCCAGAGCAGACAGCGGCCGATACTTACAGTTTCAGGAGGCTCTTCCCCACCACAGATGACCTTCCTCCCCTGCCCGTGAGCTCTCCATTATTTATCCCCTTGGGCTCAGCACTTCATTCTCCCTGCTGGACAGTTTGGAAGGCAGACATCCCTGGGAGGGGCGTCACGTCAATCACGGAACACTTCCAGGGAAGGAGTTTCTCAGACTCCCTCTTTGTGCTGGGAGAGGCCTGGGACTGGCCTGGGAATCTCTGGGGAGTGGAAACACTGAAAGGGAGGCACCGAATGAGACCGATGTCGACGCCACACAGTTACAGAGGTTTCTGAGTTCGTTCTCGACCATCCTCTCACTTAATCCTCACCATTTTCCTGGGATGCTGGCATCAGTAGCCTGTGTTACAGCTTTGGGACAGTAGCCCAAAGAGATTGCACTTTGCTACCGTTAGAGTTTTGCCCGTGGTGGGCAGAGCCGTGTAAGGGGAAACGCACTGGCTTTAGAAGCCAAAAGCCAAATGCAATTCGAATCCTTACTGACTGTGAGACTACAGGCGGGTCCCTTCACCCCACAGGCATCTTCCAAATGGGGGTATGAACACCCACCTCACCGTGTTTGGTGAGAGTTAAATGCGATCATTCTTATCAGTCTCCAGCACGGTTCCTGGCAGCCAGCAGCCCAGGCAGAGAAGGTACAGAGGACAAATTCTTGAACTGGAGGAAATCCAGCACCGGGTCTCAGCCAGTTGGGTAACCCTGGACCAGTCACTTAACCCCTGGAGCCTCATGTGAAAAACAGAGCAGTCACATCCCTATCCCACAAGTTTGTGAGATGAGGTGTCTAAAGACACTTTTTAAAACTGCTCTGTAAACTGCTCTAGAAATCAACGTATTTTTTCAGCAGTATCAACACCAGTGAGCATTTCCTGGGTGCTTACTTTGTTCCAGACACTGTTCTAAACCCCTGACACACGTGGTTTCATTCAATTTTCATGGCAACCCTTTGAAGCGGGACTTCTGTATTATTCCCACTCACAAATGAGGAAATCGAGTGTCAGAGAGGTTAAGCAACTGGCCCAAGTTGCACAGCTGACAAGTGGCAGAACCAGGCTTTGAACCCAAGTAGGCTGAGAAGCCTGTGGAGAGGGGAGCCCCTGCCGGGCCCTGGGATACCCAAACAAAGGAACTGAAGAAGCTTGGAGTCCAGCTGGGCTCCAACTTCCATACACCTCAGAATCATTTAGGGACGTTATTTAAAAGACAGAGTCCTGGGCTCCACCCACAGAGATGCTGATTCCATGGGTTCAGGGTGGGGCCTGGAAATCTGCCTTATTAACAAACCCCCAAGGTGACGCCTGTGCAGGGAGGGGTTCAGCTCACCACACAGGGAGGACCACGGCAGGTGTCCCACCAAACCATCAGTAAGGGTTGCTCGGTAGGTGAGGGTCACAGGGCTCTAGAGGCCCCTGAATTTTCAGGCAAGAGAGACAGGCGCCCACAGCGGGACCCACCTTCCCCTCTGGCCTCCAGGTTTGCCAAGTACTACAAGACAGAGAACGGCAGTGAGTACCGCACGCTTCTGAAGGCTTTCGGCATCCGCTTCGACGTGCTGGTGTATGGAAATGTGAGTCCTTGGGCCAGGCAGACACGGGGGACAGGGGAGGAAACCTGGACCCATCCTGGGCCCTAAAGAGGCTCCTCTGGGGGCAGGGTCCTGCCACTGACCAGCTCTGAGACCCTCGCTGGTCACATGTCCACAGCAGGTGAGGCCTGCGGATGTACCAAGAGCCCTGCAGGCTCCAGGGTCTTCCCGGCTGGGGGTCCAAGCTCCGCGTCAGGCCTCGCCCCGGCCCTGTTGGAGCTGTGCCCACTCACCTGGGTCTTTGCGCACACAGGCTGGCAGGTTTGACATCATTCCCACGATCATCAGCTCCGTGGCAGCCTTCACCTCTGTGGGAGTGGTGAGTGCAGCCCCTCTGGGTTCAGTCCAGGGGCCACTCAGGGTGCGGCCCAGGCTGGCAGGGTTTGGGCAAGCGGTGACCCTCTCCTTCCCAGACCGTGAGCCCAACCTCTTGCCCTCACTTCCCTGCTGGGCCAGCCCTTGCGTGAACATCTCCAGTCCTGGAGAGCTCACTCACTCCACGGCAGTCCCCCACCTGCTACAGAGTCCCCGTTCGCCACTGTGTAGGGGGGCGAGGAGACTCCGGGGTTCCCAGACCTGAGAGCCCGGTTGTGGAACAGAGCCCAGCTGGCAAGGTGGGGACAGAGCCCCTTCCCCAGGGACTTGGACCCCCGCGGTCCCTCTGCTTCTCCCACCAAGTCCTCCCTCTGCAGTCTGGTCTGGGCTCACCCCAGGAGCTGGGGAGGTGGGTTCTGGAGATATTCTGCAAGGCCCCTCGATGTTTTCCTAAGAGGAACCATCAGTCAGGTGTCTCTGGAGGACTCACCCCGACCCCAAGGGCAGTCCCGCCTGCCGCCCGTGCTTCCCGCCGCGCTGCCCCCGCCCTGCAGCCCCGCTGAGCCGCCCCGCTCTCCACCTCCAGGGGACTGTCCTCTGCGACATCATCCTGCTAAACTTCCTCAAGGGGGCCGACCAGTACAAAGCCAAGAAGTTTGAGGAGGTGAGTCGGGGAGGGTGGGGTGCGCCCACGAGAGGCAGAGGAACAGGGCAGGGAGGGGAGCCGGAGCCCAGACTCTCAGGGGCCCACCTCCTGGGGGCCTCAGTGCGTACTGGGGATCCCGACAAGAGGGGCTCCGGCCAAGAGTGGGCTCTGTGGTCATCGTCTGCATCCACTCACTGTCCCCTCTTTGCTTCGGTGAGGGACAAATCCTGCTACTGGTTGGCTCAGGTCTGTTTGCCCTTGAGGTGCATGGGAAGAGTCTTGGGGTCACAGACTCGCTCTAGCTCCCCTACGACCGGGCTGCGAGCCCCAAAGGCTGAGTCTGTCCCACGGGGGCCCATAGGAGGATCCTGCCCACAGTCAGAGCACGATCATGCCAGCCCTTCTGCCCACAGGTGAATGAGACCACGCTGAAGGTCATGGCCTCGGCCAACCCCGTGTACCCCAGCGACCAGACCACAGAGGAGAAGCAGTCCACGGACTCAGGCGCCTACTCCATTGGCCACTAGGGCCTCTTCTGTGGGCCCCACTCTCCCCCTTGGGCTCCAGGCCTCCCAACAGAGGGTCCCACCTGGGCAACGGGGATGGGAGAGGGGAGAGGCTCTCATTTTTGCTGCTCACTCCTTGAGGCCACAGCCGGGACCAGGTGTCTGGCCCTCCCACTGCTCTAGACACGTCCTGTTCCCACTAAGACCTCAGTCTCACCTTCACCCCTCGCCTCACCCCTCTGTGCTTCCCAGAACCCCCAGGGCAGTGGTATGAGTCATCCCCTTCTGAAGAGTAGAGCTAATAATAGGAAGAACTAGTGGCCACAAGGGCCTCCCAAATGCCAGACACTTTCACACACATTATCTCATTTAATCCTTAGAATAATCCTACGAGGTAGATATTAGCTTCCCTATTTTGAAGACACACTGAGGCTCAGAGAGACTGAGTCGTTTGCCCCAGGCCACCCAGCCAGGAAGCGAGAGAGCTGGGATTTGGACCCACGTCTGCCTAACTCCACCGCCCACACCCCACAAGAGAAGAATGAAGCCCCGGGGAGCGTCTGCCCTGCTGCTTCACCCTCCTCCACCTTGACTGTGATTAGTTTCAGCTTAGTCAAGAGTAAGCCCCATGCTGTCCCCAGGAACGCAGGCAGGCCCCGTTTTAGGGGAGACCAGTAGGACTGGGGTGTGGGGTCTCTCTCTGACTTGGGTGGGTCCCAAATTCAGAAGGGAATAGGAGGCGTAACGGTCAGTGAATTCTTCCTTCCCTCTCCCCAGGCGAGAGAAGAGGCCTTTCTCATTTTCTCTGGGACCCCCACGTGCTCATACATATGCCAGGCCCCTCACTCTGGGAGCCCCATTAGGCTCCCCCGGGGCGGGACGGGATTCCCCAACCTGGTGCCCTGTTCCAGGAGATCAGCAAGTCTCTTCCAACACGTTGACGGAAAGGTCCGGTGAGACCCAACGCCCGGCGAGCAGCCGGTCAGCAGGCCAGTCCCCGCGGGGCCCTAATGAGGTGGTCGGTCCTCTAATGGCAGAAACTAAAGGGGCTTTCGGAGCCGTCTTGTCTGATTCTCTTGTTTACAGATGAGCAAACTGAGGCCAGAGAGGGAAAATGACTCGTCCAGTGTCACACAGTTAGTGGCCCAAAGAGAACCAGGTGTCCCGCCACTCAGGGAAGGAGGAAGGAACAGGCAGCTGGGAAGGCTGCTGAGAGCACGCCAAGCCCACCCCGTCTTCCTTTGCCCCGACGCCCCCTCCCCTTCTGGGCTCTTCCACAGTGGAGGCCCAGAAATCTCACCAGGGCAGAGATCAGGAGCAGATCCAGGTTTTATGAAGCCTGAAGCATATGCAACGTGGGTCATCTTTTATTAGAAGAGGCTCAGGCAGGTGAGTGGCCCTGGAGTGTAAGTTTCACTAGCTTCATGGTAAATGCCTTGGAAAGGTTGGCTCGCAGGCCTTAGCAGAGACGAGCTTAACTGTACGTGGAGGGCTGGCCCCTCTACAGAAGGCGCGGGGCAGCTTGGGGGGTAGTTCAGGAAGGCCCAACCCCTCTGATCCCCCACCCCAGGAGAGAAGCGGTGAGATGACGCCACATGAGGCCCATCACCCCTTTCTCCACTCTGCCTTCACCCCCAGCCCCATCCTCAAGAGGATGGGGTACCACCTCCCCATGGGTGGCCTAGGGAATCAGGCAGCAGCCAGAGATCTGACCAGCAGAGACATCAGTGAAGGCAGTGCTGAGCTCTCCCACCAGGAGCCCCAGTGAATCCAGCTCTCGGGAGGATGGGCTGAGGCTGGGGTCACAGGGATGCTCTCTGAGGAGGAGACAGAGGCAGCTCTGTCCTGCAGGGACCCTTCCTCCAGACTGGGGTGGTCCTCGTACGGGCGCATCAGCCCGTCCTGAGACTGCCAGCCCATCCCCAGCCTGAGCTCCTGGACGTGTGAGCCCGATGTTGTCTTGCCCGCGGCTGAACTAGGTCATGGCTCCCTGTGCAAGACTTAGGGCTGATCTCAGTAGTAATACCAGTAACTAACTCACCTCCGCTGCGTCACGTGTACTCAGCACGATCACCAACACAATCACGTGACCCCTCACGCCAACCCCGGTAAGCTTGCCATGGTTTGTCGTTAATCCTAGAAATAGAAGAAGAAATTTGCAACGCGCGGACATTTGACCTGAAACCCACGCTCATTCCTAACAGCTCAGCATCAAAGCTAACGTTTAGTGATCACTCGCCATTGCCAAACGATGAGTTAAATGTGTGACAGGCATTGTTTCATTCAACCCTCATTTTAGAGAAGAAACTGAGGCTGAGTAAGCTTTTAAAACTGAAGTGGTAGAGCTGGGACTTGAACCCAGACCGTTATGACTCCAGAGTCTGGGATCTTGACTGCTGGGCCGTATCTGCCTGGGAAAAACTAAGAAATCTGTCGGCACCCTCTTTTCTACATGTGTTAGGCCAAAGCAGATTTTGGTGCAGTAACAATTTAATTGTGAAATCTCAGGATTTAATACAACAACGTAGGTCAGTCAGCCCCTTCCACCTGGCAGCTATGCCATCTGAGATACATGGACCCCCAGGTCACTGTGGCAAGGAAAGTGAGAACTGGAGGATCATGGATGATCACAGGGGATCCTATAAAGGCCAGGTCTGGCCTTTATATCACATCCAACCACATCGCACTGGCCAGACTCGGTATCATGCTGCAGAGCCCAGGTTTACTGCAAGGAATACTGGGGAATATAGTCTTCCTAGGTCCCCAGGAAGAGAAAACTGTGAGCACAGCACTCTCTGCTTCATTATCTCCTTTTTAATAGCTTTTCTTCTCCACAACCCCCCGCCCATGCACACTAACAGTTACACACATTTTTCCCTTCTGTGTTCCTCCTCACAAAACCTTGTTCTCGGCAAGTTACCAATCAATCTTCCAGAGGTATTAATAGACAAGACACTCAGGAGTTTCTTGTCCTAAGAATATTTGCTTTTTAATCAAGGGCTTCAAGTCTGAAAGGCCTTAAACAGCCAAAGGAAAGAATATATAATGGTTGAAGCTGAGGCCCACTAACAGACAGCACTGGATATTTGAAGGACATCTTTACTACCCTGGCCTGCCTCAAGCAAGCTTCAGTCTGGAAGGGTCTGAGCACCACCCTACCCCACCCCTTTCTCCTCCCTCCCTCTACCTCTGGCCTTGGCTGGCAGTATATTTGGTTACTGGGATTAGCTAGAGCCCATTCCCCACCAAGGAGATAAGTGGAGGCTGATAAGAGGGGGCTTGCCGTTCAGCAATTCCCAGAAATACCAGTCCCAGAGCTACCTGTGCAGAGCTCATCCTTCCCACCCCCCACTGCTTCTGCTTCTTTTAGAAGCACAGCATCAAGGTTAGCTTGTTGCAGTACACAGTGCGGGGACGTGGGTAGGGGCCTGACCTCAAGGCAGCTCCCCTTCCATGCCCTTGGGGAGACTGACATGCTGTGATTAGGAGCTCCGTGACCCAATCTCTATCCAAGGCAGATGGATAGAGTCTACTGAGGACAGGCCTCACCTAGAGGCAGTTCCCGGGGCCCAGCACTGGTGAGGTTCATAGCAATGTCAAGGCCCCTTCTCCCGTTGCCAGAGCCCTGCTCATGTTCGAGGGGCTCAACCCTGCTGCTTCACCACCAGCCACTTCCCCTGGGGTTCTCCGATCCTGTCCTGCTCCATCAACTCCAGCATCTTTAGAAACAAAGCACATCTGGCAAAACTGGATTTTCTGTTCCAAAAACTCCACATCTGGTGGGAATGTAAATTGCTACAACCACTATGGAGAACAGTATGGAGGTTCCTTAAAAAACTAAAAACAGAACTACCATATGACCCAGCAATCCCACTACTGGGCATATACCCTGAGAAAACCATAATTCAAAAAGACTCATGTACCACAGTGTTCATTGCGGCACTATACAATAGCCAGGACGTGGAAGCAACCTAAGTGTCCATTGACACATGAATGGATGAAGAAGATGTGGCACATATATACCATGGGATATTACTCGGCCATGAAAAGAAATGAAATTGAGTTATTTGTAGTGAGGTGAATGGACCTAGAGTCTGTCATACAGAGTGAAGTAAGTCAGAAAGAGAAAAACAAATACCGTATGCTAGCACATATATATGGAATCAAAAAAAAAAAGATGTAGACATAGAGAATGGACTTGATGACATGGGGTGGGAGGGGGAAGCTGGGGCTAAGTGAGAGTAGTAGCGACATATATACACTACCGAATGTAAAATAGTTAGCTAGTGGGAAGCAGCCGCATAGCACAGGGAGATCAGCTCAGTGCTTTACGATGACCTAGAGGGGTGGGATAGGGAGGGTGGGAGGGAGGCTCATGAGGAAGGGGATATGGGGACATATGTATGCATATGACTGAGTCACTTTGGTGTACAACAGAAACTAACGCAGTATTGTGAAGCAAGTAAACTCCAATAAAGGTCTATTAAAAAAAAAAAAACTCCACATTTCATCAGATAGCTGTACAGATACACACACACATACATGCACAAAGGTAGACCTGTACACAGGTATGCTCAGACACACTGACATGTACACATACTCCCAAAGATACTGGCCAAAGACACAGCGGTGCACACATATGTATGCATATACAGATTCAGGAGTATAAGGTACAAAGCTACACACATACACACACTCAAAGATGGACACGGACATACAGGCACATCCATAAATAGAGATTATAAAACGTGCGCACAACACATAAATACACGCTGACTCACACACAGATTTATGCATATTTACAAATATAGATTCACATACACACAGGTATCCAAAGACTGACTCTTGTACACACCAAGATCCATATACACACGGGTATGTGTGCGCACCCAGAAATACTTGTACATTCTCCCTGTGCCCCATGTAGAACTACACCCCCAAGAAGTCTCTCTTTCTATCCCTCTCTCTCTCTCACAACCCGGGGCTCTCTGTCCTCTGAATACCCAGTTTCCAGTCTGAGTTTCTCGCTTCATCAAGCCCAGATCCTTCCTGGAGCCCAGCCTGGAACAAAGTTAAGAGCAGCAACGGTGTTCTCTCTCAATGTCCCCAGGATCTGAGAAAATGGGAGAAGCAGAGGAGACCTGGGACTGTAGAACCAGCATTGGAGCCACACAGCTACAGATGCCCTGACTTTGGCCCCAAGGCCCTGGGATGAGGGGCTTCCCTGTTGGCGCAGTGGTTAAGAACCCGCCGGCCAATGCAGGGCACACGGGTTCGAGCCCTGGCCTGGGAAGATCCCACATGCCGCAGGGCAACTAAGCCCGTGCGCCACAACTACTGAGCCTGCGTTCTAGAGCTCGTGTGCCACAACTACTGAAGCCCACGCGCCTAGAGCCTGAGAAGCCCGCGCACCGCAATGAAGAGTAGCCCCTGCTCGCTGCAACCAGAGAACGGCCTCGTGCAGCAACGAAGACCCAACTCAGCCAAAAATAAAAGTTAAAAAAAAATAATTTTTTTTTTAAAAAGGCCCTGGGATGAGAGGCAGCTCCCTCCTGAGAATGCGGCCCCTCTAGGGAGGGGGGATAGGCTGGGGACCGGGGAGGTGATGAAGGATTCGGGGCCCAGTGAGGAGGACAGCCACCCTCCTGGGAATGGGGTGGGGAACTATCTCAGAAGAAGTTGGGGCCTCTGAACTCACACACAGGTGGCTGGGAGAGTGGAAAATAGGGGCCATTATCATAAGTGAAAAAGACACAGGTCTCGAGAAGCCGGCTGCCCCGAGAGACCACTTTCTCTTCCCCCCTACGTGGTTACCCCAGGTGGGACCTCAATGGTCCATCCAATTCTTGAATCGGGCACAGAGCCTCCATTTTGGAAAGCCGCCAATCCCACCCCGCCCCGCACACCTTACAGAATCCAAACAGAGCAACAGGGTCAGTTCCCCACCCCGTCACCAAAGGAGTTCTTCCTCCCTGGACCTGGGGCAGGTGGGGCGCGCGGGGTGGGGTGGGGGGGGGGTGGGGGGAATCCTCAGAGCCGGAACGAAAAGGACCGCCGCCCGGTACGCGCTCCGCCCCCAGGTGGCGCTGCAGACACACCCCGGCGCCCCGCACCCCCCCACAGCCCCGCCCCGATCCGGCGCCCTACTCCAACATCTTTTACTTTCCTCAAAGTCCCACCCCACTCCCCACGAAACCGGAGTGAATGCTTCCAGGATTTTCCAACCCAGAGTCCAACTTCTCTGAAGTGCTCAATGAAGAAACAAGAGTCAGGAGATGCTGTTGGAAGTCTGACTTTATGATCCGGAGAGGTTGGGGACAAGTGCCAAGGGTAGGACAGAGGCCACCAGGAGGGCGTGAAGGGAGGATCTCCGTGCCTCTGGCTTAGTAGCTGCAGACGAAGGGCAGACGTCTTTTGCATGGAGCTCGTTGCCACCGACCCCCTAGCGGTAGAGAGCACAGTGATGTCAGCTGCCCACCTGAGTGTGGCCTGTGCTCCCTCGTCCCCTCCTCAGGCACCTCATATGTCATCTTTGCCTGCCGTAGTCATGATCCGATGGCCACAGGTTTCCCACACATCCGGACTAGCCATTGATCTCTTCCCTTGCAGAGGCAATGTGCTCAGTGCTTTACCTGGGCTATCGTTTAATTCTCACAACGACTCTCCAGGAGGTCGGTGCTATCATCACTCCCGTTTCACAGATGAGGAAACTGAGGCTTAGTGGGAGTGATAACTTGCCTGTGTCTCAGCTGGCAAGTGGCAAAGCTGGGGTGTGAATCTCAGCTATCTTACTCTAACCCGTCTGGTCCAGCCACTGTAATAAGTTCCCTCACATCTGGCAGCCGTGCTGTTCAAAACAGGCAAAGTCAGCCATCCTTAATTCCCGCATCTTCACCTCATCCGTCATCCACACCTTACATTCACATCTGTTCCTCCCATCTGTCCCATACTCACTCCTTGTCGCCATCATATCAGAGGAAGGAAAGGAGTCCCCAGGCCCTGAGCCTAGCTTTGCCTGGGAGGATGGGGAGTCCCCCTCTAGCCCCTGTACCGGGAGCCTCATCACCTGGTTTTGCTCTGAGGCATCCCTACCTATCAGCCCTCCTCACAGACAGGGACATTGGTTCTCCACTTGGAGGGAGGGTGTGGGTTTGGGGAGGTGTGTTCAGGCAGCTCAAAGGGACATGTGTGGGAGTCCACCTTGCCACCCCTTCCCCTTGTCCTGGTGCCCGGGCCCCCTCACCTTTGGTGCACAGGGCCACACAACGGCCACTCCCATTCCGAGGTTGCTTTGAGGCCCAGTAACTAAAGTTCCAGCAACTGCCATCAGCCCAGCGAAAATTGTTGCCCCACGTGAACTAGAGAAGAGAGAGGCTGGGTCAGAGGGCGGAGGTCCAGAGAGACAGACAGATTCTGGGTCTCCGGAAAGCCCACTGAGTATCCCTTCCTGAACACTGTATATATAATCTCCTCTCACTGCCCACCTGGCTAGGATACCGTTGAGACCCATCCCTGAGGGTTCGCAGGCAATGACAAAGGAAGAGCAAGCATCACTTCCGGCTATCACACTTCTCAAACTTCACTGTGCACACAGATCTCCTAGGGATCTAGTGAAAAATGCAGATTCTGATTCAGGAGTTCTGGGACGGGGCCCAAGATCGTGCATGTCTAATGAGCTACCGGGTGATGTTGATGCTGCTGGTCCGTGAACCACACTTGAGTAGCAAATATAATGGCCCTTATTTGTCCACAATCCCAAGGCCACTCTGAGAGAAGGACCCCACTTTAGAGATGGGGAAACTGAAATTTGGAGGTAGTCATTCACCTCGTAAGGGACCAAACTAGATATAGAATCTATCTCCTGACGCCAGGAGTGTGCTGGTAAACGTTTAACAACCAGCTTTGGGGGAAGGTGAGAGGCTAGAGGGAAGAAAGAAACCTGATTTGTAATAATTGTCAATTTCCTTGGTGTAAATACATCCACCATGGCAGCTTTCAAGCTACAAGCATGAAGCCACTGAACATGGAGTTAGGAAGAGAGGCACTCAATCATCAGTTCTCCTAAGCCGGTATGAGCCGGCTTCAGCTGCTGGATGAGTCTTAATGCCAGCAGGTGGCCCCTTGAGGCAATCAGAAAGACCTTCGTGTACCTGGGAGTTGGCCCCTCGCTTACCCAGGACTTGTAGGCTCCAATCCAGACCTGTCCTTGGTTAATGCTACTGACCCCGCACTGGATGCGATAGTTGAAACTGTAGTTGTGGATGGAGACGAGGTTGCCTCGGTAGCACCTCCTGCATGTATTCTGCAGAGAGAAGAGGTGGGGTAGAAAATCCACTGTTCTCTCTCAAGTCCCTGAGTCTCCAGGAGAGACCCCCTCATCCCTTTCCAAGTCAGAAATCAGGGATCTATTGCCCCCCTGAATCCCATCTCTTGTTCCTTTATCTGGTGTCAGGAACTTCTTGCAGAAAAGAATAATAATACTCAGAATAACTACAGCCACCATTCCCTGAGAGTTTACAATGACCCAGGGACTATTCTAAATACTTTCCATGTATTATTTAAATCCTCACCACAACTCTAAGCGGTGGTACCATACACCTCCATTTTACAAATGAAGATACAGGATCCCTGAGAGGTGAAGTGACTTGCCCAAATAAAACAGCTGGCGACAAGCAAAGCCAGGATTTAGCACAGGCATATCTTATACCAAAGCTTTTTATCTAAACCAGTGGTTCTCAAAGTGCGGTCTCCCGACCGACAATATAACCACCTGTGAATTTGTTATAAATGCAAACTCTTAAGCCCCAGACTTGCTAAATCAGAAATTGAGGAGATGGGGCCCAGAAATCTGTGTTTTAACGAGACTTCTAGGAGACTCTGATGCATACTCGGCCTGGAGAGCCATTAGTCCAAATGATAGGGAACAGAAGGTTGGCTCCACTCTTGTCTCCTCCACCTGGTCCCCCATAGTAGCCTCCCTGCCATTTACCTGAGCATTCCAAAACTTTCTCGGGGTCCGCACCACCAGGAAGCGGCAGGTCTTGCACCCAGGGCTGCCTGGAAGCTGAACTGTGTCCTCTTCCTTAGGGCACTGCAAATCCTTGTCCAGGGCAGCTGGGTCTGACTCCATGGCCCCCTCATCCTCAAACGCATCTTGATAGCTGGAAGCCACAGCGTCCTCTCCCTCTGACTCAAGCGCTCCATAATTCAGGGCCAGCTCTCCCTCCTGTTCCCCCGAACCTTCCAGATCCTGGCTCAGGTCAGCCTGTGTCTCTCTGCTGCCCAGATGGGAGGCATCATTCTCTGGAAAGAAGAGGTAACCTGCCATCAGGCCGGGCTCTCTGTTCTTCCAGGACCACGGACAGCTCTGATGGCCCCACTCAGCCTTCCTAGGGACGCCATCTGGAACCAAGACTGGAAGGACCCCTTGGGGGTTGGGCAAGCCAGAATTCTTGCATCACACACCCAAAGGCATGAGAACCTGGCTGACACCGCATGTGGGGTATTTTGGGAGTGCGAGGCAGCACCTGTGAGAAGCCCTCATCTTCACAGGTGGGTGTTTTTCCTTCAGGAAAGTTCAGGTCACAGTTCTGAGTCCAGGAGAAATCTAACTAGAGGTGGGCTGGGTCAACTGAAGAGGGGAGGCTGTGGCCCTGGCCCACAAGAGCAAAAACAGATGCAGGAAAGAAGAGAAAAGAGAAAAATGGATGAGGAGGGAAGAGGAGGACTTACCCAGATAAAGAGCAGAAACTGTCCCCAGCAGGAGAAGGGGCAGAAGCAGTGAGCATTTCATATCCCCTCAGTCTTGTGACAGGCACACAACTTCACCTTCCCTCCTTGGGGACTTCTCACGTGTCTGCACGGCCCCTGGCACACAGTGGAGATGCAGTGTTTGCTTAACTGGTGGATTAAAGGGCAAACTAGAGCGCTTCCTTCTCCCCGACTGAACAGACCCTGAGCTGGAGAATCAAGAAAAGAACAGGGGGTTGTCAGCTCAAGTACAAAAGACCCTTTTTCCTGAGAGCTCCATCACTGTTCCCTGGGGCAGCACTCAGCTCAGATGCTAGCCGCCATGGGAACAGGTCTGCTCACAGTGAGGGCCAATTTCACTCACACTGGGGGTGAAAGGGGAAGGATAGTGGCCATTATGGTCCTAAGGAGAGGCCTCCAGGATGTTTGCCATATAGGGTCCTGCTTCCCCCAGCCCTAGACCTCTCCTTCCCGGGCAGCCGAGCGGGCACTTACGTCCTCAGAGTCTGGAGCCCCCACTCTCAGTGCCTCTGGCTGCTGGGTGCCAGAGGCCACCCTTATACTGGGCTTTTGGGGAAGTGGGAAGAAGCCAGGACGCTTGCCCCAGGCTTGGGCTGGGGGGCGGGAAGTGGAGCTGATAAGAGGTTTGCTCAGTCCTCCCACCCTTGGGCCCTGCTCTCTGCTGGGACTTTAGGGACCTGCCTCTTGCCATAGGCAGGTGCCCAAACACCCTAGTATGCTCGAGAAAGCCCCAGATGACGACTGTCCTGGCATGGTTATCAGCACCCCTAAAGGGTCCCAGTCTGAACAATACTCTTTAGCCATAGGAGCAGCCTTCCTCTGGTCAATATTCCAGCAAATGAAGTGGAGAATCCCAGGGAGAGGGAGACCACAGGAGAGGAGGTAGGAGATGAAGGGGAGCCTCAGCCCTTCTGAGCTCTTCTCTAGACCAAGTACTTTCCGTGCATTGCACCCTTGAAACCTCACCTTCCTAACCTCAGTCCCATGAGAACGTATGATTAGCCCTACGGCACAGATGTGAAAAATGAGATTCAGAGAGGGAAAGTGACTTGCCAAGGTTATGCAGGAAGTGGGGGAACTGAGATTTCTAAGTCTCTGGGGCTCCCAACATGCTCTACCCACCCCATCTCTCTCTCTCTCTCTCTCTCTCTCTCACACACACACCCTCCCTCCTTCACTCTCTCCCTCTCTCTCCCTCTCCTTCTCCCTCTCCATCTCTTTCTTACCTTCAATATGTGAAAAACTTATGCTCCTTCCTTTATGCTGTGGCTCTAGATCAACCTTTGCACTATTACTCTTTGGAGTCAAATCATCCTTTGTTGAAGGTTGGGGGAGGGGCAGTCCTGTGTCTTATAGAAAGTTTAGCAGCATCTCTGGGTCTCTACCCACTAGATGTCAACCGTGCCTCCCCAGATCGTGTCACTCAGAAATGTCTCCACACATTTTCAAATGTCCTCTGGAAAGAAAAAGTACCCCTGTTGAGGATCACTGATCTAGAACATGCTATCTTGTCCAAGCTTGAGGCATATCTTTCTGGCGGGGAGGCAGCAGCTGGAATGGAAACCTTCATGCAGAGCCATTCAGATGCTCTGTGGGCCAGCCTCCCCGCACCGCCCCGACTCCCCACCTCCCACCAGCCCTCTGTCACGACCAAGGTCAGGACTAAGGGGAAGGCGCTTGCCTCAGTTGCAAAATTTAAGGGGACAGTAAAGAACTCAGTGGTCAAGATAAATAAATATTTAATGCCATCTTTCTTAAAAATCAGAATCTATGTAAAGCTACCATGATGAACAAAACGTCAAAATATGAATCAATCAGGTTCCAGCCACATTCACTGCAACCCAAGGACAGGCCAGCAAGTGCTGAGCCTTGACTTTGCCAGACATCACCGCCAAGAGCTTGTGGCCCTGTCAGGGTGGGTGACTCCACTCTGTGATATCCTAGCATATTTGTTCCTTGGATTCCAGCCCAGCCCTCCTGTGCTCAGGGCATCAGGGACAGGTCACCCAGAGGGTGAAAAGGCCTGGCTTCCTTCCACTCCTCTGCTCTCTCAGGGGACCTACAAATGGAGAAGTATCTGAGAGCTCACTTCTGGGCCCTGAATGCAGAGTAACGGTCTCGGCCGTTATCTCCCTGGCCCAACGGACGTAACCCTCAGCTTATCTACCTGACTTGGGGGTGGATTGACTAATTCCAGGGCCCAAAAACCTGGTCTCCAGAGTTCAAGCAGGAGACTTCCCTAGCTGGGGAGGGGTGGAAAGCTAGCCCCCCTCCCCCTTATTCTCCCCGGTCCTGGGGCCCAGGCCAGGGGCCTCATTTCACTCCGTGGTTGGGATGACCGAGAAGGTCGGCTACTCCCGTTAGCCAGCACCACGATAAGCTTTACAAGTGCTGTTTCATTTAAACGTCCCTGCATTACACATTAGGAAACGGCATCTCAGAGAGCTTAAATAAGTTACCCAAGATTACACAGCAAGTCAGAGGCAGACCTAAACCAAGACCTTTCAGCTCCTTAGTCACCCCACACCTGCATTCCCTCTACTTCCTCTCTCTGGCCTGCCCCTCCCTGGGGTTGACCTGGGGCAAAGACATCCCAGGGCCCTGCTCAGTCACCATGGTGATGTCTGATGTAAAACTGGAAATAACTTATTTTTTTTTTGGCCGCGCCGTGCAGCATACAGGATTTTAGTTCCCCGATCAGGGATTGAACCCACGCCCCTCGCAGTGGAAGCACAGAGTCTTAACCACTGGGCCACCAGGGAAGTCCGGAAATGACATTCTTGAAGGTCCACCATATTCCAAACACTATGCTTCATTAAGGCTTTCACATCCATTATCCTACTTACTTAATCTTTACAATCATCCTGCCAATTAGACACTGCCATCCCAGTGCGCAGACCTACCACACAAGCTCAGAGAGGTGAAATAACTCGCCCAAGCTCACACAGCTTGTTGGAAGTGGCATGTCTGACCCTAGTCTGTTTGACTCCTACATCCTTGCTTTCTTTGATTCACCCAAATGCGATACGCCCAGACTAGCCCACAGTGCCCACCTTTTCAGCATCCATGAAACGCCAACTCTCTGGCTTACTGTTTGCATCTATATTCATAGGGGTTTCAAACTCTGCCTCTCGTCTCAGATTTCCATCCAGCCCCACGTTATGCTGAGGGCAGCATAGTGTGATGTCTTGATAGAATGGAATCACCATTCTAGAGTCAGCCCCTCTGGGTCTCAATTTTCCCATCCCTAAACCGACGCTAATGACAGGACCCACCTCAAATGAGATCAGCTCCAGTAAAGACCTCAGAACAGTACCTGGCATGTGGAGCTGGGGGTAGCCCTTGTCAGGAAACTGAGACTGAACTGTGACCCTAATCAACAAGTGGGCACCGAGAGCTGCTTGAGCTCCTGCTCTGTGTCCTGCATGATGATGCCAGGAACGCTAGGGATACCACTGTAAAGACACGAGCTGAGTTTCCCAGAGCCTACTTAGCATCATTCTGGACAGGAAAAATACCACACAAGCCCTTACCCGGGGACATAAGGCCAGTCCTCTTATTTCATTTAAAGCTTTTCTTGAGGATATGCATCTTTAACATGCATCCTGTAATGTGCACTGTAGCGTGGACTGCTTGAGGCGTTGTCACGGAGGGAATGCACCCACGTAACCCAGGCCAGGTCAAGATACAGAATGTTACCAGGAGCCCAAATGCCTCCTTCGTGTCCCCTTGTTTTTTTAAAAAAAAAAAAAATTTATTTATTAATTCATTATTTATTTATTTATTTATTTATTTATTTTTTTTTTTTTTTTTGCGGTACGCGGAGCTCTCACTGCTGTGGCCTCTCCCGTTGCGGAGCACAGGCTCCGGACGCGTAGGCTCAGCGGCCATGGCTCACGGGCCCAGCCGCTCCGCGGCATGTGGGATCTTCCCGGACCGGGGCACGAACCCGCGTCCCCTGCATCGGCAGGCGGACTCCCAACCACTGCGCCACCAGGGAAGCCCATTATTTATTTATTTATTTTGGCCACACCAGGTCTTAGTTGTGGCGTGCGGGCTTCTTAGTTGTGATGTGCAGACTCTTAGTTGCGGCCCGCATGTGGGATCTAGTTCCCCCGACCAGGAATCGAACTCGGGCCCCCTGCATTGGGAGCGCAGAGTCTTACCCACTGGACAACCAGGGAAGTCCCCATGCCCCCTTCTTGACATTAATCCCCCAAAGGAGACCTTTGTGGACTGGAAGTCACACTTGTGTCACAGACCACCGCCAACAGGAGAGGTTTGTGAGGAATAAAACAAGGTCCCACCTTAGCACAAAGTCTCTTGATACAGACCCTGGCACCTATTTAGTGCTTAATACATTAGGGGTTTTAAAAAAAGAGAGGATGGGGCTTCCCTGGTGGCAGTGGTTGGGAGTCCGCCTGCCGATGCAGGGGACGCGGGTTCGTGCCCCGGTCCGGGAGGATCCCACATGCCGCGGAGCGGCTGGGCCCGTGAGCCACAGCCGCTGAGCCTGCGCATCCGCAGCCTGTGCTCCGCAACGGGAGAGGCCACAACAGTGAGGGGCCCGCGTACCGCAAAAAAAGAAAAAAAAAGTGGGGATGTGTGTCCACGTGTGGCCGATTCACCTTGCTGTATTGCAGAAACTCACACACCGTTGTAAAGCAGCTATACTCCAATAAAGATCAATAAGCAATTAAAGGAGGGATTTTGTTACTCTTTATTAGTAGTACTGGAATAAAGAGAAGCAACGCCTCCCCACACCAGAATACAAAGTCCATGAGGGCAAGGAGGGAAAGTTCTCCCAGTGCATCCTCCACGGCACCCAGCACAGGGCTGAACTTGTAAGAGTGTGTCAGAATTCCACCGTCACGGATACCAAGAGAACAGCAGTTACAAAGGACCTCAGTGTGATTTCTATCTTTTTCAACTTCCTGTGCAACCTTGAGTAAGTAGCCTCTTCTATCTGGACCACCAGATAGAATGGAATCCCTGGGGCCATCTGTACTTCTAAGAATTTGAGGAGTCCTGGAGGAAAAGGGCTTCGGAGCATTGATGCCTTACTTTCTGCTCACCTCCCCATTAAAAGGAGGGTTCAGAATGCCTTCCTTCCTCACCTCTGGTTGGGACCCCCTCATCTCCAGCTAGGTTGGAGTCCAATGCCCCAAGATGAACCCAAGGGAGATGAGTCTCTCGTGCCTCCCCTCTGTGCTCTGTCCCCATATGATCATGTCCTGGAAGCAGCCAACACTTCCAGACATGAAATCCTGATGGTTGAAAGAACATGCTCTGGGGATACTTGAATCACAGCACGGGGCACATTTAGATGTTCAGCCTTGGGTAAAAAAACAGGTCATAACTTCTCTGAGCCTGGTTCTGTACAATGGGATAATAATTACTGATCAAACAAGGTCATCTTTGTAAGATGCCTGGTGCAGCAGGGGGTACTTTGTGGGTGCACAATAAGCGGTAACAATTAGTAGATGCTGGTGTGCTTGTGTTACAAACATCTGTACGTTCCCGAATGGCAGGGAGCTGTGTCTTGTCATATTCCCAAACCTTACGTAGAGTTGGACATATAGCAGTTTGTCTTATATTGAGATTCCCTGGAAACACACCCTGAGGCGAGGATTTGAGTGCAAGTAGTTTCCATGGGAGGCGCTGGGACAGTCGTAGGGAAGAGGAGAGTTCATACGGGGAAGAGAAGACAGCCAATAAAATGTGTGTTATAAAGCCAGCTGCCTCAGTGGGTAACTGGAAGTTAATCTCACTGGGAAACCCTGGGAAGCAGTGCCCGATACCTGCCCCAGAATTATTCCACCTGAGGGGGCAAAGGACTGGGGTACTCATACACCCACTCCTGAGAGTTGCGGGCTGCTCCCAGGGACATGTTAATATCCTGGCACATTAAGGCAACCACAGTTTGTGGGCGAGGAAGAAAAGGCCCTCAGATGTGGAGATGCAAACACAGTACATTGAGAGTTCACCTTGAAAGTTTGGAGAGAGATGCGTGGTGTCCTGGCAGCACCTGCAATGCACGAGCCCGGTAATTGGGTGTCCTATGAAAAGATCCACCTGAGCCCATTCCTCTGTCTCCAAGAGGGCCACACAGACCCCACCCCTTTTTATTCTGTCCCTTTTTATGAAAGACAGTAGGGTGGGGAGGTGTGGTCCTTGTACTGGCAGAAAGCTCGTGGGTGGGGCTAAGCAGAGTAGATCAATGGTGGGAAGAAAAAGAAATCAGTTTCAGGAAAACAATTTCATTGCTGGGGGCTGGAGGGGAGGGGATGGGAGGAGCCTGCCCAGGAAGATCCAGCTCAGTAGGAACAGATGAACGGGAGACCCACACCACAGGGAGCTTGACGCCAGTGGCCTCCTGTGAAGATGCAACAGGAAGGGGTCTCAGCCTCTTGTTCTCCCTGACTCAGCCCCAGTAGGGCCTTCCCCTCTCCCTACCCCACACCTCAGTGGAGATGAGTCTGAAGAGCCAGGAGGCCTCTCCTTTGCAGGGTCTGGCTCTTCCTGGAGCCTCCTCCTTCCCAGGCCTTGCCATTATCCATCCCCACTCCCACCACCTCACTTCGGGTGCACAGGGTCACACATCTACCAGCACTGCCCCAGGGCTGGCCAGCAGCCCCGTACGCAAAATTCCAGGGAGTGCCGTCGAGCCAGCAAAAGCATGGGCAGCGACCCCAGGGGAGGCAAGAGGGAAAGAGGTGGGCTGGGACACGGCAAAGGGAAAGCAGGTAGGCAGAGCTGGGACCATCCCTGCCTGACCCTCCCGCTGCCCGCCAGGCATTGGCCCTTAAAGGACTGCTGGACCACAATGGACACAGTCCTGGTCAACTGAAATGCAGAGCCACAGTGATTGTCACCATCACATTCTATGCATTCCAGTGACACCCCCATCCTTTGGGCTCTAACAAGAGGCAGGGCAGGAGTTCCAACCCCATCCTACAGATGAGGAACGAGGCTCACGGTCTTGCCCAGGTCCTATAGACAGTCAGAGACTGAGCAGAACTCGCACCTAAACATCCTGATTCTAAATGCTCGGCTGTTCCCGATGCCTAGGCAGCCCCCTTGTTGTCTCACCCAGGTGTCCACCTGTCCCCAGTTCTTCAGGGGATTGTAGAGGAGAAGCACAGACAGATCTGCAGCAGGTTGAACATGGGCTGGGGTAAGGAGGTGCTCCCCACCGAGAGCTGGGGCCCCTCTTACCCGGCCGGTGACCTGGCTTCCGCTCCAGACTTGGCCCTGGTCGATCTGTCGGACTAAGCATTGGATCTGGTAATTAAGGCTGAAGTTGTGGATGGAGATGAGTCTGCCCCGGTAGCACCTCTGGCAAGTTAACTGCAGGGTATAATGAAAGAGGAAGAACGGTGTGCCCGTCCCCCAGGAATTCACATCACCTTAGTCCTGGGTGTCTAAGTCTCCAAAACTCACCCTCCACCGCCCCCCCACCCAGCCCCACAGACATTTGAAGGCTGGAGATTAAGACGCAACTTCTGTTTCCGCGTGACCCTCACCTCTTACCCCCAACACCTCTGCGGGTCTCAGCCTCTGCTAACACTCCCAGGGTCCTCAGTGAGGAAAATGACCAGCGACGCAGAGGCTGGAGACACCAGCTCCCTATCGCCACCCTGGGCCTCAGCCTCAGCTACTGGCCACTCACCTGAGCATGAATAAAATTCAGGGGATCCTCACCAGGAGGAAGCGGCAGGTCTTGCATCCAGGGATGCCCTCCAGTTTTACTGTGTCCTCATCCTTAGGACACTGAAGGTCCCTGTCTACCTCATCCAAGGCTGAGATGGACTCAACAGCCCCCTCTTCCCTGGGGGCATCTTCACTTCCAGAGCCCCTGTCTTCCTCTTCCTCTAGCAGCATCCCTCCACAGGGATCTCCTTTGCCTCACTTTCTGGTACCCCCCCCCCCCACTTAAGGCAGGGTGTCATCTCCCAAGGGGCTCTCAATGTTGGACATTTCAGTTCCTGGCAAGAAGAAAGGTCAAGCGCCCCTCCTTCACATCTTCCCCTGTTCCTCCCCAGGACCACGGACAGCTCCCTCCCGGCCCCAGGCATTTGCAAGCTGAGCCCTGGAAAGAGAGGAACCTGGAACAGAGCCCACCCCCCCCCCCCCCCCCCAGGAGAAGCCAACCTCCCACATGAGGTCCTGGTGGTTAAGGGCATGAACTTAGAGTCAGGCAGTTGTGGGTTTTGTTCTGGTTCCATCACCTACTAGCTTTAGTTCTTCGTTTGTGATATGGGTAGACCACACCACATACCTCATGGGGATGCTATGAGGATTAAAGGAGATAATGCATAGAAAACGCTTAGCACTGTACACTCGGTGAGCTCAAAGTAAAAGAAGGGATCATTTGATCACCGTTTGCATCTTGCAGAAAGGACAACATTGAGAACGTCACAGTAGAACCAAGACTGCAGACATGCAGATGCCCTGAGGAATCCCTTCAACTCCAGCTCTAGAGTCCCCGCTCCTTTCTGTGCAGAGATCCTGAAATAGGGGATGGCCAGAGAGGAAGGTGTGGCTGTGTGACTCTGACCCTATAAACTATAGAAAGGAGTCAAGTAGAGAAAGAAAGGCTGAAGGCCAAGGAGACTTACTCAGATGAAAAGCTGAAACTGTCCCAAGTAGAAGAGCCAGAAGTAGGTGGAGTTTCATTTTGGCTTTATCCTGCAATGGAGAACAGAGCTGGACACACACACACACATACATTCATTCATTCAGTAAATACTCCCTCCCATGACCAACACAGAGCAGCTTGAAGGTAGAAAACTCTGCATGCTCCAAATACCCAACTCACACCGCTCAACCCTCATCTCCACTTGCACCCTCCCCACACCCTGCCCCAGGGTTTATCAACCTAGAAACGATGAATGGATTCAAGGGGCCATGAACTCTGCAAACATAGATAACACATGGTGTGATGTTTCTAGGGCGAGTGTTCAAACCATCCATGAGATTGCTCTATGTCCTCCCAAAAGGCAAAGGAACTTCTCACTTTACTGGATGATTTGTTCTCAAATTGCCAGGAATGGCCTCCAACCTTCTCCACCAAAAACGTCCTCCTTGGCTCTCGTAATCAGCGGAATTCTAAGACGTCCCCGAAGATCCTTCTCCCACTCTCGTGCACACGTGGTGCATAATCCCCGGGACTGTACATGGGGACAGAGGATGGCATTTACTCCAGTGGTTGTGTTATATTATATGGGACAGTTGACCTTAGGAGAGGGAGAATATCCCGGATGAGTCTGATCTAACCAGGCAAAAGCCCTTTAAAGTGACTGGGCTCTTTCTGAAGTCAGAGATTACAAACATGAGCAGGGGGCTTCCCTGGTGGCGCAGTGGTTGGGAGTCCGCCTGCCGATGCAGGGGACACGGGTTCGTGCCCCGGTCCGGGAAGATCCCACATGCCGCGGAGTGGCTGGGCCCGTGAGCCATGGCCGCTGAGCCTGCGCGTCCGGAGCCCGTGCTCCGCAACGGGAGAGGCCACAGCAGTGAGAGGCCCACGTACTGCAAAAAAAACCATGAGCAGGATTCCACCCAAGGGAGGCTCTCCGTTGCTGGCTTTGAGGACGGAGGGCAAGGAATGTGGAGCAGCCCCCATGTGACAGCCAGCCAGGAACAGCAGAAGGAACAGAATTTTACCACAACCACGTGAGCTTGGAAGAGGACCCTGAACTCTAGGTGAGAACACAGCTCAGCCAACACCTTGATTTTAGCCTTGAGAGACTCTGAGCAGAAAATCCAGCCATGCCATGCCCGGACTTCTGACCTACAGAACTGTGAGCTAATAAATGTGTGCTGTTTGAAGTCACTAAATCTGTGGCCTAGAAGACACATACAACCCTCGAGGCCCATTTCCTTCCCAGGATGAAATTTACAGTTGGTGCAATTCATGGTAGGGGATTGATTGGCACAGGGGAGTGTCCCACAGGAATGGGCTGGAGGGCCTTCTACAGAACCCAGGGACAGAAGGTCAGGAAATATGGAGGGAGAAAGAGAGGTTCGATTCCAGCCAGAGGTCCCACCACCCTTCCTCTCAGACCATAAGAGGCCGGTTAGCCTCTTCTAGCTCCAAGTTCTGCCCTCAGAGAAGCAGTGAACTGCAGGAGACAGAACTTCAGAGCTGATCAACCGCCTGCTGCCTGGGCTTAGCCAACACCTCCCTGGGGGCAGATAAGGGTGGTGAAAGGACTAACATCATCCCTGGGGTAAGCAGCCCAGGAGATAGAGACCTGGGCCGTTGCTCTGTGAAATCAACCTTGATATACAGCTCCTTTGACACTTCCCCCTTTGGATGCCCCAACAATTGACATAGAACAAGGGCTGGGCTGCTAGGGCTGGAAGGGCCTTTAGAGGTGACCCAGGCCAGTCTCCATGCCTAAGATATGGAGGACTCAGACGTCCTGATTCCCAGTTCAGTGCTCTTCCTTCGCCCTTGGTGAGAGAACCCCTCTTGGCCTCCAGGCATCTCCTCTCCCAGGGGCTGTGTACACACAACAAAGTTAGAAGGAATATGTCTTTGCAGTCAGTGCCCATCCTCCACCCCATCTTCCACCTTCAATACTTCCCCAGACCATCTACTTCTCTCCATCTCTGCTGCCACCTCCCTAGCCCAAGCTGCCAACGTTTGATAACGTACACCCGAGCCCATCATCCCCATGCTTGCCATTCAGTGTCTTCCCTCTGTGGCAGCAATTCATCCAAACTCATTACCATTGCCTTCAAGGGCCTCCATGGTCTGGCTCTTGTCTACTTGTCCAACCTCACTGGTGTGTGTGACCCTCGTCATACTGGTTTCTGCTCCATTGGCCAAGCTAAAGTTTGGTACTGGCTCCGTCTCATCTAGTGGGTCTCGGCTCCAAGGTCGCCTCATCAGAGAAGTCTTCTCTGAGAACTCTTTCTAAAGAAGCCCACTCCAGGGACTTCCCTGGTGGCACAGTGGTTAAGAATTCACCTGCCAGTGCAGGGGATACGGGTTCGAGCCCTGGTCAGGAGAGATCCTATGTGCCGCAGAGCAACTAAGCCCCTGTGCTGCAACTACTGAGCCTGTGCTCTAGAGCCCACAAGCCACAACTACTGAAGCCCGTGCGCCTAGAGCCCGTGCTCCACAACTAGAGAAGCCACCACGATGAGAAGCCCGTGCACCTCAATGAAGAGTAGCCCCTGCTCACTGCAACTAGAGAAAGCCTGAGCGCAGCAACGAAGACCCAATGCAGCCAGAAGTAAAATTAATTAATTAATTAATTAATTAATTTAAGAAAAAAAAGCCCACCCAACCCTTTCGCATATCTAGTTACTCTGGTGCACATCATTCATTTACTTCCATCAGAACATTTGCCAAAGTGATACGACCTTGCTCCTTCACTGGTTTCTTGTCTACTGTCTGTCTCTCCCAGTAGGAAGTAAGTTCTAAGAAAACAGGGACCTGGTCTTTCTTGCTCACTGCCTAGAACTCTACCCAGATCACAGAAGGAGTTTTTCAATTAGTTTGAAATTAATCAACTTGAAATTTACTTCCTGGAGAAAGTCCAGCCGAGTTAAATTCAAAGTCCATTAATTTCAATTCCACAGGTGTCTTTCTGAGCCCCACCTGCCATGGACACAATCGTGGGCCAGGCTCTGTGCACTGGGTCATACATTCATTCATTCAGTAAATACTCAGAGGTGGTCTCTCATCTCAGGAAGGCTTCATGTAGCCGGTAAAGCAAGACAAACAAAATGAACCTCTTAGTAAAACAAGGCACCCTATTGAGTGGACACTTAGAAGGATAAAACTTTCACTTGCTAGAAGACACCAATTGTCTGTGCTACCAGAGTCACATTAAGGGCAAGGGCAGGCAGAGAGGGCTTCCTTGTAAAGGTGTTCCTTGGACTGGGCTCTGAAGGATTGACAGACAGGAGAGGAGAGGCAGAAGAGAAGTAGGAGGCATTCTAGGAGCCAAACCATGGCCCTGAACTGCTGGAATTTGAGCCAGGATACAGATGATTGGTGTTTCCTGGAGGTTGAGTCAAAGAATGAGGTGGGTTCGTTTCTCGGCACCAAAGCCAAGCTCCTCCAATGAGCAGTGCAGACTTGCTGGCCAGTTCTTCAACCCCCTCGACTCCTTACACGATAGTAATCTGGTTTCTGCCCACCCTGCATTGCTCCATGGAAACTACTCTTGCCAACGTCCCCACTGACCACCTAATTGCCAAACCCAACAGACATTCTTCAATTCTTGTCTTATTTGACCTCTGTAGTGCCTGATACCTCTTTACTTCCTCCTTCTTAAAAACAGCCTCTTTTCTTAACAACTTCTCTAGCCATTCCTTCCCAGTTTCTGCTGGTGGGCTCCACTTCCTCTTCTGGAATTTTAAATATTGGTCACCACCTGGTTTCTTGGTGCCCTTCTTTCCTAACTCTACACACGCTCCATGGGTTATCTCATTCACCCCCAGGTCTCAAGCTATGAAATATATGCAGATCACTCCCAAGTCTTCATCTCCAGCCCCAGACCTGCTCCTCACCAGGTTTGGTCCACAACCACAGACTCACATATACAGCCACCAAATAAGCTTCCCAACTTGGATGTCCCATGTGCATTATGAATTCAACACGTCAGACTGACTCATCACACACACGCGTACACACACACACACACACACACCCCTACACTAAACTGCTCCTCTTCTTGTGGTCCCTTTCTCAGGAGAAATCATCACCTTGCACCCAAACCCCCAAGCCAGGACTCTGGGGCATCGTCCACAATCTTCTCATCACCACACATTCACAGTCATAGTGCGCGTTCTTCGCCATCTCATCTACCCACCCACCCCCACTCCCCTGCTGCTCTCCTACCAATTGCTGACTGTCTTTCACCTGGATCACTTCAGTGCCTCTCAAATCACTTTCCCTTCCTCCTCTTACCATAACCTCCCCATTTCTTTTTTTTTTAATTTATCTATTTATTTATTTGTTTTTTTAAATTTTTGGCTGCATTGGGTCTTCGTTGCTGTGCGCGGGCTTTCTCTAGTTGCAGCGAGCTGGGGGGGTGCTACCCTTCATCGCGGTGCGCAGCCTTCTCATTGCGGTGGCTTCTCTTGTTGCAGAGCATGGGCTCTAGGCACGCAGGCTTCAGTACTTGTGGCACATGGGCTCAGTAGTTGTGGCTCGCGGGCTCTAGAGCGCAGGCTCAGTAGTTGTGGCACACGGGCTTAGTTGCTCCGCGGCATGTGGGATCTTCCCGGACCAGGGCTCGAACCCGTGTCCCCTGCATTGGCAGGCAGGTTCTTAACCACTGTGCCACCAGGAAAGTCCACCCCTCAACCCCACGTCTCTGATACATTGTCTGCTGCCAAAATGAGCTCCTAAAACCCCGAGCTCATCACACAAGCACTTTTCAATTATTTCTTCTTGCTCTTGGGCAAATACTTTCTTCCTGATCTGGCCCCTCCTTACCTCAACTTCAGCACTATTGACATTTGGAACTGGATACTTCTTTGTTGCAGGGGGATGTCCTGCGCAGTGTTGGGTGTTTAGCAGCAATGTCCTCACCCTTTAGATGCCAGTAGTACCTTCCCCCCAAGTTGCAACCATCCAAAATGTCTCCAGATATTGCCAAATGTCCCCTTGGGGGCAGACTTGCCCCCTAGTTGAGAGCCACTGGTCTACAACCTCAACTCTCCAAACACACACACACACACACACACACACACACACACACACTCCACTCTGCTCCAATCATACTGAACACCCTGCTATTTCCCTAATGTTCTGTGAGCTCTCAGATACCATTTCATCTGCCCAGAAAGCCCTTTCCTCTCTAACCACTGTGCTAGCCCTCCTCTTCTACTAAGTCTCAGGCAAAGATCCACTCTTCCAGGAAGCCTGCCCTGATTCTCCCAGAGAGAAGTAGAAAGGAACCTCATGGGGCTTAACTCTAGCCCCGCCCCTATCCCATCTCACGGCAGCTGTCTTCTTGCTGTCTCCCCAGAAGACTGGCAGCGTTGCCTTTCTCACCTGTGTATCTCTGGTACCTGCAGTGTCCTGGAAACATGCCAAAGGCTCAATTCATGTTTGCTGAATAAGCGAATGAATGATGAAAAGAAATTTTTGTTTAAGATGAGTTGAGCAGATGCTCCCTGAAATGAGATCTTAAGCAGGAATTTTAATAACAATAACAACAGCAGCATCTAACATTTAAGAAGCACTTTCTTTTATTTTTTAAATATTTTTGGCCACACTGCGTGGCATGTGGGATCTTAGTTCCCTGACAAGGGATGGAACCTGCCCCCCCTGCAGTGGAAGCACAGTCTTAACCACTGGACCACCAGGGAAGTCCCAGGAAGCACTTTCTATGTGCTAAGTGTTTTGAGTGTTCCGCATCATTTAATCTTCTAAACAACTGTATCAGACAAGTACCACTGTCATCTGTAAATTATAGACAAAAAGACTGAGGCTCAGGATGGTGAAGCTGCCTGCCAGGTAAGCATCAAAGCCAAGATTTGAATGGAGAGCCTGAGCTCTTATCCTCCACACCTCACTTCCCCGTCGTGGTGAGTAATTAGCTCAAAGCAACATGAGCGGCGCTCAAGCCACCCCGTAAGCTAGTGGGGCAGGTGATGATATAGGAAATATGAAGAATGTGCTCCTTGGGATTCAAAGGATCCTGGGGCCGTTCCTGGCTCTGTCACTCGTGAGCTGGCCCACCACGTGAGCTTGGTAGGTGCCTCATCTCCCATTCTCTGTCTGCCCATCTGCAAGTTAAGGATGAGAACCTCACAGGGCTTGGGGAGGACTCACTGAGAAGGTGGTTGTACAATAATCTAATCTGACACATGGTAGGTTCTGAACAAACCGTCCTATTCTCCCCATTTTAGAAATAGAGAAAGCAAGGCTCAGAAAGGTTAAGTGATGGTCCAAATTCCATGTACTGGCAAATGACGGAACTTGAAAAAAAGAATTCTAGGGGCTTCCCTGGTGGCGCAGTGGTTGAGAATCTGCCTGCCAATGCAGGGGACACGGGTTCGAGCCCTGGTCCGGGAAGATCCCACATGCCGCGGAGCAACTGGGCCCGTGAGCCACAACTACTGAGCCTGCGCGTCTGGAGACTGTGCTCCGCAACAAGAGGCCGCGACAGTGAGAGGCCCGCGCACCGCGATGAAGAGTGGCCCCTGCTCGCCGCAACTAGAGAAAGCCCTCGCACAGAAACGAAGACCCAACACAGCCAAAAATAAATTTAAAAATTTATTTAAAAAAAAAAGAATTCTAACAAGCAGATATTTTCTGAGCATCTTCGACGTACTCAACACTGCGTGGGACCAGTCACAGACACCACCAAGAGGAGCCAGGTCCTGAGCACCTGGAAATATAGCTCTGCTCTCCCAGCTGGAAGCTCAGAGCCATGATGGAGGTTCAGTTGGTGAGAAGAGCTCAGAACTGGGGTCTCACAGAAACGGCAGGGGAGTTTGTGCCCGTGCGGTGAGGGCCTATGGATGCAAGCTGACTCGCTGATTGGGTAATGAGTGGGAAAGGCAGTTGGTCACGGTGATTGGCGTAATGGGCTTTCACGTTTGCTGGTCTAGCGCCAGGCTGGACACACACAGCAACCCTGAAGCAGCTTCTGTCAGGCCCCAGAAAGACTCCTGGGGATGACTGAGGGGTCCTGCGGTGGGGGGGGGGGCTTTGCGTACCTCAGGGTCTTCCCCCCAGATAGACCTCTCTCTTGACCAGCTGTGGAAGGACAGCATTCTGATGCTAAGGATGGATGCATCCTTCCGTCCCCTTGTTGACAAAGAAATTAATCAATAGTCAATCTAAGAAAAAAATATAAATTTTTATTTTTTTATATTTATTTATTTGACTGCATTGGGTCTTACTTATGGCACGCGGGATCTTTTTAGTTGCAGCATGCGGGATCTTTTTCTTAGTTGCAGCATGCGAACTCTTAGTTGTGGCATGTGGGATCTAGTTCCCTGACCAGGGATCGAACCCAAGCCCCCTGCATTGGGAGCGTGGAGTCTTAGCCACCGGGACACCAGGGAAGTCCCAGAAATGGAAAATTTTATTCGAGCCAACCTGAGGGTTATAACCCAGGAGACAGTCTTTCAGAAAGTTCTGAGGACTGTTCCACCTGTTAGGGATCAAAGCAATGACATCAGTTTTTGAGACAAAGGGTTATATGTCAAATGACATATTATTGACAGTTTACACAATCCAAATCTACATGTACAGTGAGTAGTGGGTCGTGGGTCATTGTGACCCCTTACAAGATTAAGAAGGAAGGTTATCTCCTAAGGAATTGTGACGCTTTGTGAGATTAAGAAGGAATGTTATCTCCTACGGAGGTCTGATTAATGCAGACGCACGGCACACATCTTCATTAGGAGAGGGAGGAGGCCCAAACGGGCTGAGAAAATTTTTATGTTTAAATCTTTCTTGTCATAAAATATAAATTTTATTTTATCACCTCCCCCAACATGATACTCCCAGAAATACCCCAAATTTCTCCAGAGCCCCCTGGCTCAAGTCACCCTGAGGTTTCCACAGACAAGTCCCTGCGGGTGGGGGATGGAAATCTCAGGGTGGTGGAAGGTTAAAGAGGCTCCTTCCTTCCTTCAAACATTCATTTATTCCTTCCCTCTTTCCTTCCCTTCTCTTCTCTCCCTTTCCTCTCCCCTTCCTCCCTCCCTCCCTCCCATCTTTCCTTCCTTCCTTCTATCTCTCTGAATTTGTCTCTATCTCTTTCTGTCTCTCTTTTCTTTTTTAAAAAATTTTTGGCTGTGTTGGGTCTTCGTTGCTGCGTGCGGGCTTTCTCTAGTTGAGGCTGCTCTTTGTTGCGGTGCGCGGGCATCTCATTGTGGTGTCTTCTCTTGTTGGGGAGCACGGGCTCTAGGCGTATGGGCTTCAGTAGTTGCAGCACGGGGGCTCAGTAGTTGTGGCCCATGGGCTCTAGAGCACAGGCTCAGTAGTTGTGGCGCATAGGCTTAGTTGCTCCACAGCATGTGGGATTTTCCCGGACCAGGGATCAAATCCGTGTCCCCTGCACTGGCAGGTGGATTTTAACCACTGTACCACCAGGGAAGTCCCTGTCTCTCTCTTACATTCAGTATTTCTTGAACCTCCATTCTGTGCCAGGTAGGGTGCAAAGTCCTGAGGATACAGGGGGTAATAAAAGATACAGTTACTGCCCACATAGAGTTCCCAGCCTAATGGAAGTCTTGCATCATCATTATTATTATTATTTAATCTGTATGTTGAACGGCAACTGTGACAAGCTCTATGCTAGAGAAGTACCTGGTGCAATGAAAATCTGTACTCAGTAACAGGCTGGAAAGGAAAGAAGGGAGACCTGAGCTGAGAGCTGAAGGAACTGTAGGAGTTAATGATGGGTTGGATGGGACGCATTCCAAGCAAGGAGAATAAAACCATTTTAAAATGTGCACTTGACCTTTAACATGATATTGTGTATGTAATAAAAATTACTACGGGACCTACTGTGTGCCAGGGCCAAGCGTTTTTCATGTGGAGCCTCATTTATCCTCACCTGAAGGGAGAGGCTACTACCGGTTCAAGGACACGAGACCCAGGGCTGTCTGTCCACGCTCCTTCCTGGGCCCCAGCCACCTCTGGGCCCTGGCTCCAGAAGGAATACACAGCCTTATCCCTGGTGATGGACAGTTCTCTGCTCACAGATTTTCTGCATTGACTACTGAAGAAACAAAAAAAAGTGCAAAAATTGAATATGAAGATTGACAGTTTTCAATGACTTTGGCTTAAGATTTGGGATAATTAGAAAGCCATTTTTTCGTCTTGAAGGTTTCCCACTTGAAACAATGCAAGAGAATCTGTGCTGCTTTGTTAGACAGAAACAAGTTTGGGCAAATGCTTGCAGGGTGGTTTCTGCCCTGAACAAACGAAGTGACATTCCAGGCTCCGTCAGGTTTGGAGCCCCTCACTCTGCCCGTCCCCCAGGGAATCACAGATGTTATTGGTAACGGCAGGCACACACCACATGCCTGCTGCATCCCAGGCGGTTGATGTCATGTTTGAAGTGCTTTAAATTAATTCGCTTAATCCTTACAACTCCAAGATGTAGTTCTACTGTTATCCCCATTTTACAGATGGAGAAGCTAAGGTACCGTGAACCTAAGTCCCAGAGCTTGCATGGTAAAGAGCTGGCAGTTGGTCTGGGGCAGTCCACGGCCGAGCCCAAGGTACCTCTACCTTTTATTCCCCAAAGTCCTCTGTAGTCTTCCCAACCAGCTCCCATACTGCTTATTATCTTCGTACAGGTGAGGAAACTGAGGCTCCGTATGATTAAGGGCTTCTTCGAGGTCGCACAGCTGGTAAGTGTCTGAAGCCCAGAGCCTTTCCCCATGCACCTACTGCTTGAGTCCACCTTCAGGCCTGGGAGGTAACACCGGACTCAACAAACGGAATGCGGAGGGACCTGAGCAACGTCCGGGGTTTAATCACCCTGTCAGTGAGTCAGCCCCGCTGTGGGCAGCAGTGGACCCAGGAGCGGTCAGACATGGCCCATCTGTGAAGTCCTCATCGCCAACAAAGGACCGGAGCCTGGACCAGAGCCTGTGCCCTGGAGCCTGGATGAATTGTTCTTCCCAAAGAACGTTAAAGGAGGGACTCAATGCTGTGCCCCAGAGCCACGCCCAGTGCATTTGGGAAGCATCTATCCCCCAAGGGGCTGGAAGAAAAAGGCGCTCCGGGACATAACTGCTAGGACACCAAGCTTTGAATTAGGGGAAGAGGATCAACGCCCCTGGGAAGCGGGCAGCCAATTCCTTCAGACTGGAGAACAGTGAGCACGATTAAGGGAAGATTAAAGGATGTGATGCCATTCCCTAGAAACTCCCAAAGTGGCTCTTCTGGCTCTATTATTATTTACACTCTCGACATGTCCTAGGCTGCTTTCACGGTTCACTGTCATCTGGGACCCCCTGCTCAGGCAGCAGAGGGGGGGACAGAAAGGGAGGGGGAACCGCAACGTCCAAGACATGTGTGAGGGGAGACCCAGGATGGAGTGGGGGATCGAGTTGTGACACAGCCATAAGATGGGGTTGTAAGCAGCCGTTCAGTCACGTTTTTGTTTTTTTAGTTTTTTAAAATTTTTATTTATTTATTTTTGGCTGTGTTGGGTTTTGCGCACGGGCTTTCTCTAGTTGCGGCGAGCAGGGGCTACTCTTCATTGCGGTGTGTGGGCTTCTTATTGCAGTGGCTTCTCTTGTTGCAGAGCATGGCTCTAGGCGTGCGGGCTTCAGTAGCTGTGGCATGCAGGCTCAGTAGTTGTGGCTCATGGGTTTGTTGCTCCGCAGCATGTGGAATCTTCCCGGACCAGGGCTCGAACCCATGTCCCCTGCATTGGCAGGCAGGTTCTTAACCACTGTGCCACCAGGGAAGCCCCACAGTCACGTTTTTGACAACTATTTGATGACGTAAAGAAGAGCCTACGAGATGGTTTCCGTCACCACACACACAGCTGCACCACTGGGAGGACACAGTTGTTAGCCACGATGGTATCTCAGAGCGCTGCAATTAACAGCGGTATTTCTTTTTCACGCAGTTCTTTATTTTCTGATCTGCTTTACAACAACTACTTATTTCTTACATAAGAATGAATGTAAAGAAAAGGTAACGTCAGGAATTCCGTGGCGGTCCAGCGTTTAGGACTTTCACTGCCCTGCCGAGGGTCCACACGGCGCGGCCAAAAACACAAGAGGCAAAAGGTAATGTCTAAAATGAATGTGAAGGTGACCTTAGGAGTCAGACAGACGTGGGTTTAAATACCAGCTCCACAGTGCGACAGTTGGATGATCTTGGATGTAACTTACACGCAGAGCCTAACTTTGATCCCCTGTAAATTGAGGCTGATTAAAGGAGATGGTCACACAATGTTTCTGATTCACGCTGTCGCCGTCCTTTGAAGAGCAGGCGCCCTCCTCCTCCTGGTGGACTGTCCCCTGCCCCAGGGAAGACGCCGTCCGGCACTGCCTGCAGCAGGGGCATATTTGCCCGAGTCCCTCTCTGCTGAGGTTGGTAGCAGAGGGTTGCACTGGGAGCCTGTTGCTGAGTGAAATCCGAAGTTGTGAAACCCCTGGGTTGCTTGCTTCCTTGTTTGAAAGAGTGGTTGATTCCATTTGAGGAAGAGGTTACAGGAGGGAGGCTCTTGGGACAGAAATGAGGGCTGTACACATGGGCTGCTTCTCTCACGCACCAATCTTCCCCAGAAATCATCCTTGACTCTCTCTGGATACAGCTGTTCTCTGCACTTCCTGAGGAATCCAGGCTTTTTTTTAAAAATAACAGCTTTGTTCAGATATAATCCATATACCACACAACTCATCCATTTAAAGCGTACGACTCAGTGGTTTTTAGTATATTCAGAGTTGTACAACCATCACATTATCAAGTTTGGAAGATTTTTATCATCCTGGAAAGAAACCCCTTACTGTTAGCAGTCACTAATCTTCCCCGCAGCCCTACGCAATAGCTAATCCACTTTCTGCCTCTATAGATTTGCCTATTTTCTATCTGAATGGAATCCTACTATATTCTGTCTCTTCTGACTGGCTTCTTTCACTTAGCATAATGTTTTCAAGGTTCGTGCATATGGTAGCATGTATCAATAATACCTCATTCCTTTGTATCGCCAAATAACATTCCATCGTATGGACATACCACATGTTGTTATTTATCCATGGTATTAGGCATCCTTTTGAATTTAATATATTAACTGTAATGATAGCTTTGATCTGTTAAGTACCTACCATGTGCTAGGCACTTGACCTAATTTCTAATCTAGTCCAGGGAGGCAGGTCTATCTCTCCAATCACACTGATAAATTAACTGAGATGTAGAGGAGAAGTGTTCCATCCAAGGTCACACTGGTGAGAGCTGGGATGCCAAAAGGGTTGGCCCGGCTCCCGATTCATACTGCCCCACCCCACCCCGTGTGCTATGCTCTCTCCTTCCAGTTCTTGTTCTGAAGCCCGAACGAGAAAGAATCCACTCATTCAGTGATCATTCTTCCAACAAGCCCTAACTGGTACCACATGCATGGCAACCAGGCACTAGTCCCTGAGCCTAGTGAGACCCAGATGCTGCTTCCTGGAGCTCCCTGTTGAAGGGAGGAGAGGTGGTCATGGCAGGGGCCAGTCTCCAGGAAGGGTGTGACCAAGGCCTAGGGACTCAGAGCTGCTGGAGAGCCCAAGGAAAGGTTTTTACAGGAGATGACATTTTGAGCAGGACCCCAGTGGACCAGGCAGATTTCCCTGGCAGACAGGGTGAGCCCCCAGTGCAGAACTGGTGTGCTCACAGATCCTAAACCAGAAACCTGGGTCCACAGGGATGAGCTCTGTGTCCCTGGAGGTGGGAGGTGAAGAGGGCAGGGGAGAGGTTGGCATCACATTGCTGACCGCCTGGATCGCCAGGCTGGACTCTAGGCTTTGTCCTATGCCTGTGCAGCAGCTCAAAAAACATTTATTGAATCAATGAATGAATCCGCCTGCCGGCCCCTCCCCACAAGTCCTCTCCTGGCTAAAAGGAATAAAACAAATAAAACACCTGGTGTGTTCCAGATTCTCCCGTCTCGCCCACCCGGTCCCTCACCTATCCCCCTTTGCTACCTACCTCCTCTCCAGTCATCAGTAAACAAAGGAACAAATGCTCAAGTGCTCTCACCCCATGCTAGGCAGTAGAAATTACCTTAAATTCTCACAATCGCCCTCAGGGACGCAGGTGAGGACGTTGTGACTGAGAGTGGCTAAGGGACTTGCTTGGCTGCTGAAAGGCAGAACTGAAACTCACACCAGACCTTCTGATTCCATCTAGTGCTTCTAGTTTGCGGGGGGGTCGGGGGGCGGGGAGCATTGCAGTAGGGGTAGGGGCAGGGGAGACAGAAAGAGAAGGCAAGGGAAGGGATTGCTGGGGGTCCTCAAGCCCAGGGCACAGGACCAGGTGGCCAGTTCACAGTCTGAGGGCTCCTGCCCCACCTCTGGGTCCAGCTGCCACATCAGGATTCCTCCACTCCACCCCTGCATCCGCTCCCCAAGGCTGGGGCTGGGACAGGAAAACGCAGGCACTCACGCATGCACATCACGACAGCCCCAAAGCCTGCAGAGGTGGAGCAGCTGTTGCCTTAGGCAGAAAGGCTTTATTTTTTAAATAAAATTATTTAATATATAATTCAATATATTATAAAACTATTCCCCAGAGGACGCTTTTATATAATACCGAAAGTAAATAATCATCTCCCTTCCTGAAGAGGAAAACATCCCCAAAAGGCTTCATCAGAAATCCTTTGGTCAAGCAGGCTAGCTGGTTCCCAAGGCCCTTCGGGTGGCCTGACTCTTTGTCACTGTTCTTAAAACCTTCTAGAACATGAACTCCAGAAAGAACCTCCGACTCCAAGACCCTCTCCTTCTACAGGTGGGAAAACTGATGCTCGGTGGGGAGAAGGGTCTGCTCAAGGTCACTCGGCATCAGCGGCAGAGCTGGGGTTCAGCCCAGGGCCCCCACCCAACCCGGTCTGCCCCTCCTTCTCCCCAGGCTCATTCCCTAACAAGGCTGGGGCTCTGACGGAGAGCTGGGCGCCACTTCTGTTTGTTTGTTTTGGTTTTGGTTTTTTTTGTTGTTGGTGGTGGTTTTTGCAGTACGGGGTCTCTCACTGTTGTGGCCTCTCCCGTTGCAGAGCACGGGCTCCAGATGCACAGGCTCAGCGGCCATGGCTCACAGGCCCAGCCGCTCCGCGGCACGTGGGATCCTCCTGGATCGGGGCACGAACCCGTGTCCCCTGCATCGGCAGGCAGACTCTCAACCACTGAGCCACCAGGGAAGCCCTGGGCGCCACTTCTGAATGCCAGGTGGCAATGCGGCCATGACCACCTCACTCTTCACCTGGAAACTTACCCAGCAGCACAGGGCCCAGGCACACAGGGGCTTCAGGGACAAAGAGGCCTGGAGAAGCAGGGGACACACCCTCCCATCACATCACCCCACCTCGGGCCAAGCATCTGCCAGGGCCATGCGCTTCCTACCCTGAAACTAAGAACTTCCACGTGACTTTGCTTCTTGTCTTGCCGATAAGAAGGCTTGGGGGACAGTTAAATATGTCTTTTTGTTCTAAGAAAAAATAATGGCTACTTAATACAAGTAGCCTGGGTGGGCAAAGTCTTTCTGGACACGGGGTGCTCGAAGGTGAAGGAAGATGACACGTCCTCGGGGCTGAAAAGGGAGGGCTTCTGAACTAGGCAACCCCAGGGGGGCTTTCTTTCTGACAGCACTCCCGGTACACCAGGAAGGGGTGGACAAACGTCAGAAGAGTGACGAGCACCAGAATCACATTCACCTGGAGGGAGAGGAAGCAGTGAGGCGAAGTCCACTAGTGGAGGAACCAGAATCCTGCCTGGTTTATCCCCTACTTTCCACTCAGACCCAACGGTGCCCTCTGGGATGGACTCTTGGTTATTTTCCATTCTGCCCCATGGAGCAGGGTGGGTGAGGGGTAGGGGAATATTATATTATGCCTTTTTTTTTTTGGCCTCACCCCATGGCATGTGGGATCTTAGCTCCCTGACCAGGGATTGAACCCTCGCCCCCTGCAGTGGAAGCGCAGAGTCTTAACCCTTGGACCGCCAGGGAAGTCCCTGTGCCCATTACACAGATGAAAAAACAGAGGCCTAGAGAGTATTCAGTGACCTGGGAAGAAGCTGTGTCACGTTAACCCTCTGGCTTCAGGGACCCCCACCCCCACCCCCAGCACAAGGCAGGGCACTCCCACTGACCCCAGTTTGAGAAGCAAGACCAAGGATGTACCCATGTGAAGAAATGCTCCTGCAGGGACCACACCCAGGCCACCCCAGCCAGGTGGGGGCGCCCCCTGCTGGGGACCAACACAGTTGTCCCAATCTGGACATCCCTGCTGGTCTAAGGCCAGGGTCCCCCAACCCGCCACAGTACTCACGTAGAACGGGTCACTCTGGAGGGGACCTTTGATGAGGGTGAAGATTGGGAACTGGAGCAGAGACACGACAGCTGACAAGGCCATCAATAGCCCAAAAAGCTTCCCAAAGTGCTCTGAAGGGAACCTGGGCAGAGAGACAAATGAGGTTCCAGTGAGCTCTGGCTGTGGTGGGCCTTGGTCAGCCCCCTGCTCCCCTAGCCTAAGCCTGCCTTTATCCACCCACACCCACACAGCTCCCCTCCTTCACCTTTGCTTAGGCTTTCAAACGACAGAGCAAAGAGATGGCGCCGTGCTCGATCCCGGGGAAACAGCAGGGACCCAGACACAGGCTGTGCCCCGGGAGGTCTCAAGGAAAAGACACGTGAATAATTCCGCTACATGCTAGATGATGCATGCACTATCAGAGGAAGCAAGAATACAGAGGCACAAGGAAAGAAAGACGCTTTCTTTCTACTCTTCCCTGGGAGAGCTGGAACAGAAGTGGGCTTTGGAGGGTGAATAGGAGTTCACAGAGTAGACAACCGAGGCAGAGGGGAGCAGACATGAAGAGCTTTCAGGTACATGAAGGCTCTAACCCTCCCACCAGCCTCCACCTCCTCTACACCTGCTCCCAGACGCTGTGTGCCTCCTCTGGCCACCTCTGGTCCTCACCTCCTGATTTCTTTGCCCCCAGCACGCCTCCCTTTGCCCCAAGGGTGCCCCCGTCACGTGACGCATACCAAGCCCACCTACGTACGCGAGGGTGAGGAAGGCAGCATTGCCCCCGTAGAGGAAGGAGCGGTTGATCACTTGCAGGGTGAAGGTGGCGTACTGCAGGGGGAGGACAGGGATGGAGGCGCAGAGGGCAAAGCCCAGGCACAGCACAGACGTCAGGACCAGCGAAGGCACTGTTGAGCGCAGGGCCGCCGCCGAGGCCGAGGAACCTGGGCCAAAGGGAAGAGCAGAGGCTGCGTGGATGCCCGCAGGGGGGTCATCCTGAACCCTCTCTCCACACATGCCCCATCTCCAGTCCATCAACAAGTGGTGATAATTCACTTCCTAAGCATCATTCAAATGTATCCACTCGTTTCCAACCCCGGCGACTCATCCTAATTATAGGCAAGCATCACTAACTCATAGATTATCACAATGACCTCCTGACAGGGAGGGCCCTCAACCCACAGCCAGATACTCTGGGTAGCACCATGGGTAATAGCAGAAGACTGGAAACCAACCAAATCAGCAGCAGTAGGGGAACGCAGCACCAACTACGCTGCAGTCACATAACAGAATGAGGCAGGGGTCAAAGGCAGAAGGAGGGAGCCTGGCTGTGGGGCAAACCCAGGACAGAGAGTTACATAAAGAAAGCTGCAGGGGGCTTCCCTGGTGGCGCAGTGGTTGAGAGTCCGCCTGACGATTCAGGGGACATGGGTTCGTGCCCCGGTCTGGGAGGATCCCACATGCCGCGGAGCGGCTGGGCCCGTGAGCCATGGCCGCTGAGGCCGCAACAGTGAGAGCCCGCGTACCGGAAAAAAAAAAAAAGGAAGTGCAGGACAGGGTGTGCGATTCGCTGCCTTTTATCTAAGAAAGCAAAACTATACACACATACAGAGTCTGTCTTTAAGGAAAAGCAAAAACAAAAACAGTTACCTAACGAGGGAAGGAATGGAGGACAGGGAACAGAGAAGGAAACTAAACTTCTTTGACTGTATCTTGTTTCATAGTTCTGGCTTAGGAATGTCAATGTTTGATATGCAAATGTATTTAAAATAAAATAATAGGAAGAAAACAAGCAAAGCAATTCCAAAAGAAATCCAACAAGATGAAACCAATGAACATAACTTTATATCAAGTTGGCGACTCTTAAAATACTGTAATTTGACTGACAGCTCTTACAGGATGTATCCTCAGGATGAGAACGGAAAGAAGGAAAGAAAGGAGGGAGGACGGGAGAAACAGCATACAGCAATCGTACTATTATTAATAGTATTGATGATGCTAAACCAGTAATTATGCATAAAATATATTTGTAAAGTACTATATATATATATAGTATGTGTATATAGTATACACTGTATGTATATACAGTAAATATATTCATATAGCATATATTAGAGTATTTTAGGAACCAAGATTTTCAGACGAAAGGAGATACAAATGTAAAAGTCAAGGAAGTAAAATTTCAATTAAAATATCAGTACTGGATACTCATGATGTATTTTTTCATCCAAAAAATTATGTATATCTTACCTCAGAGGCCTAAAAGCAATGGCAACCCAGGAGAATTAGAAACCTTAGCACCCAAATTGCACTCTTTAAATACCATTTCTCATTTAAAGGGACCCAGGGCTATTTGGAGAAATGGCTGGTTTCAGGTCTGGGCCAGGAAACATACCCAATGAAATGGACCTGAATATCTCCTTGTGACAGAAGGGAAAGACACTCTCTAAAACTAATGGGACTATTTGTTAAGGACACAGATAGTGGATTGGTAAAGTTGCCGATAGTCAAAGATGAGATAATTTGAGAAGAATTGTGACAGAGGTGGATTGAAACATGTCAAATATATTTAAAATGAGATTTTAAAAGAGAAACTATGGGGCTTCCCTGGTGGCGCAGTGGTTGAGAGTCCGCCTGCCGATGCAGGGGACACGGGTTCGTGGCCCGGTCCGGGAGGATCCCGCGTGCTGCAGGGCGGCTGGGCCCGTGAGCCATGGCCGCTGAGCCTGCGCGTCCGGAGCCTGTGCTCCGCAACGGGAGAGGCCACAACAGTGAGAGGCCCGCGTACCGCAAAAAAAAAAAAAAAAAAGAGAAACTATGAGTGGTTAGCCCTGGAAGTTTCTAGGGCACCAAATCATTTTTCTAAAACTAGTAAATAGAGGAAAAAGCATGCATTTATTTCAGGGTAACGAAATACTTAATAAAGGAAAGGTTTTCTTTCTAGAGGAATTCTAGCTATTAAAAGCAGAAGGAAAGATAGAAATAGAAAATCTCCTTTTTGCGACCCTAATAAAATAATGGGTCTAGGCACTGGTCATCAATAGCTGTTAAAATCATTAGGCCTGCAGCTGATGGGAAACTTTTATAATGCGCAGATCAGACTGACAATGTCTGAACCCACTGATCAATCTTAACATCATAAGAACAAAACCACAGGTACTAAGGGCCTGATGACGAGAGCTTGTAGGTAGCCCACGGCTCCAGCTCTGAAGTATACTTGCCAAAAAATATTAAATATTAGTATTAATAAAAATATTACTCTGCCTGTTTACAGGAAAGACCCAATCAAAGAAACGTTTTTAAATGACATGAAAAGGATGCCAAACCCAAAATGTGGGAAATCTGACAGGACAAACAACCTAGTTCCTTCGATAAATGAACAACAAAGGGAAAAAAGGGGGTGGGGGACACAGAGACTTAAAAACATCTAAAAGACACATCAGTACATTGTGTGGCCCCTGTAAGGATGCGAATCTGAACAAACCAACTATAAAAAGGCATAGGTGAGACCATTAAGGAAATCTGAACAGGTCTACATTATTAGATGATACTAAGAAATGATTCGGGGCTGTTTTACACATGATAATGATATTATGGTGATGTTTAATTTAAATAAAAGAGGTCCTATTTGCTGGAGCTACCAACTGATGTATTTACAGATGAAATGATCTGATGTCTGAGATTTGTTTTAAAATACTCCAGCAGGGTTAGGAGAAGCAGCTCAGGGAAGTGAGAAGTGGGAGAGATGAAACTATAGGGGTAAAGGGAATTCCCTGGTGGTCCAGTGGTTAGGATTCTGCGTTTTCACTGCGTATGCCCAAGTCCAGTCCCTGGTCGGGGAACTAAGATCCCGCAAGCCGTGAGGTGCAAGGTCAAAAAAAAAAAAAAAGAGAGGGACCTCAGCATGCCTGCTCCTCCATTCTTGTCCAAGGATCATGTCCAAGCTCCTTGGCATAACACGGCCTGTCCCTTCTTACCTCCGTCTTTCCAGCCCCCTCCCGACTACCTCTCTGTGCCCTGGCCAGCCCGAATCACTTTCTGGGATTCCTCAGATTCCTTCATGTTTCACTCTCCCCTTCACCACCCTGACTCCTCTGTGCTCCTGGGCCGCCCTCCCAAGGCCCCTCCTCTACACTTTCTCACGTCTTCACTCTTCCTTTAGGTGTTGGCTTAGATGCCGCTTCCTCCAGGAAGACTTCCTTCCCTGACACCCATCCCATCCCCACCCAGAACAGGTTATGTGCCTTTCTTTCTGTTTCATAGCTCCCTGCAGGTTTACTTCATGGACTGGGAAGCTTGATTACTGGCATTTCTCCACTCTCTAGACTGAGAAGAGCTTCTTGAGAACAAGGACGTATCTGTCTTGTCCGTTACTGAATCTAGAACTGTGATTGGCACATAATTGGCACTCAATGACTAGTGGTTGGATGATGGATGGATGGGTGATGAATGGACAGATGAGGGATGGATGGATGGATGAGTGATGGATGGATGAACGGACAGATGCAAGTAGAAAAGGATTTAGAAGAAAAGAGAAGATGGGCATGGAGGAAAATAAAGATCTCTCCCCTCCTGGTTCCCTGATCCTCTGGAGCCCAGGTCTCACCTGTCCTTCTTGCTTCCTCCTGGTACTTGCGTTTCAGCCGATCCATGAGCAGCCCATTCCAGGGGGCACACAGCACTCCAAAGAACTGAGTGATGGCAAAGGCATTTGTGTACGTGCTGACTGCAGAGGGCAGAGAGGGGTTGGGCGGTAAGAACTTTCCAGGAGTGCCTTACGGAAGAGGACCCTCCCACCCGGCCCTTGCCCTGCCTGACCCTCCTCGCCACACCCCTGCTCAGACCTTTCTCTGGAGCACAGAGCCCTGCTGAGCTCAGCGCCCCGCCGCTCGAGGTTCCAAGTCCCCAGCTGTGGTGCTCAGATGCGCTGCCTCCCAGCCCCGTCACATACCTAGCACCCTGTCCCCACTGGCCAAGTTGCTCAGCAGAGAGTTGAGGGTGCCGATGAAGAGGTAGTGCCACAGCTGTATCACAGACAGCCACACCAGGTGCCAGGCAAAGCGCCGAGAGAAGGCGTAGCTCCAGAAAGAGCGGGCTTCCTGCTGCTGCTGCCCTGGTCTCGGGATCTCTGGCGGGAAGAGGAAGATTTGGGCAAGAGTTACACTTAAAGTTGGGGGGCAGGGATGGGCAAGAGTGCAGGGGTCTTGAAAGGACAGCCTGAGGTCTGAGCTCACCCGCTCTTCTTGCCTTCCTGGGCACACCGCCACCTCCACGCGTCATCCTGTCCCCACCACCCTGAATGAGCCTCCCACGTGCTCCGCCTGCCGAAATCTGATCTATCGCGGCTTGGACTCAATGATGCTTCTTGCGCTAACACTTTCCTAATCTTTCTCAGCCAGGATGATGAAAAGAAAGACGAGAGGAGAAAGTTAAAGACAGCTAGTGTTTCAGCTGATCCACAGCCCCTTCTTTTGCTTCCGTACCAGGATCCTGAGTCTTCTCTGGAAATCTCCCCCTGCCCTATTCTTCATGGTCCAGATGGGACTGCGAATTAAGCATTCCATTCCTCACCCAAGGCTGACCAAGTTGATCATTCTCCTCGAGAGGCAGACTGGCTGTGATTTCAGACTGGGGTCCCCAGAGGCAGGTCCCCTGGTTCTGCTCTTCCTGGATGGAGCCTGGCAAGTTCACTTTGCCCTTGCTTTTGTGAACTTCTCAGAATCCTGTTCTCATTTCTACCTTAACCAGCCGTGGTTTGTGATGTTTATAACCAAAGACCCAAAACAGACAGAGGAGAGAAAGGAGGCAGTGATGGAGACGGGACAGACCCAGCGGACCTGCAGAAATGGGGACAAATAAGGCAGACTTAGGAGTGGGGGGAAGGGAAGGCAAATGATGGAAGACTGGCTGCAAGGGGAAGGGGTATGATGAGATGAGAAAGAAAAGGGGGACAAAGAGGAGAGATGAGACAAAAATGTTGCCCCTCTCTGGACCGCCTATAAACTGAGGGGGTTGAGAAGATCCTGCAGGTCTTTTCCCTACCTGTCCTTTCCTGATTCTGAGTCCCTGGGAAAGCTTTGGAGGTGGCTGTGGGGAGAGGCCAGGTTCCGGAGGGGAAATGGGTTAACCAGTAGGGCTCACCTTCCTTGGGTGAAAGGAACTTCTCTGAAAGCTCCAGCTTTTGGGACTCAGCCGTTTTCTTCTCTTCCTCTCTGGGGCCATCCCCAGAGCACAGGCTGTGGAAACAGAAGTCCCATCAGCCTGACCCAAGATTGTGAGCCGAGCCTCAGATTCAGGCCGTGTGTGTGTGTGTGTGTGTGTGTGTGTGTGTGTGTGTGTGCGCGCGCGTGCGCGCGCGGCGGGAGGGGGGATAGTACCTTTCGCTATACACTGGAATCACCTTTTCACAACCCCAATGCCCAAGTCACAGCCCAGACCGATTAAATCAGAATGTCTGGGCGTGGGAGTCAGGCTCCCACATTTTTTAAAGATCTCCAAGTGATCCCAGCAATTCTAATACGCAGCAATGTTTGGGAACCACTGAAGTGCAGGAAGAACAGGACAGGCCTGGGTTCAAACCCCAGCTCTGCCTCTTCCTGAGGCTGTGCAACGCGGCTCAGACCTAACTCTTCTGAGCCTCCTTGTTCTCATTTGGAAAATGGAGGGAAGTATGCGTATCTCAGGACTGCTGTGAGATGAAATCAGAGCGCATGGGGCTGCTGAACAGCAAACAAATGCCCTCTCTCTACTGCTGGGATGACTGGCGGCACAAACGGTCCCATGTCTTCCCCGCCTCTGCTCTCCACCCTCTGCGGTACAGCTCTGACCACTTCCCCGTCCCCTCCCTCTGGGCTGGCCTTGGGAGCTGCCCGGCCGAGACAACCCAGCAGAAGTGATGCTGCGACAATTCTCAGCTTAAAAGTGAAAAAACCTTGTGCATTTTGGCATTTATCTTGGAACCCTGAGACCACCATGTGAAGAAGCCCAAGCTAGCCTGTGGGAGGATAAGAGCCACGTGACCCAGAAATCCCTGCCACTCCCTATGGCCAGACAAACCCCATGTGAGTAAGGCCATCCTAGACCAGCCAGCCCCCACCTAGCCCACCAGGTGATCAGAGGCATGAGAAGCCTTGTCAAGGTCATCCAAGCAGCTCCCTGATCAGCAGAACTAGCCAGCTACACACAGACCTGTGGAAATAATAAATGCTTCATGTTTTAGGCCATTAAGTTTTGGTGTAGTTTGTTATGCAGCAGTAGCTAACTAATACATCCCTGGTCTAGTCCTCCTCTCCTGGGACAGGTTTCCTCTGCCTTACCATGTCTGTCCCATCCCTGCTTCCTACTCCAGGTGAGATGAGGGGCTCTGGGCACACCATCACCAGCTCATAGTCCTTACCCATAGCTGTAGTTGGGGGGCAGTGGGTAGGGGATGTGTCCCCTGGGCATCAGAAGGAAAGTACGCCCAACATGCCAGGCACTGCAGACAGAGATGAAGATGAAGGAGGCCCTGAGACTGATGCCCTGTTCATAAAGGAGCTGCAGACAAAGGAGAGGAGAGGTCAGTGTAACAGCCACGTTCACAGCAGCATTATTCACAACGTCTGAAAGGTGGAAGCAAATCAAGTATCCATCCGCGGATGAATGGATAAAGGAAATGTGGCACACACATACGATGGAACATTATTCAGCCTTAAAAAGGAAGGAAATTCTGACACCTGCTACAACATTGATAAACCCTGAAGACATTAGGCTAAACGGAATACCCAGTCACAGAAGGACAAATACTATATGATTCCACTTAGGAGGTACCTACAGTAGTCAAATTCACAGAAATAGACAATAAGACAGTGGTTGCCAGTGGCAAGGAGGAGACGGGGGGGTACCCACAATGGGCGTTATTGTTTAATGGGCACAGAGTTTCAGTTTTACAGGGTGGAGAAGAGTTCTAGAGATGGATGGCGGTGATGGTCGTAAAACAACACGAATGAACTTAATGCCATCGGACTGTACACTTAAAAATGGTTCACATGGAAAACTTTATGTTAGGTGGGGTTTTTTTGCCACGCAGCAAGCAGGATCCTAGTTTCCTGACCACGGATCGAACCCGCGTCCCCTGCAGTAGAAGTGCAGAGTCTTTTTTTTTTTGGCAGTGCGCGGTCTTAACCACTGGACCACCAGGGAAGTCCCTGGGTGTATTTCATCATACAAAAAGTCAGTGTAAGAATTAGGGGCTGAAACCTGTTTCTAAGAAGGAGGCTTGGCCCAGGCTCTTGCCTTCCACCCTGGCGGCTGATTACGGATGCCTGGTGCTCCCCAGCAGCGGGGAGATAAACACGGGCCATTGCTATCTTTTACCTTAATGATAAGGAAGACTGCCGAGGAAGAGTCAAATGCTCCGTTGTACATGGTGATGATGGTTGAACGGTGTTTGCCAAATAGGTTCCCGATCTGGAGGACACACGATCAGCCTGAATCACCTATTTATTCGTGAAATCTTTCCTGTGCACCCGGCAAGTGTCAGGCCCTCATACCCAGACCTACCCTCCACCCCAGGAGCTACCACCCTGGCTTGGGCCAACCCCATCAGAGGCAGCCAATGTAGCAAAGTGCTTCTCCCTCCTTCCACCCGCCCCAACCTCCAGCCAGGGGCCCGTGATTAGGGCAGGCTCACACCTGCAGGTTGGTGATCAGAAACAGGATTCCTCCTACGGTGAGCATGGGCATGGCCAGGAAGAGCAGCACAGCTGAGTCTGGAACAATCCAAGACAGAGATGGGGAGGTGTCACAGTGCAGCCCAAACATGCAACCCGAACTCTGGCCCCCCTGCTCCCTACAATCCTGGGCTTAGGGCCCCAATTCTAGGCAGCCTCCCAGCATCCTCCAAGGACCTTAGAGTCCTGGTCATGGCTCCTTCACGTGCCCCTGTGGAGGGATCCTGCAGAGGTCTCCTGAGACACCCTCTTCCTCACCAAAGATGACCCTTGGTCTCTGGCAGGGTGGATGTCTACAGAGAGAGGCACAACTCAACCCACCACCCCCTTCCCTCACTAAACCACAAGCAGCCCCCCTATGCATCCTTGACACTGTGGGGAAGAGAAGCCTGGATTCAGTCCCTGAGCCCAGCCTCTAATTCACTGCTTTGAGCTAGATTCTGAATTTGTGACTCAGTCATTTCATCTGATAAATGGGAATAACATTCCCTGCTCTTCCCACCTCACCAGGCGCTGTGAGATCTGAGCGTCTCTCTTTTGTTCATTAAACTTTGAGCATTTCCTTTGTGCCAGGTGTTGTGCTTGGCACTGGAAATGCAGGATGAATAAATACTTCTTGCCCTTGGAAAGACTGACATGCAAAAAAATCATTCTAATAGGTCTGGCAAGTGTTGGGTAAGAAGAGCAGAACTAAAAACAACTCAAGTGCCAAGGACTAGGGAGCCCTCCGTAAGTTAGTCTTTCCCAAGTCACAGTCTTCTTTCTGCCCACCTTCATGATTTGGGCCATAACCCACACCTGTCTTATTTGCCAAAAAAATTTTTTTTTAAGTTGACTCACTTTTATCCAAAAGAAATCTATTATTTTTAAAGGAAACTTTATATTGGGAGTTCCCTGGTGGCCTACTGGTTAGGATTCTGGGCTTTCACTGCCGTGGCCCAGGTTCAGTCCTTGGTCGGGGAACTGAGATCCCACAAGCCACTATGGCACGGCCAAAACAAGAGAAAACTTTATATCGTTAGTATAAACGAAAAGCAACTTGTGCTGCTTGTTGTGAATAGGAGGTAACTGTAAAAATAAATACAATGAAAACACTGTTATTCAACTGTAACTGAACGCAGTGGCCTTCAGAATGTTCAAAGCCTGATACCTGCTCTTGTCATAGTGTTAAAATCATCCCAGCCCAAACCAAGACTTCCGTGCATGAAATCAGAGGGCTAGTGAGAAATAAAAAGGGAGTAACTCTCCCACCAGGTGATTCAATGTTAATGCAGCATGTGTGCTTCCTAATAATATTCTCCAAAGTAACTATTATCCGAGTAACTTTTGTTCCATACCTTGAGAAGCGCTGTACACTTGCTCATTTTAGATCATTCACACTGTTTACCATTCAATTTCTGTCTCTATAAAAGGTACGTCTTCAAATGCACTAAAGGTTGGTTGAGATTCCTTTCACAATAGCATGCTTTTTCCAAAACCAAAAAGCCCTATTTTAGGGGGAAGGGAATATTGTGACTCCAGTGATTCACACACGTGAGTCAAACATACCCAGCCATCACCTCCACATTCAGCCACTTGAAAACCATGCTTAGGCTTTTAGGTAAGAAGACAGTATGATGAGCAGAGTGGTTTTTGTTTTTTTTTTTTTTAAATATTTATTTATTTATTTGGTTGTGCCGGGTCTTAGTTGCTGCATGTGGGCTCCTTAGTTGGGGCATGTGAACTCTTAGTTGCAGCACGCACGTGGGATCTAGTTCCCTGGCCAGGGATCAAACTCCGGCCCCCTGCATTGGGCACACGGGGTCTTAGCCGCTGCGCCACCAGGGAAGTCCCGAGCAGAGTGGTTTTTAAATAACCAGGCTACCTCATGAGATCTGCTCAGACAGAGACCCTCAGTCAGCTTTGCGTTCACTGAACACAAATGAAGTAACAGATTCAGCACAGGTACTAGACACAGGAGAGTTAGGTACTTTTTATTTCCTAACCCAAAAACTGAGCCACGTAATCTGGCACTGGGGAGGAATACTGGAAAGCATCTTTTGGCCTCTATAACTGAGATGCTAGCAAAGAGCACAGCCAGGGTCCCAGGACCCCTTCCCACTAACTTGCTCTGGGGCCTCTGGCTAGTCTCTGCAAAGGGTCTCTCTCTGACCTCAGTTTTCCCCTCTACGTAATGGAGGAAGTGGGGAATACACCAGACTGGAATTCCCAGACTTTGGGAACTGTATACACTTATAGACGAGTAAAATTTGAAAAGAAAACTTCTGACTACAGTGGGGTTATCAGTTTGTACCCAGCTAAGTCAGGATATTTTCGAAAACTGCCATTCCTATTATCATTTCATTAAAAAAAAGAGAGAGAGGACATTTAATACATAACGAAAGGATGTAATCTTTTTGGTTTTTTTGTTTTTTTGCGGTAGCGGGCCTCTCACTGCTGTGGCCTCTCCCGTGGCGGAGCCCAGGCTCCGGACGCGCAGGCTCGGCGGCCATGGCCCACGGGCACAGCCGCTCCGCGGCATGTGGGATCCTCCTGGACCGGGGCACGAACCCGTGTCCCCTGCATCGGCGGGTGGACTCTCAACCACTGCACCACCAGGGAAGCCCAGAAGGATGTAATCTTTTGAATAAGTTCTTCTCTCTGAAGCAGTCCCTCCACTGTCCTTATTTTTTTGCATGTCTCACTAGACTGAACTGTTTTTATAGACCAGCAATAACTCTCTCAAGGACTCTTTCCAGCTGAAAGTCTGTGGATCTCTGAATACCTGTGGGGGTCAGTGCATCCTGCCCATCCATCACCTTCTGCACCTGCCCATTCACCAGCTGCCCCTGAGGTTGTGTCCCTCCCGACAGCACTCACCTGCAGAGATGAAGGCTATCGTAAGCGTGGCACTGGTGTAGAGAAATCTGGAACACAGAATGGCAGATGGAGAATGCGGTCAACGAGAGAGAAAGCTGGAGGGGCAGAGGGTGCGTGGAGCCAAGGTCCTCCCACCTAGAAGTCCCAACCAGCCAAGCCCTTGAAGAAAGGGGTTAGTGCCTCGTTTACAAATCATAATCTTGAGTTCTAATTCCTCTTGCTGTGTGACCTTGGGCAAGGCACTGCCCTTCTCTGGGCCTCAGCAGCCTCTTCTATGAAGAGATGTTTGTGGATGGACCTAGAGACTGTCATACAGAGTGAAGTCAGAAAGAGAAAAACAAATATCGCTTATTAACGCATATATGTGGAATCCAGAAAAATGGTACAGATGAACCTGTTTGTAAGGCCGAAATAGAGATACAGACGCAGAGAACAAATGTATGGACACCAAGTGGGGGAAGTGGGGGGGGGGGGTGAACTGGGAGATTGGGATTGACATATATACACTAATATGTATAAAACAGATACCTAATGAGAACCTACTGTATAGCACAGGGAACTCCACTTCGCCGTATAGTAGAAACTAACACAACATTATAAAACAACTATACCCCAATTTAAAAAATTAAAAAAAAAACAGAATCTAACCATTAAAAAAAAAAAAGAGAGAGAAGATTGGACTGACTGATCTAGGTCCTAAGCTTGAAGTTCCAGGATGTTATTGTTTAAGGACCACAACCCCAAGGTTACGGGACTCTCTTAGAAGCAAGGGGTAATAAAAGCAGTGCTTAAGTGTGATACTCTGATTGATAATAAGAAATACATATTTGGTCCAGGTCCCCAGTCCCTGACACAGGGCTCCTAAGACCCTTGTAAATTCCCACATAAGAGCCCTAGGAGCATCTTTTATTCTAATGAGGTGACCCCGGATGGGTCCTGGAGGGGGGCTGCTCACCAGAAAGACTAGCCATAATTAGATGCTTGGAATTTTCAGCCCTGCCCCCGACTTCTCCAGAGAGGGGAGACGGGCTGGAAGTGGAGTTAATAACTGATCATGCCTACATGAGGAAGCCTCCATAAAATCCCAAGAGTATGGAGTCTGGGGAGCTCCCAGGTTGGTGAACACAGCCATGGACCAGGAGGGTGCTGCACCCCAACTCCACAGGGACAGAAGAGATCCTGGGCTCCGGACCCTCCCTGACCTCGCCCTATGCGTCTCTTCATCTGGCTGTTCATCTGTATCCTTTATCATATCCTTTAATAAACTGGTATAGGGCTTCCCTGGTGGCGCAGTGGTTGAGAGTCCGCCTGTCGATGCAGGGGACACGGGTTTGTGCCCTGGTCCGGGAAGATCCAACATGCCGCGGAGCGGCTGGGCCCGTGAGCCATGGCCGCTGAGCCTGCGCGTCCGGAGCCTGTGCTCCACAACGGCAGAGGCCACAACAGTGAGAGGCCCACGTACCGCAATAAATAAATAAACTGGTATATGTGTTTCCCTGAGTTCAGTGAGCCCTTTAGCAAATAACTGAATCCAAGGGGGAGGAGGTCACAGGAATCCCAGGTTTGCAGCCGAGTCAGACAGAAGTTGTGGGTAAACTGGGGACCTACCACTTGCAATTGGCATCTGAGGTGGAGGGCAGTCTGGTGGGACTGAGCCCTTAACCTGTGGGATCTGATGCTGTATCTCCAGGTAGACAGTGTCAGAACTGAGTTAAATGATAGGACACCCAGCTGCTGCCACAGAATTGCCTGGTGTGGGAAAGGCTCCCACACGTTTGGTGACCAGAAGTGCAGAGTTCTGTGTAAAAGTAAAGGAGAAACACAGGTGGGAAGACTGGGTTTTTCTTAACACACTAAAGGCTGGAGAAGAGGGAGTGGGCATAGAAGGACGGGAAAGAGGAGGAGACAGGTGACCAAATTCCAAGAGCGACTGACAGCGTCATCGTGCACCCAAAGGCTTAGAGAGCCAAGGGCTTGCTTTCCTTCCAGGCTGTTTCCTGGTCCAGCCACCCTCCGGTCCCTCTGACAACTAGCCTCTCACGTGCCTCCTGGGAGGCGCCGGCTCTGGGTCCTATCAGCTCCCCCGCAGGCCCGCCGCTTATCTCCGAACCTGGCCAGCTGCAGTGGCACCCCGTGGAGCCAGCAAGTCCCCCACCCGCCGTGACCTCCCCTCCCGTCAGAGGGAAACTGAAATCCCACCACTGGAGACACCCAGGACACCTTACTACCTAAGCTTCTGGGGAGTGATGGTGGTGGTGACGAGCATGAGGATTAGTCACTCAGGTATGATGAGGACAAAGGTCCCCGGCATGAAGGCGAGAGCGGTAATTCTATTTTTATTTTTATTTATTTATTGGCCACGCCGCACAGCATGTGGGATCTCAGTTCCCCAACAGGGATCAAACTGACGCCCCCTGCACTGGAAGCGCAGAGTCTTAACCGCTGGACCACCACCAGGGAAGCCCCGAGAGTGACAATCCTAGGCTTTGCTAATTGCATAACCTGTCCCAGGCCAGCCCTCACAGGAAGTAGGCCTGGGCTCCTGCTCTATTCAGCACATCGTACAGCATGCAGTTCCACAGGCAACAGAGGAAGGAGGTGAAGAAAGGGAAGCAGGGGTGTGGGGAATAGGGAAGGTCGAGACACAGTCCACACCCTGTGCAGTTTCTAGCAGGGCTGCCGGGGCAGGGATACCCAGTTGCCTGGCCTGGGTCTCCCTCCAAACAAAGCTGCTGCCAGAATTCCTCTTGCCCCACCCCTGTTCAGATCCCCTTGGGACTTACATGGCTATGAGGCGGGCCACGGTAGTCTTGAAACGGTCAAAGATGTAGCCAGCGGGGAATGTCATGAAGTTGTTCATGAAGGATGCCAGGGTGAAGATGAGTGAGAAGCGCTCGTCCTGGGCTTTGCAGTTTGGAGGAGAGAAAGGCAGATCTCAAGAGCCCAGGGTGGATGGGCCAACCTCCCATCCATCCCAGCCTGCCTGCCAGGCCGGCACCCAGCCTGGCTCCCGTCCAGGGCTGCCTCTTCCATCTTGGACAGCTTGCCCGGTAGGATAAGTTCTCCCTTAGATAAGTGGAGACGTGACTACCCCTAATTATCTCTTGGGAGCCGATACTTCCCTCCCCAGGGACCTCTGAGACCAAGGTTGAGGGCGGGGGCAGCTGACACTCCCTTCCTCTCACCATAGACATGCTGGCAGAGGAGGCAGGGGGTAGAGTCCTTCCGACCCCTTCCCACCACCTGGGAACCAGACTCAGCTTCCTAGAGAAGCCCTCCTCCCTTACCATCCAGCCCCGTGGCATTGCCCATCAGCCTGGCATTCGGTTCACACAGCTCCTCAAAGTAATGCTCTGTTTTGAAGACAAACACCAGGGAAGCCCAGCCGAAGAGGACGCCCGCAAAGCCGAGGCATTCCAGCAGCCCCGTCAGCAGGGTGGCTACACGAAGGGGCAGGCTCTGGCCCTGCATGGTCCGAGGTGGAGCTGATCCTCAAATCCCACCGGTGGCCTCCTGCGCTGACCACAGGAGCTGCAAAGCCCGGCTTTTGAGCACTTGGAAAATTGCTTTGGCAGGCGCTTCTGTTCAGGTGGCTCTCTGGTGCTGGCTGTTTCGGGCCTGGGTAAAAACCATCAGTGGGCAACTCCCTGGATCCTGTAAGATGAGGCAGAGGCTGCTTGGTACACAGGGCTGTGGGAAAGGTAGAGGTGGACAAAGGTTCTTTGTGGGATAGATAAAGAAGCCAGGTGTTAGAAACAACTGCAAATGCCTCTGCATCCCACATCTGGCAACAGGTGGGGAAGCTGGAACTGAGCCCCAGCTCTGGAGACCGTCCAGTAAAATACAGCAGCAATTGAAAGCCAGGAACAGGGGGTAAGGGACTTCACACAGGTCCTCACAGAGCCTCACAATAACTTGGCAAAGAGGGTGTTTTCTTATCTTCAGTTCACTGACAAAAGCTCAGAGGACTCTGTCAACTTCCCAAGGTCACATGGTCCGGTTAGTCACGTCGCAGGCCAGTCTAAGGGCAAAAACATCCCCACCTCCACACGATCCTCCGTGACCCTCGGTTAGGGCTCCCAATAACCCCCTTCCCAACGCCCCTCCTCACATCACCATCTGCCGGGAAAGCGCCCAGAAGCCGCTCCCCACCCCCACCCGCTCCCCCTCTAGCACGTGGTCAGCAGAAGCGCCCCGAGGTCTGCCCAGCCACAGAGCCCCTGGCCTCGTCCCCGCGGCCCCGCCGCCAGCACCCCCGGCCCCGGCCCCGAGCCGCGTCCTACCCGCCGGCCATCGCGCGGAGCTCTCGGGTTTGGCGGCGACGTACCTTGCGACGTTTAGATTCGCGCCTCCACTCGCCCCTCTCAGTCCCTCCACGCCCCCAGAGATCCCGGAAGGGCCGGGATGGGCGGGGCCAGAGAGGTCCACCGCGACCCGCTCTCCATCACTTCCTTGTTCTCCAGCTCTCACAATACCGTGCTCTTTTTGACCACGCCCTGAGACCGTCCCTCCTTTCACTCTAACCCCAGCAGCATCTGTTTCCCTCTCTTGATCCTCTGGCAGCCTCTCAGCTCCTTTGCCCCTCCTCCCTCCCCTGACCGAGATAGTTTTAGTTCTGTTGCGCACGGACAGGCAGCCCCACGGAAAAGATCACACAGTCGCAGCACACACACAGACGGCTTACCTGCAGACACACACACACACACACACACACACACTCTCTCTCTCTCTCTCTCTCTCTCTCTCTCTCTCTCTCTCTCTCTCTCTCTCTCTCTCTCTCTCTTCCTTGTGCTCTACCGGCACCACGCGGGTGGGCACAGAATACGTTTCTCTCCGTTTGCCCAGGAGCTCAATCCTTTCTCCTGATCTCATGCTCCTAGTGCTGCCAGCAAATCCCAACACAGAGTCAGAGAACCAAGAGCCGGAACTAGACAGTGCAGACAGGAAAAAAAAAAAATGGTGCCTGGCCTTTCAGTGACTGTTGCCTGCCATTCCACTACCTGCGGCCGATCAGACGGTGCACCCTGAGGGGAATTCAGGATGGAGAAAACGAGATTCTGGCCCTAGATAGTTAAGATCTTTTTTTTTTTTTTTTTTTTTTAATTTTTGAGTGCGCTGGGTCTTCGTTGCTGCGGCGGGGCTTTTCTCTAGTTGCAGCGAGCAGGGGCTACTCTTCGTTGTGATGCGCGGGCTTCTCTTGTTGCAGAGCACGGGCTCTAGGCGCTCAGGCTTCAGTAGTTGTGGCATGAAGCCTTCAGCAGTTGTGGCACAGGGGCTCAGTAGTTGTGGCGCATGGGCTTAGTTGCTCCGCGGCACGTGGGATCTTCCCGGACCAGGGCTTCAACCCTTGTCCCCTGCATGGGCAGGCAGACTCTTAACCACTGTACCATCAGGGAAGTCCCAGTTAAGATCTTATGCAGGAATAACTTCAATGAGCCAACATGCTTTCCTCTTCCCATACTTAGAAAAACGCTAAAATCATGAACTTGAGATGTCTGTTTTTGTGATCGGTAGTAATCTTTTCCTGTTTGACTACATGGGCTGTTGTTGTTATTGTTGTTGTTGTTGTTTCTCCAGCAAAAACGTTTGGATATCTGACTCCTCCCTGACCTCTTTGGAACAGTTTCTCAGAGCCGAGAGGCTGCCTCCCAGGCTATAGTCCTCAGTAAGGTCACTGAATAAAACATAGCTCACAACTTTTAGGTTGTGCTTTTTTTTTTCCAGTCCACAACAGCCTTCCAGAAACCACCCCCTGGAGTGGTGCACTGCCTTTTCACCACCAAGGACCCCTTTGATTACTCCCTTCCTCCCCCTCCAGCCCAGGTTCTGAAAGAGTCAACCTGCCAGACCTTGTTGATTAAATATTCATTCATTGCTCCATTTTTTATTAATCAAAGACATATATAATTGCCCGTCGGAGCTCGTGATCAGCATGAGCTAGCCAGCTGAACCAGCGGGCGCTGCTCTCATTCTGGCCCAGAGCGAGTGAACTAATGGCTTCCGTGGCCATTTCCCCGTATAGAAAGCTGAATCTGGGGGAGAGCTGCTTGTATATTCAGTGCAGTCTACAGCCCCCCCGAGCCCAGCCTCCTGGATTCCTCCTGGGGCCCAGGGACTCAAGGTATTCCAAGCCCACCTTTCTTTTCTACTGCAGAAGAATTAAGAGATTAGGACAGTGGAAAACCAGAACCAGGGAGTATCTTCCAGATTGCTACCCAAACACAAAGGATCAAGTGTAACCACCCAAGCACGCGCTGTGTAGGATAGGGGTGGCTCTGATCCTATACCCCGGCACTCACGAGTTACATAACCCCAAGCCAGCCCTTTGGAAGCCCCACCTGTAAGATGAGGCTGATTAATTACATGAATTGTCACAAAAGAAGTATGAGATGGGTTGATGAAGGTATGGTAGTCAGTAGCCAGACTGCCTAGGGATAGTACTGGGTTCTCCGGGGTCCAGGTATGCAAACAGAGCCAGAGAAGCAGGCTTGGGAGCGGTCTTCAGGGGAACTTGCCCAAAGTCACTCTGTGAGTGCTTTAACACTCCCAGACTTCACATTGGCTAATGGGACATTAGAGAAAATAAGTCTTTTCTTAAAAAAAATTAATTGGTGGGGAAAAAAAAAAAAGAAAATATAGCAGCCCTGGACAAACAGGACTTAAGATGCAAGATTTTCTATTTTACTGTGAGATACAAAGACACTGAAATTAATTCAAGGCCTATCTCCTGCTCCAGCTTACATTTTGGTCTCCTGAGGACCTGGGGGATCAGTGAGTGTGGAAGCAGCAAGGGAGGAACACAAAAAGTCAAAGCAAAGAGACAGAGATTTTAGAATGTAAATCTGCAGGAACCCTCAGAAAGGCCCAGCTCCCGGGCTATCCGTACATCCAGGACTGGAGCTCAGGACCCGGACGGGCTGTCCAGGCTCTGTCCACCTTATCCTGTTATCTCTCTCTGGCTCTCAGTGGCCGCCACCCGCATCTAAGTCTGCAAGGCGCGCCCTCTGGTAATGTGACCGTCTTACTGAAACCGTTGGGACGGAATAATAGAATATTCTTTGAACCATTCCCGTTTTATTTGGTTCGAGTTCCAGCATCTAGCAGAGACAGATGCTATTTAGATTACTCTCAAGCCTCACTCCGATGAGGATTAGTGTGTAACATCAGAGAGAGGAGTGATTATAATAAGATCTGACGGTGCGCCTGGGGATGTCTTCATTCCTTCCCTCTTCATTTCTTTCTTTCCGCTCCACCCTGCAACTTTTGGAAGTGATTGATTCGCTCGACAAATATACGTGGCGCTCTAGGCTTTGTGCCAGGTGCTGGGATTCAGAGCTAAGAGATTCAGCCCCTTCCCTCAAGGAGCTCATTCTCTAGTGGGGGAAACAGACAAAGGAATCCAAGATTTCTGGAGGGAGGGGATGGTCTTCCAGGCAGAAGCCGGCATACTCCGTTCAGAGGCATGGAGCCCAAGTACAGCAAGAACATTCAGCAACCGGCTAGAGCAAGGGCAGTGGCAGCACTGGAGGCTGGAGTGGCCGCCTAAGTGAAGGTCTTTGGATGTCAGCCCATATCAATCAATCAGGTCCTATTGATTCTACCCCTTAATATCTCTCCTCTCCATCCTTGGCCATTGCCCTATTCAGACACTCATCATCTCTCACCTGGACATTACCTGCTTCCAAACCGTCGCCACTCTGCTGCAAGAGTTGACGTCCATCGTTCCCATTTGATGACACTACTTACCTGCTCAAAACCCCTCCCAGGCCAGAGAGCCAGTCAACGAGCCAGTGAAGGCCAGTCCAGGCTCTGGGGATACCAGCCATGGGACAGTATTGCACTGGGGAAAAGAGGGAACTTTAGCACTGGGTATCTTGCTTCCCACCCAAGTACTGGTGCTGGGGGGGATTTTCCTTCCCATTATGAGCATGTCTGGATGCCCAGGCTCTACCCTATGACAAGGGGGTGGGGAGGTGGGTATATTTATTTAGATCAGGGAAGAATGGTTTGCCATTTGGCAATAGGAATGAGCTGCACTAAGTCACCCCCCACTCCCCACCCCCCATCTCCCACCACCCCCACCACCCATCTCCCCCCCCACCCCCTCCCCCCCACCCCCCCCATCCCCACCCCACCCTGCACAAGCCGTGGCCCACCTTCCAATGCCGCTGCTGCCTCTGCACTGACCTCTCTCCTCAAACCTCCTCCAAATAACCTCAGGCAAGACCGACCGCCCCGCCGCTCTCGGGCAAGGTCCACATACTCTTTCCTGCCCCTCATCCCCTTCCAAATTTTTATATGTGGATACATTGTCAACCATTCCTGTAAAGGGCTTTGATTTCTGACATGTCAAGCAAACAAACAAAACAAGACAGAAACTTTTAGTTCCTTCAAAATCTGGGCTCGCTGCAAATCAAACTGGTTTTTCCCAGCTATGGTCTTAAATGAGGTTTCAGGACCCTGTTTGGGGAGACAAAGGTAAATGCACATATTTTCTGTTTCATTTCAACTGGGGAGAAAAATACGAATCATCTCGAGGCAATGCCAAAAAAAAAAAAAAAAAAAAAAAGACTCATTGGGCCAATTACTGATCTTACTGATCCCTCTGGGCTCCAGTGTCCTCATCTATAAACTGGAATCAGGTTGCTGTATGGATTAAAGATGTAAGAAAAGTACCCAATTAGCACACTAGCTAATTAATAAATAACAGCTATTGTTGTTAAGAAAAATTAATTACTGAAAAACGGAGAGGAAATCATGGAATCATATTTGAGGAGGATAGGAAAGTGCTCCTAACCTAAAAAAGAAATGAGAAAATAATCACTGTATAATGGGTGAACTCTGTCATCTGCTCCAAAAACTCCACCCCCGAGAAATGATCTCTAGTTGCTCTCAAATGCACATCCGTGTAACCCAGGGTGACTGGTTTCCATCATTGACTGGACTTGTCCAAAGCAGGGGTGCAGTTCGATTGTACTGTGAGCTGGGGAAGGAAGTCTGTTCCGGAACCGGAATGGATAGGAAAGGGCACAGACTCTTAGAGCTGGACCCTTCAGCATGTCTCCTGCTGTGTTCAAAGCCGTCTGACAGGGTGGGGAGCCGCTGCAGAGCCCTGAATGAAGATGACGCCCCCTGCCCTGGGAAAACCTTTCTTTTCAACCTAGAGTGAATCTAGAAGGATCCCCAAAGAGGCATTGAGGAGAGGGGGCTGCTCTGGCCAATCAGGTCAACCCTGGTGGATGCTGGAGTCAGCAGATGTTGCAATCAGATCAGCCTCCCTTCTGCGGTGCAGAGAACAGGGCCCCTTACCAGCCACAGGGAGCTTTGGGACCAGTGTCAGTGATAGAAATGGGAGTCACAGACCCCACCACACTAGCCTTGTGAGCCTCCTGCTGCCCACCCCACTCCACCCTGCTCTAATTCGGTGCTCATCAAGCAACTGCTTATTGGTAACTTGACCTCCCGTGTGGACTCTGCTAGAACAGAGTGCCCTGGGTGCACTGTTGATTTCTGAATCTCCAAAGCTAAGGACCAGGCTGGGGGATGCTGCAAACACTGAGACATCCCCGGCCCTGAGAAAAAGAATAACAAGTATCAATAGTACCTAGTCTTCACCGAGCGCTGACCACCTGTCAGGCATCCTTCTAAGTGCTTTGAGTTTATTCTCTCTCTGAATTTCACGACAGTCCTGTGGGGATAGGTGTCATTATTAACATCCATTATCTGGGCCAACTGAGGCCCAGAGGGATTAAGCAACTCCCCCAAGATCACACAGTACACGGCAGGGCTTGGCTGTACACGCTGATGTGCTAACTACGGCAGACGTTCTTAACCTGTACCCTACCCATCCCTTCTGAGGGTGCTCCCACAAGTGCTGGACAGGACAAGAGTTGGAATTAGGTTGATAGGTATCAATTATTAGTAATAGGAATGGGGGTGGATACCCCTTTCAGAAGGCATCATTGATTAAAAAGAGAGAGAAGCATTGCCTCTCCATTCAACCACGGATCTCTGTCTCCCAGCCCTACTTACCCAGCCACCCATACCCACCCCCGTGCACTCTCACGAAAAGAGGAAATGGGCCCCGGAGAGAAGACAGGATTCCTGAGTGACAATAACAGGATTTTTCAGATGCCCAGCTCCCCCAGGATAAGAAGGACAGGAAAGAGCTAGGACCAATGAAAGACTTTTGTTTTGTGGAAAGGCAAAGGGAAGCAGGAAGAAACTAGAACAGTTTCCATGGTGCTGGAGGGATGGGGGTAGGGGTATCAGGAATTAACCGGGAGGAGGGGGGATCTCCACTTGCCCGGAGAGCACGTATATGATGGAAACCCTGGCGCTCCCCTAACATGCTGACCCGTCCCTCTCTACCTTTCTTCCCTGAATCGACCAGAATCAAGTTTGTGGTGAAACTAGGGAAGGCCCCACCAGGATCTGTAGACAAAACACTGGGTAAAGAAGCAGAAGGCCTGGGGTCCGGGCCCAGCCCTGGAGAACCCTAGCTAGGTGATCTGGAGCATTTCCTTTGGGAAAGCTGTGAAGCCAGTGCTGAACATCGCTCAGCCCTGACTCTCTGTGATGCTGGGACTCTGTGCAGAGGCTGAACGTAAACAGGGATCGGTTGGGGGCAGCAGGCAACACCGGATGCAGCCCTCCCCTTCCGTACACACAGGAGGCCAGAAAAACACCTAGATGGTAAGTCTGCCCTGGGAGTTTCTGCTTGGAAGCTGAAATGGCCTGACGGTGACTCAGAAACCACGGAAGTTCTCGAGGCTGATGGGTTCTTATAGATTGTACAGGCAGCTCTCCTGGGGACTGCAAAACCACAGGACAGGCTGTGACCACCCTTAAGGAAAGAGCCGCATATGGCAAAGAGCTTTCTGTCCTCTGGGTCTTAAAGCAAACTCAGACTCAACTCTCCCTCCTTTTGAGACAAAATCGCCTCTGGGGATACAGCAAGCCTCAATGTGTCTCCTTCTCTTAGAATTCTCCTCGATGAAAATATCCTTTTGGGTATTAACAATGGCAACAGTAATGACAGCCATTCTGAGTGTTGCCTGCGGGCCCAGCACTGTGCTAAGAGCTATATATATTATATATAATCATTTCATCCTTACAGCCACCCCATAATGTGGCTACTATTTTTATGCCCACTTTAAAGATGAAGAACCTGAGGCCTAGAGAGATAGAGTAACTTGGCTAAGTCACATAGCCAATAAAGGGATAGAGATAGACTTCCAACCCGGGTAGGCAGACTCCAGAGCCTGTTTCGACCTCTATGCATAATATCCCTCTTCCTGTACCAACATCATCCTTCTCCAGGAAGCCTTCCTTGATGCTCCTTTCCCCCACAGAGAAGCCCTCTCTCTGTCCTCTACATTCTCACAGGGTACATTTTCATACCATTCTTTGGACATCTTTCTTATACTACCCTGATGGTGTTTCCCCTCCAGCCTCTCCCTGGGAACTTAACTGCTGTGATTAGGTGGGGGGCGGAGGGGGGGGGGTTGCGGCAGGGTAGGATGACCCACACTAAACAAACTCACAAGAGACTGATTGTTAAACCTGAAGTGCAATTTATTAATTTACACTGAGAAATGAAACCACCTAGGAGACAGGAATCCTGAGGTTGATTGGTCAGTACAATCTCTTTCAGGAAGGACAGACTTTTGGGAAAGGAAATCAATACCAGAAGGTTCTTTGTTCAGTACAAAATCAGAGTGAAGGGGATTGATGGATTGACACTTAGGTGAAGGCTGACGTACTCCTCTGAAGCCTCTTACCTGCCAAGGGACCAGAATATCCAAGGCAGGGAGCCATATGGGTGTCCTTTTCTCTGGACAGTGCTGGATTTTTTCTGGCTTCTGTGAAGATCCTACCTTTCCGGCTGCATTTATCATCATCGTGGCTGGCTTTTTTGTTCACTTGTTTGCTTAGCTTAAATTCTGCATATTTGATAGAACGGAAAGGCAATTTCCCATTGAGACCCACTGAAGAATTAGCAATACGTACCAGCCATTCTGCCCTTCGAAGAGCCTTCACATCCATGTTATCATTTCATCTCCACACTGCCTTGCAATGGAGGGATGGCAAATGGTACAAAATCTGAAGCCAGACTGCCTGGGTTTGAATCCTGGTAAAGTGTTTCCCCATCTCTAAGTTGGAAATAATAATAACACCCACCTCATCATTTGTTGAGAGAATTCAATGAGTTGATACACATAAAGTGCTTTGAACAGTGTCTGGCATCTGGTAAGCACTCAATACTTGTTAGCAATGATTAATAATTCATTTTATAGATGAAAAAACTGAAGCCCAGAGAGATAAAAAGTCACTAATATCATACAGCCAGTAAGTGGTGGAGAAGCTCACAGAGCTTCTCTGTTTTCATAACAATTTCCCACACCCCAAACTCAGCCTCCCTCTCCTGGTGTGAACAGACCCAGTGCAGCTCCTCCATCTTCGGAGGCTGAGTCTTTCAGAGACTGGAAGGTCTCACTCCCTGAGGGGAGGGGCATTCTCCCTGGGGAAAGCTCTAGAAAGTCCTCAGAGTCCTGGATGCAAGTGGCCCAAGTTTCCGCACAGTTCAAAATGAGCATAATCTGGGATTTCCCTGGCGGTCCAGCGGTTAAGACTCCGAGCTTCTACCTCAGGGGGCGCGGGTTTGATCCCTGCTTGAGGAACTAAAATCCCGCATGCTGTGTGGTGAGGCCAAAAAATAATAATAAAATGAACATAATCCTCTTTCCTCCCACTTAGAGCACAGATCTGCCTGTGGAGGAGATGCACCAGTATGCACTGACGTTCCTGTCCGGTCCTCCCCGTATCCCCGCCTCAAGCCTGAGTTTCCATTCTTCAGAGCTGAACGTGGGATGCTGCTTCCCGCTGCAGAACAGGGAAGAGACAGGATAACATTAGGATTTAAACAGCTCTCTACAACTTGTCAAACAGAGCACTTCCCCAGGCTCCCCCTGAGCAACCGTCCCACCAGGCAGAAGGGATGCAGTAGAGTGTTTGCAGACAGGTTTGGTTTCAGAGTCCCCAGTGAGAAGCAGATACCTCCCAGAGGTAACGCAGAGATGTTATCAGCTGTTCATTAGCCCACACCTAATAGGTATCTGGGCTCAGGGGAAGTGACACCACGAGGTGCCACTGACAAATTAAGTGATTAGGCTCTGAACCAGCACCTGAGTAAGGTGAGAGAGGCAGGGGTAGAGTGATGATACCTAGATTCTATTTTGCAGTCGGAAGCCTGCGGCTTCTGGAAGAGCTGACACGGTTAAGTGTACTTTCTGTGCAATCTTACCCTGCCACCAGGTGACGAGTCAGCCACAGAACCCCTCTTCCATCTATCAAAGCCAGGCAGTCAGGGCAGCCAGAGAGCCTGGACTGAGGGAGGAAGGATGCCTTCCTGCCCTCTCCACCTCAGTCACCAAACTCACGCTGCCCTCTGTACCTTGAAGTTTGGGCAGGTTGTAGCCCACCTGCCTCATCCTACAAGTTGTGCACTCAGCGTTAGGGCTCATCAGAGTTTCTACCCAACCCACACCCGCACATACGGTCAGCCTTTAAGCTATATTAAGGTGCAAAGGAGAGACCTGAAGTCAAACCTGGAAGCAAAGAGGTCCAAAGCAAGTGATGGGACTGGAGGGACGCTGACACAGGGCTCCTGGCAGATTGATCCAGAAAGGGCAACGGGAGTGAACTGACCCCCACTGAGCTCTGTGCAGGGCTTGGTCTATACATGGTGGTGCTGAGGGATTGGGTCCAAGGAGGATCCTGGATGTCTACGGTTCCCTGGGATTGGAGACCGGGAGGGCCCAGAGCTGTGAAGGATCCAGGTCAGGCTATAGGACTCAGGAGTTAAGACAACCTAAAAGGAGGCGGTGGTGGGGGGGGGGGAGGGCCGGGGAGGAATTCCCTGTAGGCCAATGGTTAGGACTCTGCACTTCCACTGCTGGGGGTCTGGGTTCGATCCCTAGTCGGGGGAACTAAGATCCTGCAAGCAGCGCAGCATGGTTAAAAAAAAAAAGAAAAAGAAAATAAGAAAAGGAGGCGGGACTAAGGCTGCTCACACCTGAGGGGAGTGCCCAGGGAGGCTGGAATCTGACCCCGAGGCACGACTAGGAGGGCTTGGGGCCACTCCTGGGAGCTCTGGCTTGACCAACGCCCTTGAGAAAGATGCAGCCTGGGCTGGTTTTTGACTTGGCCCCAAGTCACTTGTCCAGATTCCTCAAAACAGGAGACTCCCAGGAAACAGAAGGAACCAAACTGCCTTGGGACTTTCACTAAATAGCTTCCGCGTCGGGACTTCCCTGGTGGCGCAGCGGAGAAGACTCCGCACTCCCAGTGCAGGGGGTCCAGGTTTGATCCTGGTCAGGGAACTAGAACCCACATGCATGCTGCTACTAAGAGTTCACGTGCCGCAACTCAGGAGCTCATGTGCCGCAACTAAGGAGCCCGCCTGCTGCAGCTAAGACCTGGCGCAACCAAATAAATAAATAAATATTTTTTTGAAATTAAAAACCTTCCAAAAATAATAAATAAATCAATAGCTTCGGCATCAGTAAGAAAGGAGCCCTCCCTCTCTCAGCCAGGATGGGAGAGAGGGGCTGCAGGCCCCACCCTGGAGGGAAGGGGCAGTGAGGGGCAGCAGGAGTCAAAGGTCATCATGATCCTTGTCCAAGCCTGGGGTGGCCACCCCTGGTCCGTCCACAGCCTCCCTCCAGCTCTGAAACACGCTCCTGGGTGTCCTTGAATAAGTCCCTTCTCCTCTGAGCCACTTCTTGAACCAGAAAAGAGGAAGGCAATGGCACTGGGCTCCCTCCAGGAACTCCATGAGCATCGCGTGAGATTTGGACACCCTTGCCCCGAATCCACGCATGCTGTTCTCCGTGTCGTCTCCATCATCAGCAATGTAGAATGCAGGCCACAGAAAGAACTCTGGTGCTGAGTGAGGGCCTCTGGCTGGGAGCAGCTTGGGTGCTGAGACCCTGGAGCACACAGAGGGCCAGGAAGTAGCCAAGGCAGGGGTAAGAGGCATCTGTCACCCCTGAGGCCGGCTACCTGGGCCCAGCACCTCATGGCACCTGTGCGTCAGTACTGAGCTCCCACGGCCCTGGGAAGAGCTGCTGCTCTCCCTCTATTAAAGTGATCTGAAACCTGGGACAGGCTGCGGTCCTCCTGGACCTCAATTCTCCTCGTGGCTCTGTGGGAGAATCCACCAGGCCCAGCCCAGTTCCTGCAGAAGGCCTCCTACTCTGTTCCTCACCCCCCAGCCAACTCCTACTCATCCTCCAGAGCCCAGCTCGAATATGACTTCCTGAAGGACACTGTCCCCCAGCACCAGTGCTCTCACTGGCACACGTGCTCTCACTGTGGCCCATATTCTCTCATCATAGAATTTATCCCCGCTTATAATTACTTATTTGTGTTCGGGATTATTTGATTTCTGAGTTCTCCCCCATCACAGGCACAGGTAAACACCCATGGGTACACAGTGGGGGCAAGGACCTTTAGTCACTTATTCAACGACCACTTATTAAGTGACTGCTGATGCCAGGATGGCTTCAAGGGCTGCCGTTACATCAGTTGGATAAAAAGACAAAAACTCCTCCTCTCATGGAGCTTACTATTTTGGGGGGGCTGTGCTGTGTGGCTTGTGGGATCTTAGTTCCCCAACTAGGGATTGAACTCCTGGCAGTGAGAGCACCGAGTCCTAACCACTGGACCGCCAGGGAACTCCCGGAGCTTACATTCTAGTAGGAAGAGACAGACAATAAACAATAAACCCAGTAAGTAACTAACTTACATTCTGTTGGAAGGTTATGGAAATAAAAGAAAAAGTAGAGCAGGGTATGGGAAGACCTGTGTGCCAGGTGAGAGCCAGAGGTGCAGGACTAAGCAGGGAGATCAGGGAGGCCTCACTGAGAAGGGGAAGCAGGGGCAAAGGCTTGAAGAAAGCAAGGACTTGGCAGACGGTGGCTGTTCGCTGCTACATTTCCAGCCCCTGGTCCCATGGTTGGCCCCCAGTAGTCATGTCATAAATGATTAGACAGATGAATGAGTGGGTGAATGGATGCATTGTCTTTATTTAGCTCAATGTCCAGCCGAGACACTGTCACCTGGACCTGGGGGGTTGTGGTGGTCCTCGTAGTTGACCCCCTTTGGAGTATCTCTTCCCCCCTCTCCGCTGTTCAGCAATAATGTGGCTCTGGGTTTCATCTAGTCTGTAAGACGGCCCTGGTGCAGCCAGGATAATCATAGCAGTGTCACACTCCCTGCCAGGGACTGATTCAGGAACCCCAACCCAAGTCAGTCAGTACATCATACCCTCCAGGTGACCATTGTCTCAAGTGAGTTTTGACCTAAGATATCCCAGAGAGAAGGGAAAGATTTTTGTCCCGTGATGGGGGAAGGCCTGATTTCTCCTCCCAAAGAAGGACAAGGAGGCCAGATTAAGCCAGTTTGGGTTGGGTTTTCTATAACCTGCACCCCCAAAGTACTCTGGCTGATGAGGGGCATCCCTTCCACTCCCCCTGTGTGCTGGTTCGACCCCCTCATGGGTCAACATTACCCTTTTTGGCAAAGTAAGAGATAAAGCGGTCTGTCCCATCTCTGGGTACCACCCAGTACCAGCTCCTGTCCTCTCAAACCCCCCTGTGAAGTATACATTATTCTCACCTAAATTTTTTTTTTTTTTTTTTTTTTAGTTTTTTAAATCATCCCCATCTTAGGATAAAGCCCTTGGACTCAGAGAAGCTACTGAAATATGTCTTGACCAAAAACCCATCTCTGAAGCCATCCAGCTGCTGGTCAGAGGACTCAGGCAGGAAATTCCTCTTTTTCAAAAATTTTAAATTATAAAAGAGGTAATACAGGCACAGGGTTTTAAAAAACGAACAGCACAAAAGATCACATAGTAAAACCTAAGTCTCCCAGGATCTGGGCAGTGCCTAGGGGCGGCTGTGGTGGGCGTGGAGGTGGGGAGATCTCTATTACTTGAATCCACAAGCCCCTCAAATTACCCTGAGACTCAATACAGTCTGCTGGCTAGACAAGCATTGCCCTTCCCTCCCTCTCAACCAGAGTCTTTCCAATACAAAATTCTGGGCAGTTACTCTCACCTATTTTACTTATGCTCTTCCAGAGATTGTCTATGCGTGTATCATATATGTGTGTATAATTATATATATATATATATATACACACATATATATATATGTATTTCATCCCACAGGGTTTTGATAGAAATGATAAATATTATTACACTCTTCTGCACTTTGCTTTGTTAACTTAGTATCTTTGATACTGTTCCATATAAAAACATATAGACCTCGTTCATTCTTTTTGATGGCTGTATATGGACGTACTAAAATTTATGTAACCAACCCCTACTGATGATGCTTAGGTTGTTTCCTACATCATATGCTACCACAAACAAGGCTACATTGGCTATTGAGCTACACATATCTTCGTGTACATTTCAAGAGTAACTGCAGAAGGGACTTCCCTGGCGGTCCAGTGGTTGAGACTCTGTGATCCCAATGCAGGGGGCACAAGTTCCATCCCTGGCTGGGGAACTAAGATCCCAAATGCCATGCAGTGCTGCTAAATAAATAAATAAATAAGTAGAGGAGGGCTTCCCTGGTGGCGCAGTGGTTAAGAATCCACCTGCCAATGCAGGGAACACGGGTTCGAGCCCTGGTCTGGGAAGATCCCACATGCTGCGGAGCAACTAAGTCCGTGCGCCACAACTACTGAGCCTGCACTCTAGAGCCCGTGAGCCACAACTACTGAAGCCCATGCGCCTAGAGGCCATGCTCCACAACAAGAGAAGCCACTGCAATGAGAAGCCCGTGCACCGCAATGAAGAGTAGCCCCCGCTCACCACAACTAGAGAAAGCCCACACGCAGCAACGAAGACCCAGTGTAGCCAAAAATAATAAACAAATTTATAAAAAATAAAATAAATTCATAGAGGAAAATTAACTTAAATAAATAAATAGATGCACTCTTTGGAGGAAAAAAAAAAGAATAACTGCAGGATAATTTCCTAAACAGTGAATTTTGAGATCCATGAGCACGTGCATTTTATTTTTATTTTTCTAAGCGTTTTTTTGTTTGTTTGCTTGTTTGTTTTTTTGGCTGTGTTGGGTCTTTGTTGCTGCGCGCGGGCTTTCTCTAGCTGCGGCGAGTGGAGGATACTTTTCATTGTGGTGCACGGGCTTCTCATTGTGGTGGCTTGCCTTTGTTGTGGAGCACAGGCTCTAGGCTCACGGGCTTCAGTAGTTGCGGCTCGTGGGCTTAGTTGCTCTGCAGCATGTGGGAACTTCCTGGATCAGGGCTCAAACCCATATCCCCTGCACTGGCAGGTGGATTCTTAACCACTGCGCCACCAGGGAAGTCCCAAAAAAGAAGATTCTTAAACAAAAAGGAAAACCACTCATCAATTCCCCAACCTTCAATAATTTTCATTTTTGCATAGTCTCCTCCAGACTTTGTCGACATGAATACTTACTATTTGTGGTTGCAATCACAGTGTTCATGCAAATTGTGTATCCTGCTTTTTCTCAACAAACATGATGTTATAAACAGTTTCCATGCTTCTGCATATTCTTTATAATTATCATTTTTGTGGCAGCATAATATTGTATTGACTAGATTAGGTATGGTTTTCTTAACCATCTCACTGCCTGGAGAAATACAGGAGAATAATGCCAGTGGCATGCCTGGAGCTTTCTTCTTCTGCTGAATTACGGTCTTAAGATCAATTCCCAGGAGTGAGATTAATGAGTCAAAAGGTAATAATATTTTCAAGGCTCTTGTTACATTGTACTAGATTGTTTTCCAGAGTTTTGCACACTGCTTCCAGAGACCGAGGAGCACAGACTTCATCCAATCTGGCTGGCACCGGGTAATGGTGTTTGTAAATTCTGCTCATTTAATAAGTAGGAAATGCTATCTCCATACTGCTCTCATTTGCATCTCTTTGATCACTAACCAGTTGAACTATTTTCCAAGCATTTGTTTACTCTCTGCTTATCCTCTTGGGTGAAGCAGTGGGTCCACATCCTTCACCTGTTTATCTGTTGGAGTCTTGAGGCCTTTCTTATCAATTTGAATGAGCATTTTAGAGTCGATAAATATTAATCATTTGCCAGCCAGATTTGGCCATTGGAGGCTTCTGAGCAGGTGAGTGCATGATCAAACTACAGCTTGGGAAGATTAATAGTTAGGTTGATTGAGGAAACTGGGCTGAGAGACAGAGAAATCTGTCGGTAGGCTGCCGGGCTCGATCCCACAGCGGGGACCTGAACAACACAGTAGGAGTGGAAATGGGCAGGCGGGTCCATGGCCCCCGTACTGGAGGTTGTGGTTCTCTGCATTGCCTCCAGCAATGCCCCCTCATGCTCCCTTGCAAGTTCAGTGGCCTCAGCCCACAGAATTGGAGGGGAAAGGGATTGTTGTGTCCTGTTCATTCCCTCTGCAGATAAGAAATGTTGTGTGTGGGGCTTCCCTGGTGGCGCAGTGGTTGAGAGTCCGCCTGCCGATGCAGGGGACACGGGTTCGTGCCCCGGTCCGGGAAGATCCCACATGCCGCGGAGTGGCTGGGCCCATGAGCCATGGCCGCTGAGCCTGCGCGTCAGGAGCCTGTGCTCCGCAACGGGAGAGGCCACAATGGTGAGAGGCCCGCGTACTGCAAAAAAAAAAAAAAAAAAGAAGTGTTGTGTGTGGAGGACCACACAGCGAGGGGATGCTTCAAGCGCCTTCCTCATCTGGGGTCTCCAAGGGGGTGGAGGAGGGGTTGGAGCGTTAGTGCAACTGGGAAGGGGGAATCACCAGAGTCTTTTGCCCTATTATTTGGGTTCCCAGACTAATGGAGTCTAAGGCAACTCATCCCATAGCCACCCCCAGGCAGGGCTTCCCAATACTTCCCCATACCCACCTCCACCCCAGACTTTTTTTTTTCCGTTTGATTATTTTATTACATTTCACAACTAGTTTATCTCTGTGAGTTCACCATGGTATCACAAGATTCAAAGTCTGGTGTTATTAAAATGTGCTATCGAGGTGGGTTTTTTTTGTTTTTTGGAGTATAGCTGCTTTACAATGTTGTGTTAGTTTCTGCTGTACAGCAAAGTGAATCAGCCACGTGTATACATATACCCCCTCTTCCTTGGACTTCCTTCCCATTTAGGTCACCACAGAGCATTGATAGAGTTCTCTGTGCTATATAGTCTGTCCTCAGTAGTTATCTATGTTATACATAGTCGTGTATATATGTCGATCCCAGGCTCCCAGTCCACCCCACCCCCGACCCCAGACTCTTCACGCACTGCTGGATACCAGCGTGACCAGCAGCACCTTGCACCAAGATAGTCTGATTAGCATCTTCCCACTAGTCGGTGGGTCCAATAGGTCAGCCACACTTGTGCTGAGTGCCTACTCTGGACCGGGCTGTACCAGGCACACGAAATAAAGCAAAGTCAAAAAAGATATGGACCCTGCACTCAGTGAATTCATGGTCTCGCGAGAAAGGGAGGCTCTCTGCACCGGGAAGGGCACTCCAGCAGACACAACGGGGCCTCACTTTCTAACCAAGAGGCCTCCAGGGCGCCAAAATTCTGACTTATGGTCAAGACTGGCATGGAGCCTCATGAAAGAAAGAGAGGGTCACGCAGACCTGGATTCAGAACCTGCCTCCACAGCTTCCTCGCCCTACCCCCCCTCTGATGAAGCCATGTGACTTCTCGGTCCAGCTGCCCTTAATATTTGCAGGGGCAGGGCGGGATGCAAACAGAGGCTCTGGGACCCTAGGTTGAGAGGTTCCTGCTCGCCCCACCAGTCCACGCCGGGCCACCCGTGCCCACAAGGTACCCCAGCCTCCAGCACAGAGCTTTGCTCTTTTGTGTTCTTCAAAGGGACTCAACATTGGAAGGCTAGGTTCAAATTCCAAATGATCCAACTCCTCGGAGTGCTGTACAGAAATCCAGCCACCTCCTCTTCTCTTCCCAAACCCAGCTCCACCGCAAACCAGGGGCCTCGTGGACGTGCACGGGAATATCGCACCCACATGTCCAAGCTCCACCCACACCTCCTCCAAACAGCTGCCCCTCAGCCACCCTAGGGGCACACATACTGGCACAAAGGTAGAGGGGAGATGATGCCTACACAGGTGCTAGAAGTAGACCTGGGCCATTTGAGCAAGAGATTCCAGGGTTCTGGATACCCAAAGCGTGGCCTCGAAGGGGGAATGCAGGGAATTCCCTGGTGGCCTAGTGGTTAGGATCCCGGGCTTGCCTGCCATGGCCCAGGTTCAATCCCTGGTCGGGGAACTGAGATCCCGCAAGCGGCACGGCGCGGCCAAATAAATAAATAAATAATAAAAAATAAAAGGGGAATTCAGGCTCTCAGAGGACGTGTCCCTTTGGTCTCAAGGCCTTTTTCCCCCACGGAAGGACGCTGGCTGGAGGAGGACCAGAGCAAAACCCTCTAAATCATGGGACCCGGGGCAAGGCCCTTCTCGCCCGGATCTAAAAGCACTTCTACCGCTCTGAGTTTGTACCTCCACCTGTAAAAAGGGGATAGTAGTAGACCTTCCGTCCCACAGAGCCGCGCTGAATGTTAAAGGAGCCAGTACACATACCTTCATGACATGACGTGAGTAGTTAGCAAAGGTCAGGTATCATTATAAATAATGCAGAGGGACAGAAACTCGAGAAACCAAGCAGGGAAGGAGAAAGTACATCCTGACACCGCTGCCCTTTAAACGCATCTAGTTTAGGTTTTCTCTCCTGTTTAAGAGAGGACCCGAAAAGGAACCCTGTCCCCACCAGGCCAGGCAGAATAGGATGTGGAACTCACAGGCAAGGGTTCTGGGAGGCAAGTGCAGGCCCAGCTTCTTCCCCTTCCTCCGTAGTATACGATCACTCCGACAGGTTCAGGGGCAGGCCTGGTGGCCAGTGGGAGTCCTGAGGGACCCAGAGTGGGGTCTGGGGGAATCCCTAGAAATTCTGATCTTCCTCTGGGGCCCACATCACAACCCCAGAGCTGGGAAGTTGGGAACAGCATGGCCGAGAGGCTTCACTGTAGCTTCTGATTCCAGAGTCACACAGAAAGAAGGATGTCACCGAGTCATGGCTTTTTGAGACTTCAGGAGTTTGGGGTCCAAGAGGTACCTTTTGATACTGGGGAGCCCAGAGAGGAGAGAGGTCGTTCCCACATTACACAGCCATTCGGAGGCAGAGTCCAGGCTAGAACCCAAGACTTCTAACTTTCAGGTCTGGATTGCTTTCATCACACTGGGCAGACATCCCTGGTCTGTGGCAGGTGGAGATGTGGAGGTCAGACACACACACAGGGTGGGAAGTTCTAACTCAGAACCGACTCCCGGACCCAGCTCTGCCACTTAGGACTTCTGAGACCTCAGGCCATAACTTTACTTTCTGCCCCTAAACTGCAACATCTATTTCCTCAGGTTGCTGTTAGGCTAAACAAGAAAACTAATATGAATATTATTAGCATTTATGGAGCACAAGGTCAGGCTCTGTCAGGTTCTTTCATGCTTTATTTCATTTCATCCTTAAACAACCTGAGGAGCTGGGAGCTACTGTTGCCCCCCGACCCCCGCCTCGTTTTCTGGATGAGAAAACTGAAGCTTAGAAAACTTCAACACCTTGCCCAAGGTCATCCAGCTATGAGAGCAGCAGAGGCAGGGCGTGAACCCAGCAATGCCTCTGCTCTTGACCATCGAGCCACCCCATCTTGTACGCCAACTGCCAAGTGTCCTGCGGTGAAGTTGCCACGTAGGTGCAGAAAAGAACCAGGGAAGTTCTGCGGACTCACTAAAGCGGCCCCCAAGAAGGAAGAGCGGCCCCAGGCGTCACACTGAGGGTAGGGGTGCTATTAATAAGCGGGAACTGGTAGATGAAGTCAACACTCATCTAGTTTGTGTCAATGTCCTGCTTCTTCGACATGACCTCCTTTCCAAGCTCACAGTTCTCCACACAACGAATCCGCCTTCTCAGGGAAAATCCATCCATCAGCCCATTTCCCTGAGATCCTCAGCTTCCCTTGGGACTGCAGGTCCACCTACAGCCACCAGAGGGTGGGCCAGCTCTGCGGCAAGTCCTGAGGACACAGTAAGCTGCCCACCAGCCCCCTCCCCCAAGTGTCCAGCCAGGAATGGACCTAGATGCCCTGCGGCACAGCTCTCGGTTACACTTTGCCTCGGGTACATCAGTTTACTCCCTTAGATCTCAAAAAGTCCAACTGCAGAAGTTCAGTTCGATCAGACGTGGTGTCTGATTCTACTGAGATAAAGATCTTAAGAATCACCAGCAAAACGGTAATGACAACAGCTGCCACTCCAGACACTGGTTAGAACCTCATTTTATGAAGCATTTTCTCATACCCCGACTGGCTGGAGATTTACTGGGTAAGCGGAAGCTTATGCGTGAGTGGTACATTCCATTGTACAGATGAGGAAACTTGAGGCAAACAGGAAAGGAAGTAACTCGCTTCGGGTCACCTAGAGGACTCTGGTCTTCGGGGAGAGCTGTTTCCGATTCCCTGCCTGTCTGAAGGAGGGGATGGGGGTTGGGGGGACTGCAAATGTGGATAGGGAGAGGAGGAACAAGGGGTCAGGATGCTCTACTGGGAATATCAAATGCATTGTGGTATTTCCTGTAAACTGAGACCCTGGGCCATCCACCCACGCGCCATTCATCCATCCAACAGTGTTCATTGAGCACATGCTGGGGACACAAAGATGGATGAGAGGAATTTCCTGCCCTCAAGAAGCTGTCAGTCTAGTAGGGGAAAGTAGTGAGTCAGCAGATAACCAGAGGAAACCGACGCCTGTACAGCGGGGTATAAGCAGGGGAATGTTTGACCGTCTGGAGCACACCCAAGTTCGGGGCGTCTCTTGGGGCTCCCAGGGCTGAAGGACAGGACTGGAGCCAAGGATCGTTGGCGGGGACGCCCCCTTTCCTGCAGCTCACCCCGGGGTGGGGGCTCCCCTCCCAGCTTCGGGTCCCCACCTGTGTTGGGGGCCTGGGGTCCCAGCCCCCCCCACCCAGAAGAGCGCCAGCCCAGGGAACGGATGACAGCACACACCTGAGTCAGCCCGCCGCCCACCCGCCCCTCAGCGTCTGTCTCCGCATCTTGTGATATTTCGCTCCCCGGGAGCCAGCCCCACTGCGCTCCGGAGGCAGCTCGGCAAACAAACCCAGCGACAGATTGTGCCGCGGCTCATTCCGGGGAAGGACGCCAAATCCCACCCTACTACCCCCAACACTCCCTCCCCACCGCCCCCTCCAGGCCTTCCTCCCAGGCGCGGGCCCTCGGCAGGGTGGGTCCCGGGAAACGCAGGGCCCCTGCTTTCTAGAGATGGGAGAGGGACAGGGGAGCCCCAGAGACGCCCCTTTTCACTCCCACCTCACCCGAACGTAAGACGGGCCGGAAGAGGAAATTTAGTTGCTGGGAGGGCCTGGGAGCCCGAGAAGGGCAGAGGATGTAACCAGCAGGGGGCGCCCGAGCGTCGAGGTGCAAGAGGGCTGGGAGCCCGCTACTGAAACCCGGTGGAAAGGGAGAGAAGAGACAGACATCCGACCCAGAGATGGAGAGACAGGGAGGGAAGGAGGCACAAGGGCAGAAGGGAAGCGACAGAGACACGGACAGAGCGAGAGAGACAGAGAAGACAGTGACACAAAGAGATAAATCATAAAGGAAGGAAGTGGCAGGGAGAGAGTAAGGAGGGGAGGGAGGGAACAGAGAGACGGAGACCATAAAATATGAATAAGAGAGGGAGGAGAAAATGAGAGAAATCGAACGAGAACGAGGGAAGAATGAGATTATGGATGGAACAGAAAATGAATGGGAAAATGAGATCAGCATTTATAAAGCGCCGACTGTATGCCAGGCGCTGCGTTGGGCCCTGGCACCGACGGGAGAGAAGGAGCCAGAGAGCCAGGTGGAGGAGCGAGGGGGTTCTTTTTCTTTGCTCGCGGGAGCGGCCGCCCGGGACTCCCGCGCTTCCTCGGGCCGGCTTCGCGCAGATTTCCCTGGCTCTGGCCGTCGGCGCCGCTCCAGCAGCCCCAACCCGGCCTGCGCCGCTTGGCCACTGTCCCCGAAGCGGCTACCCCGAGGGTCCGCGACTGTCCCGCGCCGGGGCGGCTCCCAAGGTCCGGATGCCCGACGCCCTGGACCAGGTCAAGGCCAGGGTGATCCGCATCTTCCCCTTTTTAAGGAGACGCTTAGGTCGCGGGCCTGCAGGTATCGCCCTGAACGAGGCCACGAGGGGCGCAAGGGGTCCCGAAGAGACCAGAATGCCTCCCTCTTTAAAAGGAAGCAGAAGAAGCTCCCGTGAAGCCAACGCTCTCCTCCCACCTTGGAGTCTTCTATCCCGCTCACGGGCACCCAAACTTGCACCCGCTTGCAGATGCGTTAAGGGGCACACACACACCACTGTACACATACCCCGGCCACCCAGCCCCAAGTTTGCTTGCGCCAAACCCTCACACGTTTCCCATCCGCGCAGACACGCGCGCTGGCTGACAGCGGCTCATCCATTCGCACACTCACGAGCCCCTGCTTCCCCCGGCCCGTATAAAAGATAACGTGCAAGCACTCAGTCACACCTGCACAAGCGTCCCTGCGCGCGCGTGCACGCTCATATGCAATCGATCTCGCACCCACAAACTCTTGCATATACTATTCTTATAGTCGCACCCACTCAGGGCTTGGGGTCTGGGAACGAAAGGGAAAGTGGAATCTTGGAGGTCTCCCAGAGGAGAGGAACGTTGGAGACCTGGGCAAAGGGGCCTGGGGTCCGGCAAGGAGGAGGAGGTGACCCAGGAGCCCGGCTCCTCCCAGAAAGTTGGGAGGGGGGAACTGGGCAAGTCCACGGGGTTCCCTTACACTACCACACACCACCCCCCCCGGAAGGGATTTCTCTAGAAGCGTGGCGCCGTGAAGGCGATCGAACACAGTCCTCCGGATCCCCCAAGAAAGAGAGGGGGCCTGGATGGAGGGGGCTAGAAAGCGGCTCCCGCCTCCTAGTGGCCAGGAAGCGGTTAAATCGGCAAAGCTAGGAAGCGAGGGAGGAGCCAGCGAGTGCGTGAAGGAGGGGGGTGGCTGGGAAGAGCATCCTCGCTGTCCCCACTCTCCCTCGGCGAGCAGCCGGCGCGCACGGACCGACGGACTGACGGACACCGCGCGCTGCCTGCGGTGCTGGGGGGCGCGGGCACCGGGCATCGACGGCCAGCTCGAACCCCGTCCCGCCGCGCCCCACCCCGTCCCGTCGGGGCCGATGGCTCCTCACGAGGTTCGCAGCCCAGGTGGCGCAGGGTAGAGCGCCGCGGCCCGGCCACACAGCCCGGGGACTCCCGGGCCCTCCCGGAGCCCCGCGGAGTCCCCGCCGTCCGTCTGGCCGGCTCAGGGAGCGAGTGGGAGCGCCCTCCCTCCCCGCCGCCCCCTCCCCCGAGCGTCGAGACAAGATGCTGCCCGGGCTCAGGAGCCTGCTGCAAGGTAGGGACCCCAGCCTGCGGGAAGGCAGAGTGCATCCTGCCGAGGCAAGCGGGGCGCCCCCTCCGCCAGGGCGCGAGGGTGGGGCAGTAGTGGGGGTGGGGGTAGCCTGGGAGGAAAAACGCTTAGCCCCGGGCCCCGCCCCCGCCCCCAGAGCTGCCGGCAGGAGCCGCGCACCCGACTCGGAGCCTGCTGGGCTGTGCGGGGAACTCGTGACCGAGGGGGTACGCAGGGGGCAGGCGGACCGGCCCCGGGGGGTGGGGAGGGAGGCTCAGGTTCTGCTGTCCCGGCTCCACCTGCTCTGGGGGACGCCGAGGACTCGGGCCGGCTGGGGAAGCGCCGACTCAGCAACTTCTCGTGCCCCGTGCCTCAGCACTTTCCAGTCACCAGGGAGGACGAGGGATGAGGGTAGGGGGCTGTCCGGGAGGATGGGGGAGCAGAGGGAGATCCAAATGGCCCTCCGCGGTAGGACAGATGGAGGGCGCTAGAAAAGGGATAGTTCCACGAACTGAGTGACGGACAGACAAGGGTGTGGGCCAGAGATTGGGGGTGGGGTGGGGAAGGGGTAAGAAGGAAGAGAGCGGAAGATGGAGAGAGCGGTCAGGGGAGGGCGATAGGAAGGCGGGGGAGGAGGAGGAATAAAGGTTAGACGGGAAAAGCTTGGAGGGAAGTGAGACCCTGGCGAGCACACAGGAAGAGGGAAAGAGAGGGGAGACCAGATTAGGGGAGGGGTGGGGAGAAGACCAGGGCCAGGGACCCAGAACCTGGCGGTGGGAGAAATAGGAAAGAGAATGAGGGCTGGGACCCTAGGGATGGGGAAGGAACGGGGAGTGAGATCAGAAAGCCAGAAACCAGAGGAGGATGGGGATGGTGGACAGAGATGGGGTGTCAGGAACAGGGAAAGACGACTGGGATGAGCTCTAGGGTTGGGGATGGGAAACCAGAGATAGGAGAGGGCCTGGGGTTGATCAGGATGGGGATGGGGGCTGGAAAGGGAGGAAAGGAGGAAGGAAGAGAAAGGGGAGAGGGAGAGAGAGAGAGAGAGAGACTGGGGGGGGCGGCCTAGGGATGAGACAAAGAGACTTCTGGTAACCACTTCCACGTGGGAAGCCCTCCATTTCCAAAGCGCCTGCCTGTCACTTCCCTTCTTTCAGGGAGTGGCCAGTGGGCCAGACCCTGGGCTCTGAGCTCAGGGCCTTGTGGGCGGCTGTGAGGGGAGAGGGGGAAGACGTTCAAGTGGGGTGGCAGCCTCCGAGGGTGGGCGCCCTGGCTGGCTCCGTGCTGCCATTTATATCTCTGGGCCCCGTCGTGGGATCCTGCCGCCGCCGCCACGGTGGCTGCTTATTTTGGGGTGTTACATTCTGGCAGAGTGAGAAGCTGTTTGCAGCAGCTCTAAACCTCCATCACCCGCGTCAGTGCCTCCCCAGGCCCCTGCGTCACTGGTATCATCACCACCTCCGTTCTGTTCCGCGGCTCCCACCTCCTCAAGCCCCTTCCACCTCAGCATCTGCCCGGCAGGCCCAGCCCTTTTGGGTGTGGAGCTGTTGCTTCTTGTCTGGGACCCTGTGCCCCTCCTTCAAAACCAGAGGCCTTGACTCTCTTTCCAGGGAGCACTTTTCCTGGGGCCACTCTGCCCTGAGGGTTGGCACCCTGTTTCCTGCCTCTACACCGGGTCCATCTGCTTCCTTCTCAAGTTTCTTCTTTCACAGGGATCTCTGGACTTAATGGTGGTTCCCGGGCTGAGAACTTTGTGAGCCTTGGTGCTCCAGGGTGACAGCCCAGAGTCCTTGACAGTGGGCCCTCAGTGAGCGGATACTTTTTGGCTCTGGGCACCTCAGTCTTCTGGGATCAATACCATGTTCTGGCCTCTCTCCGTTCCCTCCCCTGGTCAGTTCTGGCCACATCTTCTGGACACTGGTCATCTCTTCCTGACTCCCAGGTGGGCCATCCCCTAGAACAACCACAGCCTGGAGCCCAGGAGGGGAAAGTTGGAGAGAACCTGGGTCCTTTACCTTGCCTTGACCCTGAATAGCCAAACAGAGCCGGTGTCGTTGCTGGCCCAGCCCTGTGCACCTGGGTGCAATTTCTGTCCTCCCTTTACCCCACCCCGAGCGCAGTAACTCTCACATTCGGGGGTGGTGTCTGTGGATGACATGGGGTCTCCCAAAGAAAGGTCAGAGAGTCCCTTTTGACATGCACTTGTCCAATCCGGGTTCCACCTTGTACTAGCTGCATGACCTGAGGCAACTCATTTCATGTTTGTGAACCTCCCTGCCTTCATCTGCAGATTGGGAGCCGTAAGATTGATCTCACTGGGGCTATGTTATGTTGTATTCTACGCATAAAGGCATATGTACAAATACAGTGGCTGGCACACAGTAGGTGTTTAATAACAGATGGTTTCTGCCCATCCTCGCTCTATGCTCCCCTGCAACTCTAGCCATCACTTGCTGACTTGAGGAAAAAAAAAAGAGGATGGATGGAATGAGCAGAGAGGGTGGGGAGGCTGTTAGAATCGGCCCAGATAGTAGAGGGGGCATAAAATGAAGCCTTCGAGAAAGATAACCCAAGGTGGATTGACAGAGATTCGGTCAGGGCCTGGGCTGCGCCCTGCGAAATGAACTCTTCCCCTCTCCAGTTCTCAGTGGTGTGGCCTGTGCAATAAGGGGTTTGCTCTTGATGGCCGATGAGGTGTCCCCCACCTTCCTGCTCTGACACTCTGTGCATCTGGACCCCGTCTTTGCCAGGGATTCACAAAATGGGGGCCGGGAGTGGAACCGTGGTCCTCGGGGAGAGAGGGAAGACCCGGGCCTGGGGGGAAGGCGTGATGGTGAAGAGCCAGGAGGAGCAGGGGGTGGGGAGGCGACGGTGGTGGGAAGGAAAAGGGCACAGGCTGGGCAGGGGCTGAGGGCGGAGGAGGGAGAGAAAGGCACAGCTCACCGGGCCCTGCTGCCTCTGCCCAGGAGCACTCCAGCCAGGCCCGGGGGCAGAGCCCTCCGGAGCCCCACCTGCCCCTCCTCCGCTCGCTTCCAGTGCGAGCCGCAGCCTGAATTATGGATGAGGCTCCTCGGGTTACAGCTGCTTTGCTTTGGCAGCAGCGAGGACCAGAAATGGCAACAGAGTCACTGTTACGCAGCAGCTGTCACGGAGGGGCCCCCTGCTCAGGGTCCCCCCCTCAAAGAGCCCGCAGGGAGCGCCATCTTGGCCTTGGGGAGGTGGGCCATGATGGGGGGAGATATGGGGGGCAAGAGGGAGGGGCTGTGGGGAAATAAGAGAGAAGCCCCCTAAAGAGGGCAAGCAGGGGGCCAGGGAATTGTGGGCTAGAGGAATGAGTGGGGCCCCTGCCAGCCCCTGCTGAGCTCGGCCTCCAGGCTGGAAGAGACCCTGGTGCCAGGGGACTGCCTCCTGACTCCGGAGCCCTCTGGGATCACGTGTCCTTCCCTCTGCCTCTCCTGGGTTAACAGTTGGCCCTAGAGGCTGAGGAAAGAGCTCCATAATCCTTGCAGGGCTGGCAGCCTTCTGAATGAACACCCTGTGAGCTTGTGGATAAGGGGTGGGATTAAGGGATCAGAGAGGGATTTGGCTTTCCCTGGTGTCAAGTCCTTGGGGAAGCGAGCTCAGAGGGTGACTCCACCAGGAAGGGAAGTGCTCTGGCCAGTCATCAGGAGACTCCTTTCTAGTCCTTGCCCTGCCAATCACGTTGCTGTGTGACCTTGGGCAAGTCACTTTCCCTCTCTGAGCCCCAGCCATCACCTCAGTAGAACCAGAGCTTGAACCCGGAGGATTTTCCACCTCCAAGATCTCCTGTTCTAAGCCTCAAACCTCAGCCCTCCTGAAACCCACCCAGGGCTCCCTACAGGGCTCTCGCACCCCGCCCCTGCCTGGTTGGGTTGAGGGGTGAGAGACATGCTCTTCCACCCAATGTGGAAAAACTCGGGAGGAGAAAGTAATCGTGAAACGCCGCACGGGGGAGGGGTGAGAAGGGCCGAGAAACGCGGAGGTGGTGTGAACGAAGGGAACAGCAGCCGCTGTGTCACCGAGTATTACATCACACCCAGCCTACACACGCACGGGGCCCGGCACTCACACACACGCGGAGGACCACCGGCACACGCTTGCGCGCAGCTGCGCGGGGAGAGGCCGGGACGCTCGCCGTGGGCCGGGTGGCGTGGCGCCGGGGTCCCCACCCTGCGCCTTTGCGCTCCCCCGCGGGAGGAGGCACAGCCCAGCTTCCGTGATGTCCGCGCCACACGCGGGGCCTGTCGGTGCCATGTGCGCACCCCGGGCTCAGCAGCACTTCATGTAGAGGGCACCCGTCTCCCACGCGCATTCACACACAGCAACCTCTGACACCGGGCGTCAGTGAAAGTCACGGAGCCCTCAGGGTCTGCCCTGAGGACCCAGGATCTCAGGTCCCCGGATCCAAGGGCAAAGGTCTTCCTCTGCCTTCGCAGGCCGTAGCACACTGTTTGGAGCAGAAGGTGCTCATTCCATGTGTGCCCAGAGAATGACCGCCTGGCTTTTGGAGCGCGAAACCCGCCAGATGAAAGTCCCGAGACTCATCCGGAAGTCATGATAAAGGGCAGAGGTCAAGCTAGTTCCAGCCCAGAACCTGCATCAGCTGCCCTGAGGGTCAGAAGGCCAGGGAACAGGGATGGATGAGGGGCCCCAGAGCCCCTGCTATAGCTCAGGGATATGGAGGCCTAGACACGGCTCTTTAGCCCCCAGGCCCTTGGGCCTCCCTGGGCCTGCCTCTCCATCTATATCACAAGAAGGCTGGATCACGGCCCACCTTCAAAAGTTAGTTTGAAAAAAAATTATTGTTATGTTTTGGCCGCACCAAGTGGGATCATAGTTCCCCAGGGATCGAACCAGTGCCCCCTGCAGCGGAAGCGCAGAGTCTTAACCACTGGACTGCCAAGGAAGTCCTGAAAAAGAATTTTTAAGTGACTTTGAATGAGAAGGGCCTGGGGTGTAAAATGCAGATTCCTGGGCTATTCCCCCAGGGATGCTGATTCTGCACAGGCAGGGCCCAGGAAGCAGCATTCTTTCCAGGACCCTCTGATGCTTCTGCTGCAGGTGCCTGGAGACTCCCTGTCCCTTGGTTCCTAAGATCCCTTCCAGTGTGGAGAGATGAGGGAGGAGGGCTGTGCTCACCTGTGGGCCAGCAAGACCAGACCCCGGAGGCAGCCACAGGGCCATTTTACATGGGCCTCAGATTCGCAGAGGGTCTCAATTTAGAGCCACCTGTTCTCAAATGGAGTCAATTTTGCTCCCCAGGTGATACTTGGCGACGTCTGGAGACATTTTGGTTGTCATAGGTTATCATAACGGCAGGGGGAAGGGTGTTACACATCTAATGGGTAGAGGACAGGGGTGCTGCTAAACACCCCTATATAGGACATCGTTGTACGGGACTGCCTCCAACAAAGCACTGTCCAGCCCAAGTCTCAAGACCAAAGTCATGGTCAAACCTACCATAGTGAAAACAGGAATGAAAGTAGACGTCACTCATCAAACAACTTTCAACCTATCACAGTGCTTCCTACGATGTCCTCTTGGCATTTCTTTATTCTTTAATGTACCAGGAGCCTCCAAAAGCGGAAGTGGCCACGGCCTCTCGCGACTCTGAGGTTGCACCCAGAACCCCCCACCCAAGCTAGAAACGAAAGGCTCTCAGCAAGGGTCGCCTTAGGGGTGGGTGGGCCCGGCCCCTGGCTGGCACTCCCACGCTCGCAGCCGCCCAGAGAGATCTCCCCCGCGCCCTCCCCGCAGGTCCCGCCCCGGCCTGCCTCCTGCTGATGCTCCTGGCCCTGCCCCCAGCTGCCCCCAGCTGCCCCATGCTCTGTACCTGCTACTCGTCCCCGCCCACCGTGAGCTGCCAGGCCAACAACTTCTCGTCGGTGCCGCTGTCCCTGCCGCCCAGCACGCAGCGCCTATTCCTGCAGAACAACCTCATCCGCACGCTGCGGCCCGGCACCTTCGGGCCTAACCTGCTCACTCTGTGGCTCTTCTCCAACAACCTCTCCGCCATCTATCCGGGCACCTTCCGCCACCTGCAGGCGCTCGAGGAGCTGGACCTCGGCGACAACCGGCACCTGCGCTCTCTGGAGCCCGACACCTTCCAGGGCCTGGAGCGGCTGCAGTCGCTACATCTGTACCGCTGTCAGCTCAGCAGCCTGCCGGGCAACATCTTCCGCGGCCTGGTCAGCCTGCAGTACCTCTACCTCCAGGAAAACAGCCTGCTCCACCTACAGGTGAGCCGGCCCTAGCCCGGCGCGCGCGCGCGCACACACACACACACACACAGAGACACACATAGCCCTCTTCTGCTTCCCTCTCTCCCTGGGGCCTCTCGGCCCCTCTGTCCCTGCTCACCCTTCCCGCCTCTGTCTCAGCACCTCTCTCTATTTCTCTGTCCCTTTCCTAGGTTTCTGTCCCTCCCACTTTCTCCAGGGGCTTTTCTTTATTTTGTCTCCTGCATCTTTCTCTGTCACTAATACCCCACCCCCCATCTGACTGCCTCTGTCTGTCTGTCTCTCCCTTTCTGTCCCTATCTGTCTCGCTCACTAACTTGCCTCCCCCATCTGTCTCCCTCTGCCTCTTCTGTCTGTCTCCCTTCACACGCCCACTCCACACACACACCCCCATGTCTGTCTGGGTGTATGTGTGTGTCTCTTTCTGTGATCCCTCCTTTCCCCCTTGTTTGCCTTCCGGGGACTCTGCCTTTCCCCAGGCAGCCCAGCCCAGAGGGCTTCGTGGCGGCTCTTCTCACCCACCCCCATGCCCTCCCGCAACACGGGGAGGTAAGCAAGAGGGCGGAGCCACTGCAACCGGTATCCCATAGAAGGTTCCACCTCTCTCCACCTCACTGGGTCGTGGGACAAGGGGAAACCCTACCCTTTCTAGATTCCGTTCCCCAAACCTATCCCCCAGATCTGTTGTCTCAGTGCAACCAACGGGTGAAGGAAAAAAAAGGATAAAGAGCTGTTAAGCAGCTGGAAAACGGATGCTCTGAAAATGGAAGGAATAACAGTAATTGCTATTTATTGGTATTATTATTGATCTAAATATTGGTTATTATCGTCGTCATGCTGACTGTTTGACAGTCAAATCCTCCCATTCTATTTCCCCAGGAAGCAATAACACACCCTCCAAGCCACTCTGGGAGAAAATTCTCCCTCGGCTACACAGCCTCTGGATATCCAAACCCTCCCCTCTCCCCACACCAACCTGGAAGGTACTTCCTCCTCCCCGTCCCAGGATGAGGCCTAACAGGTGGATTTGATGCTGATAATTATAACACAACAATAGCAATAATAATTTAACATTTGTCGAGCACCCAGAATATTCTTGGTGCTGAGCAAAGGGCAGCGAACAAAACAGACGAACTCCTGCCTTCGCAGAGAGCATTCTAGTGGCGGGGAGAGACAAGAAGTAAAGTGTACAGTATGTTGGGAAAATATGTTGTGTGTTATTATTATGGCATAAGTAATGATAATAATAGCCCACTAGCACTTAGCAGGCACACTGTGCGTCAGGCGCTGTGCTAAGGACTTTGCCACTTACAAGTGTGTGGCATTTTTTAACCTCCCTGAGCCTCAGTTTTTCCATCTGTAAAATGGAGGCAGCCATAGCACGCACCTTCTAGGGATTTTGTAAGTGTCAAGTGCATGAATAATTTGTAAAGCACTTGGCATACGGCGGGCACGCTATCAAGGCTTGTTAAGATACTGTTTTAAAAAGAGAGACAAGCCTCATTTAACACTGGTCTCAGTGAAATGGCCCATCTTGGACCCCATCCTGAAGACATGGGTAACTTCAAGGATTATGCTGAGACCATGGGTGGGTCCCAGAACACACCCTCCTTTTTCTTCTTCCTAACTTTGCACCTCATGGTTTCCAGAGTGCGCTCAGTCACCTCATTTCTACAGCCCTGCTGGGAGACTGTTTATACTCCCTTACAGATGAGGAAGCTGAGGCCAAGGGTCCCAAAGTCTCTTAAATCATCGTCCGTGTGCCTGGGGGCTTCACGTGTTCTCAGTATCACGTCAAACCTACAACAGGCCGGCAGTAGGGATGCTTAGGGGCAGTAGGGACAGAAAATGAAGTTTCTGAGGCCACACAGCCAGGAAGAGCTGGTAGCACTTCAGCCTTCGCAGCCTGATGACACTTCAGGCCGTTTTTATCATTCAGAACTCTCCACTGGGGGCTGACCAGGTGCAGGGGGTTCTCAGAAGGGCAGCAGGGCAGGCTCACTTCTGAAAGCACATATGCTTTGTTTTGGTTTGCTTTTGGCTCCACTGCGCAGCATGTGGGATCTTAGTTCCCTGACCGGGGATCAAACCCACGCCCGCTGCAATGGAGCGCGGAATCTTAACCTCTACACCACCAGGGAGGTCCCTGAAAGCACCTGCTTTGGGGTCTGCCAGACCTAAGTTCAAATCCTGGCTCCTATACGACTCTGGACAAATTACTCATTAAAAATTACTCTTTCCATTGCCATTTCCTCATCTGTAAAATGGCAATCATGATAGTAATTAACAATATACTTAGCTAAGAAGTTTTGTAAGGATTAAAGTTTAGCACCGGGCCACATCAATATATGGGCGCTGTCATTAGTATTGTTCATTATTACCAGTAGTGCAACAACCACTACTACTGAGATCCTGACCTCCTCATCAACATATATTAGTTGTTCAGGTTAGGAATCTGGGGTCAGCAGGCCTGAGTTTGAATCCCTGCTCTGCTATTTTCTGACTTATTTAACTTTAGACAAGTTGCTGCCCCCTCTGAACCTCAGTTTTCTTATCTTTAAGATGGGAATAATAAAAATAATACCTTCCATAAAGAATGGCTGTAAAGAGTAAGTGAGTTCAAAAAAAAACAAAGAAGAGTCAATGAGTTCGTGTATATAATCACATAGTTAAGTGCTGAATAAATTTTGTCGTCATTACCTGATCCTCCATCACAAGTGGCAGCCAGGGCCTGGGGTCAGGAAAGACCTGGGCAAGGTCAGTGGACACTGACCTCGAGTGGACACTGGGGTCTTCTGCAATGGGAAGTGTTGGTTCTGCACACCCCTGGCATGAGTGGTAGGAAGCATCATGGGAAGGAAACATCTTGACACCTGGCCCTATATAGAAGAGAAAGAGACAGGCTCTGCCTGTGAACTGCCTGGAGAAACTAGGCTGGAAGATGCCACAGGCAGGTGCGGAAGCACGCGGGCCGGGCTGAGATCCGCAGAGCGCAGGTGTGACCCAAGATGCCACCGGGCCTGCCCCGAGAGGGGAGATCTGGAGGAGGCAGGAGGACCACAGCTTTTCAGGATAAGGAAGGTAGAAAGGGGAATGGGGTAGAGTGGAGGTTCTCACAGACTGTGTGCTGTAGGCCAGGCACTGTGCCAGGTGCGTTCATCACAGATTCTTACTGAGCATCTACTATATGCCAGGCAGTGTTCTGGGTGCCAGGGATTCAGAAGTGAACAAAAACTGTGTCCCTGCTCTCCTGGAGCATATTTCCTACTGGAGTGGAACCAGATGATGGAGGCATCTGTCTCTCTTCTAACTGTTAGAGCAGCCTGCATGGCATAAAAGCGCAGTCTTTACATTCAGGCAGATCTGATTTGCTCTGTGGCTTTGGGCAAGTTACTTAACCACTCTGAGTCTCAGTAGACCCATCTGTGAAATGGAAAAAAATGACCTGTAACTCAGGGGTTCGTTGTGAGGATTAAAGGAGATGCTGCTTGAAAGGGGTTTAGTGTGTCCAGTCCAGAGTAAGCATCATTTCCCCCATTCAATGGCTGAGGACACTGAGGCTCGGAGAAGTTAAGGCGCCCACCCGAGGTCACCCAGCTCGTAAAGGGCACAGCCTAGAATTAGCCCAGGTCTGTCTGACTCCAAAGTGCAACTGTTCAGAGCTCTGTCTCCAGAGTTCACGTCTGCCTTCCACTACATACTGGCTCTCGAACTCTAGGCCAGTCACTTGCCTTCTCTGAGCCTCCCTCTCCTAACCTCTGAAAGGGGGAGAATAATACTATCTGCTTCACGGGACTTCCCTGGCGGTCCAGTGGTTAAGACTCCGCGCTCCCAATGCAGGGGGCATGGGTTCGATCCCTGGTCAGGGAACTAAGATCCCACATGAGCAGCCAAAAAAAAAAAAATTATCTGCTTCATGGGGCTGTGATGATTCGGTTACTACATGGGATCTGTGTAGCACAGAGCCTGGCACATGGCAAGAGCTCGGTTAGTCAGCTGCTGACGCAAACGATGGCGATGATACCCAGCGTAGATCGGTGAGCGCTGTGAGTGGGGTGCCTGGCACGGAGCAGACACTCAGTACAGCTTTCTTGAATGAATGAGGTACATTCCAGGACTCACTTTCTCATTAATATCAGATGAGGATGGATCTTAATGATCAACGATCTCAAGGCCCTTGTTTCACAGATGAAAAAAAAAAAACTGAGGCTCAGAGAGGTGCCCGGAGCTGCCCAAGGTCACAAAGCCCCGCAGCTGATTTGACCAGCGCCAGAGACTGGATGGGAGGCTGGAGGGAGACAAGGTGAAGAACAGGATGCTGTCCAGGGAAGGGGGCAGGGACGCTGCGTTGAGGTTCCGAATGGCTTCCGAGAGCTGTGAGCCGGCCAGGGGAGGTGAGGGAAATGTGGTTTTCAAAATGGAAGAGGATGACTTTAACAGACACTCTCTGCCCAGAGGGAGGACGTGATAGGGAGTGTGGTGGGGGAGGGGGAAGGCTGTGAAGGTCAAGCGCTTATTAATGCACAGAGAACCATTTTAGAGGAAGGACCCGGTCTGAGACCTGCAGCCTAGGAAGTGACAACAGGATCTGGCAACGGCTTGGATGGGGGTTAGGGGAATGGACCCCCAGGCTGAGGCTCAGAGCAGGAGGGGCAGGACTTTTGCCAGGGGAAGGAGGAGGAGATTGGAATCAAGGAATCCTGTAGCCCCAAAACTGGGGCTGTAGGTCAAAGGTGCCTGAATTCCCTAACATCTCTGAACTTTCGGTCTTCCCTTCCTGACTTCCGGAAGTCCCCAAAGTGCCGATTGCCTCTGCTCCCTCTATACCCCACCCCACCCCACATCTATCCTTTGACCAGGTACCTCTGGGTGTGTCCTACTCTTGCTGACACTCCATTAAAAAGAGAAACCCTAATTAGGTGTTTGAGTGGAAGGGATTCAGCCCACTCCCTGGGGGGGCCAAGAAGAAAAGGACAAGGACACCAGGCCACGCTGGGCCAGGCTGAGGCCACGGACGTGCGGGGAGCCCTCCGCTGGAGACCTGAGCTGGGCACGGGGCCGTGGCAGCAGGAGGTGGAGAAAGCTGGTGTCATAGGCAGTCGAGAAGGTTGAGGGGGACGGATCTCAATGTGGCCAAGAGGAGGGTTCTTGGCAGGCTCAGTTCCTGTAGCAGAGAGGGCGGAAGCCAGATGGGAGGGGGCGAGAAAATGCAGGAGCACAGGAAGGCGGAGGCTGTGAGTGTGGGCTGGGAGTCAACGCCCTCCCCCCACCTGAGAGCCTGAGACCAGGCTCCTGGGTGAGGTGGGGGGATCATCTCCCCAGGCAGGGAAGGGTGGGAGGGGCACCGCCAGGAAACAGGAATCCAGGGTGAGCTGGCTTGAGCACAGAGGATGCCCCTGTCCCCCAGAACCAGACCCCCCGGGTCTGCTGACCACAATGAGGTCCTCCACAAGAGGGGAGGACCTCAGTACTGGGGCTCCGGTCCCCTCTCTGGCAGGCCCTTCATCTCTCTGGGTCTCAGTGCTCTCCTCTGCAAAAACGTAGGCTAGGCTGGTGCCCCCAAAAGCACTAACTCCCAAATACCTTGGTGAACTGGTTAAAATGCAGCGCCAGCCCCCTGCTCTCTCCCCTCCATGGAGCATACCCACTCCTCCACTCCCCTGAACCACAGTTCAAGGCCCTTCCAGCACTAATATGGTCTGATTCAGAGACTCCCCAGCCTTGGGCAGGTGGGACAGCCCCTCTAAGGGGACAGTGATGCAGGGCATGGGGCAGCAGGCTTCCTTCCCCTCCCCTGCTGCCTCTGTGGGGTGGAGCTGATATGGTCCCCTTAATGTCCCAGCCCAGTAGCAGAACTTTGGGGTCCCAGGAAGCTCTTCTATTAGAGGAAAATGGATGGGACCTAATTCTAACCAAGACACTATTGTCATAATAACCACCATTTATTGATGGTCTGTGTGCCCACCGGGTACGACATCCTTACAGGATCTCATCTAACCCTCCCTCAGCCTGCTGAAAGAGTTGTTCTCTGAGTTACACACACTGAGGAAACTGAGGCTCAATGAGGCTAAATAACTTGCCCAAAGTAACGCAGCTGGGAAGAGGGCAAGCTGGATTTGAGCCGTGGCTCTGCTGACTCCTGAGCCTGTGGGCTTCATCACTGGACCGAACCCCAATGTGCCAGGCCCTGTGCCCGACACTTCACCCATCTGATAGGTATGGGGATTGTCTTCTTTAATCCTCAAAGCAAACCCAGGGGGAGGTACACTCACCTCCATTTTAATGACGAGGAAACAGATTGCTGGCTTGGCCAAGTTCACAATAATGGCTAACTCACAGAATGCCCACCACGTGTATTAACACATGTTGTTTCATTTCATCTCCACATGTTACAGGTGAAGAAACTGAGTCATAAGGATACTGAGTGACTCGCTCAAGTGTCAGTTAGTAAGGCCAGGATTTGAAAGTCAGGGAGTCTGAAAGTCTGCATACTTAGCCAAATCAGAGGTTCTCATTCTCCAAGTGTGGTCCTCCCACCAGCAGCATCAGTACCACCTGGGAACTTGTAAAGACGTGCAGAATCTCCCCCCGCCCCCGCGCCCACCCCTTCCCCCGCTCCAAGACCTGCTGAATCAGAAACCCTGCGGGCAGGGCTCAGGGATCTGCAGGGGATTCTGATGCACCCCCAAAATTTTAAGAACTATATTGCGTTTCTCACATTAACCTCTAAATAGGTTAGAGGAGGCAGGATTAGAACCCAGGACTCTATGAATCAGAAGGTCAAACCCCTTCTGTTCCACCACAATGCTCCCCTTCTTTCCCAGATTTCTTCGGTGCCTGTCTCAGAACCACTCACCACTCTTCTTCTCTCCCCTCCCCCCCCCCCCCCCCCCCCGCCCCCCGCCAGGATGACCTGTTCGCGGACTTGGCCAACCTGAGCCACCTCTTCCTCCACGGGAACCGCCTGCGGCTGCTCACGGAGCACGTGTTCCGCGGCCTGGGCAGTCTGGACCGGCTGCTGCTGCACGGAAACCGGCTGCAGGGCGTGCACCGCGCGGCCTTCCGCGGCCTCAGCCGCCTCACCATCCTCTACCTGTTCAACAACAGCCTGGCCTCGCTGCCGGGCGAGGCGCTCGCTGACCTGCCGGCGCTGGAGTTCCTGCGGCTCAACGCCAACCCCTGGGCGTGCGACTGCCGCGCGCGGCCGCTCTGGGCCTGGTTCCAGCGCGCGCGCGTGTCCAGCTCCGACGTGACGTGCGCCACGCCCCCGGAGCGCCAGGGCCGCGACCTGCGCTCCCTCCGCGAGGCCGACTTCCAGGCCTGCCCGCCCGCCGTGCCCACGCGGCCCGGCAGCCGCGCCCGCGGCAACAGCTCGTCCAACCACCTGTACGGGGTGGCCGAGGCCGGGGCGCCCCCCGCCGACCCCTCCACCCTCTACCGAGACCTGCCAGCCGAAGACCCGCGGGGGCGCCAGGGCGGGGACGCCCCCACCGAGGACGACTACTGGGAGAGCTACGGGGGCGAGGACCAGCGGGGCGAGCAGACGTGCCCCGGCGCTGCCTGCCAGGCGACCCCGGACTCCCGCGGCCCCGCGCTCTCGGCCGGGCTCCCCACCCCTCTGCTTTGCGTCTTGCTCCTGGTCCCCCACCACCTCTGACTGCGGTGCTGAGACTGAAGAGGCCGGTGTGTCTCGCTCCCCCTCTTCCCTCATCCCCATCCCCAGCTGCGGCTCCGGCCCCAGTCCCCGCCCTCTGGCCCTGCGGCCTTGCTGCCTTCTTTCCGCTCCCAGCTCCTCTCTTCCCCTGGGACCAGGCCATCTCTCCCTGCCTCCCAGGCTGCTGGCTTATGGCAGCCCCAGGAGGACACATCTGGTGGCTCAGCCCTGTTCTCCCCGACTCTGGCCGTTAACCCGTTCCCATCCCAAGGCTGGGGTGGGCACCCCAGGCAGCCGCTGACCACTTCTCCCAGTGCCCACAGTGGACTCGGGACGGGCTTTGTCTGCAGAGCATCTTCCACCAGCAGAGCCTTTGGAAGCTCCCGGGAAGGGAGCCCTGCCCAGGAGCCCTTTGGAGGGATGCTTCAGTCGGGGCCAGGCCAACCCTAGGCCCCTGCTTATCCTAGCACCCCTCAACCTCCCGACACTGGAGAAATACTTTTCTCCTGTCTACCTTGGACACTTTTTAGGGTGCCTGGAGAGAGCTTTCCTCTCCACCGTGGCCCCTGTGTGGTGAAGATCAACAGAAGTTGTTTGGGAAAAAAAAAAATTTATTAAAAAATTCTATTATTTTATCTTCTGTAAGATTTGTTGGCTCAGGTCCTCAAAAGTGGGAGGAGGGCTTAGAACCATCAGGCTTTCAGGGCCAGGAGGGTTTCAAAAAGGGGAACCATTCCATGCTATCCAAGTGCTTCTTGCTGTTTTCCCATGACAAGAAGCTGAAGCCTCAGGACCAGGGTTGTGACCCTGGAGTCCCAGGCAGGACAGGTGAAATCTGATAGCCAGGAGTGGGTGCTAATGGCACCTCAGCTCCTCATTTGTCCAGGAGAAGCAGCTACATGCGACCCTGAGTTGTCTATGCCTGAGGAGCTAAGCCTGGGGAAGGCCTCCAGCCTGGCTAACCGTTCTCTCTGAGGCTCTGTTCCTTCAGGAAGGGAGAGCAGTTCCCTCTTTCCCCTGCAACGAGGAGTAACATGGACAGCCGTGGTCACAGCCAGCCCAAACATGACTTTGGATAAATCTGAGAAAGGCACCTCTTCCTCAGGGGAACCCAGCCCCATACCACAGCAAACAGAGCATAAGGCTCACACTTGCCCCCTCACCTGATTGCCCTTGTGCAGTGTACAGCCTGCACAGCTGTACACAGCAACCTTGTAGACAGATGGTCTCTTTCCCTTGGCTCCTGTGAGGTAGAAGTCATCAGGGAGGAATCAGGTCAGAGAAGCAGTTCTCCAAGCAGGTTAGAGGCGAAATCAAGGGGCTAGGGTGATAAGAGGGGCAGGAATCCCAAGCTGGGGTGTCTTGCTGGCTTGAGGTGTGATCAGAAGCTTCATCTTTCCAGTGTGTGGAGGGGAGGCTGGGGAAAGGGAAGAGCCCTGGCTAAGAAGGACTTGGTTGAGTCTCATCCAACAGAAGCAACTGGGGAGACATTTGATGGTTTAAATTTAGGGTTAAAAAAATCTAACTTGGGATCTGGGGATGGAAAGAGACGGTACCTGGGTGCCAGGGCTCAAGGATGCTGCGATTCTGTGGCCCTGGCCAGACAAGTCAGAAGGACAGTGGGAAGAGGAGGCAGAAACGGGACAGAGTGAACATCTAAGGCCTGAAGCTGGTGGACTTTGGATAAAGATGTGGGGTTGGGGTGGGAGGATAGTGCCCCCCCAAGTCTGGGGTCTCATGGGGGCCTGTGTCAGGCTGGCTTTGAGGAGACTAATGAGGGGGCCTAGGGGGCCAGCCAGGCAAGAGCTCTGAGAGAGGGATTGCTGGGGCCTGGGCAGGGGGAGGAGGGAAGATGCTGGGAACTCAGAAGCAGGCAGTCCAGGTCACAGAATTTTCGTTGTGAAATATTCATGGGCCTTTGGTCCAGATGCTATTTCAGAGCAGTGAAAGCAAGAGGAGTGTGTGAGCCTCAGGAAGCAGCCCACAGCAATGCCACTTTCCCCCACCCCCGCCCAGACAGACCCACGGACGCCCATCACGTGCACACCCACGCTCACACGCTCCCTCACACACACTAACACAGAGCGGAGCTAGAGAGCACGTGCAGGCATGCCAACACCCACGGGTCCCACAAACAGGAGGATGCACCCCCAAATACCGACATGCGTGTGCAGCTGCTCACATGGGTCCCCGCCCATGAAATGTCACACACACAGACCCCAGCCTCTCCCAAACAACCCAGACTGATGACCCTGAGCACACACCCTGAGATAGGAGGGACTTTCAAGGCCGTCCAGTCCCACCCCCACCGATGCTCCGAGGGGGGCAGCGGAGGCCCGGAGAGGGGAGGTGATGTATCCAAGATTCTTAGCCCTGAGAGGAACAAAACTCATTCACCTCCTGCATCCTGAGTGTACACCCACATGCTGAGTTCTCTCTGTCTGCCTGACACCGGTGGTAGTTAACTCCTCCCTTTCTTTCATGTCCTGTCTCTGCTCGCTCACCCAGTCCCCCTCGCAGCCCCCATCCAGCCCTTCCTTTCCATTCCTCCTGCTACCTCCCTGCTTCATCTCCTCATTACCTCATGCCTAGAATATAGAAGAAAATAGCAATAACCTCCTCTCTGGTTTTCCTCCATTCACTCTCTCTCTCCCTCCCACTCACGGGCCCCCGTTGGCCAGATTCAGCTGACCAGCATTTGCATTATGTCATTCTGTTACTCAGGAACTTACAATGGCTCCCTGTTGCCTACAGGTTAAAGATAAAACACCTTAGCAAAGCATCAAAGATTCTTTAGAGTCTGGTCCCAACTGCCTTTCTAGCTTTCTCTCTCGTGGCCTCCTCCCAAACCTTCACTCCAGCTAGGAAGATTGTATCATGCTGGCCATCAGTTACCATGTACTTGAAACCCACAAACCTACTTTGAACCCTCCCCAAAATTCCTCAATCTCCCCCAGACTAGGAGCCCTCTCCCCCTGTCCTCAGATGACAGACTCCAGAGCCTTTCCCCAAGGCCGAAACTGCATCTCCGGGACCTTATCCATGGGGTTCTTTTCCTGTCCTTCAAAGCTTCGGTAGAGGCTCAGGCTAGGGCTCCCTCATAGGAGATAGCTGCCCTCCACTGGCCACCTCGGGTATCACAGCCAGGCTGAGTTACCCTAAACTGAGAGTGAGTATCTGTCTGCCTGGGGAGAGGAAGAGAAGGACGCCAGATGACAAGGTTTATAAGCCCTGAAACCTCTAAGGTTCTTACACTCAGAGTGGGGGGAGGGTTCTCAGCCCTGCTTTCTCAGCTGCTGGCTTCTGACTTTAGCTCCCTAATCCATGAGAGAAGCCCCCTCCTGTGAAATACGGACTCGGGGGCTCCCAGGACACTGCTGAAGGGAAATTTGCCCACCAGGATCTGAGAGGCCACCAGGCCAGGGACAGTCCAGGTGGCAGACCCAAGGTCCAACTGGGGTCAGGTTTCTAAATGAATTTTTAATGCTTCCAGCCAGACTTGTCAGATGTTCCGAAACCCGAGCATCTCCTTTCATCTCTGTACATGATGCCCTTCCCCACCCCCACTGCCCCGGGGGGGGGGGTAGGGCAGGGAGGGGAGGCCTGGGTCAGCTACCCAGCAGCCTCTTGAGAAATGATTTGGGGGAAATAGAAGGGTGAATGACCTATCTATTTTCCCACTTACTGTGTGACCTTGAGCAAGTCACTTAACCTCTCTGAACATCCCTTTTTTGTTTTGCATGTATAACCTGGGGGCAATAGCACCTGCCTAAATTGAGCTGTTGTGGGGAGTAAGTGCAATAGCCTGTGGAAAGGTGGCCTATATGTTTGCTGTCACCCTTATCTTTCCTCAAGCCCTGCCTCCCTCCTGTTTTCTTCCTACCCCAGATAGGTGCTTTGCCTCTTTCTTTTGGAGGTGGGGACTTTGGCTCTCCCCTTACTCCCTAAGATCCAAACTGCCTACCCCAAGATTCTTTGGCCTTAGAAACTTCAGATGAGGTGGGGGAAGGGAAGTGAGAGAGGAAGATGGAAAGAGCAGCTGAGGCAGACGGGAGGGAAGAAGGTAGCAGAGAGAGGAAGGGTAAGACCCTGCTCAGAGAGAGGACAGCCAGGTGAGCCTCACTCTTTCTTTCTCTTTCTGTCTCCTTCCTCCGACCCCCCTTCCTCCCTTCCTTCCCTCCTTTCTGGCACCTTCTCCATCCCCTGGTACTCTCACACCGGAAGCAGAGATGGCCATACAGAGCAGAGGTGAGGTCAGGAGCATGGAGGAGGGGTGGGGGGACCGTTGATGAAGACTTGTCCAGTCTTTCCAGCCCACCAATTCCCTGCACAATGTTTCTGAAAATGAAGGTCTTTTACATCCGATTTAGGTGGGAAACTGCTAAGATGCAGATTCCTGAGCCCCTGAAGCAGATCTCTAAGGGAGCCCTGGAATCTGCATTTTAACACGTAGGGGTGGGTTATGAAGCTCTCTAAAGGCTGAGAGACACCACCTCAAAGGTGGGGTGGTCCTTGGGGGGCAGAGGGGAGAAAGCAAAGGAAGAAAAGTTAGATTCCCTCCCCTCCCCCACTCACTTGGTGGAAGTTACAGACAATACTCTTGCAAGGAGAGAGTGATGCCAGGGATGGGGAAAAAGGATGGAGACAGATGGGGGCGGGGGGATGCAGTGAATGTGACACCCAGGGTAAGCAGCCACAAGCGGAAACAGCCACTTTCACGTTGCCCCCACCTTCGTGGCGATCTGAGACCCTGAACTTCTGGTCCCGGGATGTGGAGACTCTGGAAGAGTCCCCTGTTTCTGGGGCGTAGGGTCAAGGAGGAGCCCTCATCTTCGGAGACCAGCGGCCCTCCCCGGAGGTCCCACGCAGCGATAAACAGATACACATCTACCCATCACTCCCCCGGCCGGAGCCCTCCTGCCCTCCCCTCGGGTCCAGCGTCCGTCAGACCTTCTTCTCCCTCCAGCGGCCCTCCCCAGCCCGCGTCCCAGCTCATCTGCATAAAGTTCCAATTAACACGTTTTCCCTCAGCTATTTACGATCCCTGAACTCGCTCCCGGCTCGGGAGCCCGCTTCCCGCCGCCCCCTCGCCCCTCGGAGTGTGGCCCCATTAATCCTTGCGACCCGGGCTGCTCCCTGCGGTCTGGACCCCGCCGGCTTGGTCCGCGCCGGGAGTCTAGGGGGTGAGGGGCGCGACCCAGGGGGACGGCGGGTCTGCCGCAGGCCAGAGGCCGGGGCTCTCTGGGAAAAAAGGCAGGCGCTTGCCCGCCCCTCTTTCTGGGAAGAGATGGGGAGGGGGGCTTCTCCTGGGAGACTCGGGGCGTCGAAATTCCTCGTTCCTCATCCTGCGGCCCCCGCACCCCTCCTCCTCCCCGCCACGTACCCTCTCCCCTCCCCAGCCATCTGTTCCACTCGGCAGCGCCGCGGCAAACGCGGCTGCAGCTCGCTTCCGCCCCTGCCCAGCCCCCTCCCCAAGCTCCCCACCCCGGGAACGGGGAGGGAGGAGACACCCCTCCCCCAGGAGGCCGAGATCTCTGCCTGCATCTCCCACCCGGTCCCACGCCCCACCTGGGCAGGGGCAGAGTCGAGACCCCCTCCTTCAGCCTCGAGGGTCAGTGGGGCAGGGGATAACGCTTGAAAGGATGTTCGGCGAAGGAGGGCAGAGCAAGCCAGGGTAGGGGTCTGGAGATCGAGACCCAGGAAAGGGCAGACTAGTGGGTAAGGGGTGTATGTGGAGGGGTGTCGAGGTTCCCTTCCTGGCTCGCCGCCGGCTCTCACCCTCCCACCCCGTCCCAGCCGCAGCCACGCAGCGCCGCCTGCTGGGCACACCGAGCACCCGGCGCACACGCCTTGCTTCCTCCGCCCGCCCCACTTCTGTTCATCGCTTGTGATCAACTTCCAACAGACTGTAGGGAAACTCAAGGTCTGGGACAGAGAGTGTAGTGAGACCAGGGTAAGGCCTCTGGGAGCCCGTCCAACCCGTTGGTGGCTGCTGTCCAGTTCTGGTTTCTATTTTGCGAAAAGGGCACAGTGTTGCCAGCCAGGAGTCTGGGCTCAGAGCAGCCAGGTATCTGCTGTGCAACTTTGTCAAGTGTCCAGACCCCTCTGGTCATCTATAAAATGGGTGGGTCAGTCTGTTTTATCAACTCCTAAAGACAGTTTAAGACAAAGGGAGGGCTTATTTGTAATACTGTCTTCCAGGGCTAAAATTTGGGGGTTCTCCAAGGGTTTTTTCGGCGTGTGTGTGGCGGGGGGGGGGAGATAAGGCTTTTGTGGTTACTTTCAGCCCTGAGAGGGCAGCAGAAAGTTGAGCTCACAATCTTGGGACCTCCTTTCTGCCGCTGATTGCCTTGGCAGCCCTGGGGTTAGGACTCAGCGGTTAGAATGCCCAGGTTCCAAGCTCAGCCCCACCACCTACCTACCAGCTGTGTGCCCTTGGGTCTCGTGCCTTAATCTGTCTGAGCTTTCCTCAATCTATGAAACAACCCGAAGACACCGACTTCTACAGTTAGGATGAAATGAGATACCTGTGTAGCTAGGACAGGCAGATCCTCAACAAATGTTAGTGGTCCCTCCCTGCCCCATCCCTCCATTCTGTGACTTTAAGGTTTATGTCCCAGGACAGAAAGAGATGTAGGAGTGGGATAAGTAAGGTACAGCTTCCTGGAAGGTCCCTTGTCCTCAAAGACAGTGTCTTCCCTTGATGCGGGTAATTTTAAAGCCTCATTTATTGCTAAAAGTAAATATGAAAATAGCATAAAATGAAGCTCAAAATTTGCATGAAGTTTTATGATAAAACACTATAAAGAATGTTACTTGTGACAGACCTCCCTCCAGGGATCCCCGGATAGGAAAGTTTGAGAGGCATTCCTTAGCATTCTCTCCAAAGCATCCTGCCCTTATCCCCTGTAGGGAGAAAGGCCAACCTCCCGGATGTACCCCAAACCCTGAGAAGTGGCGGGCAGGAGCAGAGGGCAGGATCTGGACTCCCTCCAGACACTAAGGGCAGGGTATGGTTGAGAACAGGGAGGTGAGCCAGACAGCCACAGGTGGACAGACCGGCACTTCCGGTGTCCTACTTAACGCCCAGCTGAGCCTGGCTGAGGACGAGGGATGGGGTGTGGGAAGACACCCCCTTCCCCCAAGACACAGGCAGGTACACACCAGCCAGCCTCTCACTTCCCTTTTTATTTCCTCTAAGATCTGCAAGCAGCAGCAGCAGCAGGGAGGGAACCCACCCTCCAGCCTCGGGAAGGGGCTTACCGCCCACGCGGCAGCATTCAGGACACAGCCAGCACCTCAGGCCCCTCTCCTCTGAGGGGCAGGGATTTTCATACCCACATGCACACACACATGCCTGCACACTCTGGACACTGCACGGCTGAGATCTTAGGGGTCACCTGTTCACTGATCCCACAAGCCCCCAGGAGGCAGCAGCAGGCAGACCCCTAGGCCCAGAGAAAGGGCAGGGCTGCACCCTGGTCTCCTCCAATCCCAGGAGCAAGAAGGTCTGATCCTAGCACGGGGGACATCTTCAGTCCACGGAATGCTGCTTTGGGGATTTTTTTTTCCTTTTTATCAAGTCCCTACAAAAATAGAACTTCTCTTGGTATTTATAGGTCCCTGGCGCCTGGCTCTGTGCGGAGGTTACAAGTAGAAAAGCCACGAGGCATTCCCTTTGGCTGCTCAGGCCTTGACTGCCTGTCACCCAGGCCCCTCAGAGGCCTAGGCAGTCACCTCAGGGCTGCCAAGCACCTTCAGGGGGCCCTCCCAGTGGGTGATGTACTCCCTCTGGAGCCGGGTGCGATAGTAGAAGAGGTAGCAAGGTAGCAGGAATCCCAGCAGTGAGAACAGCAGGAGGCCCAGATTCACCTTTAGGGCAAAGAGAGAGAGAAAAGCGGGTCAAGTGGGTACCTGTTCACCCTCATGACCCTCAGGGATCCTCCTTAGCCTCCCACAGGGAGGAGAAGGCAGCCATTTTTAGTCCAGGTCCTGGGCCAGAATGACAGACAGAGCCAGTACTCGCTGTGTGCACTCACTCTCCACCAGCATCTCACTGAATGTCCGGCGGCCTTAGAAAGTGTCAGAGCCTGGTTTGAACCCCAGCTAATGCTGGTGCCCAAATGATCTGGTGCTGTCTGGGCAGCCTGGGCTGGGAACCTCGACCTTTGAGGGCGTTGGCAATGGGATCCCATTGGGAGTGGTGCTCCCAGGCGGTCAACAGCACTGGGGTGCATCCTGGGATAGAAGGCCTGGGTCCGAGCCCACGCAGCGCACATCCCACCCTGCATTACTCACGGTGTGGCTCTGGGCAAGTCATCCTAATTTGACGCACCTCCTTCTCTGGGCCATTGTGGCAACGTGCAGTACAAAACACACGGTGCGCTTGGCACCGGGTGAGCACTTGGGAAGTGGCAGCTGTCACTTCGTCATCATTGTGGAGGGATCATTGTGGGGAGTGGGTGGGCCCTCGAGGCAGATATCAGCTTTAGGGAGGTGAGGTCAGTTCGATGTAAAGAAAAGCCTTTCCGACAAGACCCACAGCTGCCTCCTTGTACAGGACCGGCACCCCATCGCCGCGGGCGTTTGACTAAGAGGGTCTGGAGGAACCCCTTTCTAGGGGCTCTGGAGAGAAGATCCCTGCATCGGGTGGAACTGGACTGGATCAGGACTGGGTCACTGTACAAATCACCTGGGAGCTGCCTGGGCCCAGGCCGAGAGATGCTGATTCAGTAGGCTGGGGAATCTGCGGGCGGGTGTGATGGACAGCCAGCTTGGGGGCCCCCTGATTAGAGACCTCCAAGGTGCCTCCTGGCTGAGATAAGAGCGAGGGATCCCATCACATACAAGAGCCCCCATCCTCAACTCCTTGGGTGTAACCAGGAAGGGGGATCCTGTTGCCCCCATGCCACCCCCCCACCCTGACTTCTCACCCAGAAGGGCTCTCCTTTCAAGGGTCCCACCATGGCCATGAAAAGCGGCTGCTGGAGCAGGGCAAACACAGCACTGATGAGGGACTGCAGGCCCGTCAGTGTCCCGAAGTGGTTGGACGGGTACCTGTCAATGAGAGGAGGGAGGGCGCATCGTGAGGGTCGTGGTCCTCTCTAGCCCCACCCTTTGTCCCGTCCCTCCCTAGATATCACTCTTTGTTAGCCAGGCAGGGCAGAGCTTAAGAGTTCAGGTTCTCTGCACGGGCCCTGGCCTCGAGGGTGTAGGCTGTGACTTCACGGCTACTGAGCTGGGTTCTGACACCTACTGTCTGTGTGATAACAGCAAGTTACTCAACCTCTCTGAGCCTCACTTTCTTCCCTAAAAACAGGGACAGCACTAACCTCACTGGGCTGTTTGTTTATTCTTTTAACACATATTTATTGAGCTCCTGTGACGCCAGGTACTGTTCTAGGTGGATGGAGATACGGCAATGAACCTAACAGATACGGAGGTAGCATTCTGGCGACGGGTGGGGGCTGGGGGGTGGCACGCAGGTGGTCGTCACACAGCAAGCAAGAGAAATGCACCGTTGGGACTTCCCTGGCGGGCCAGTGGTTAGGGCTCTGTGCTTCAACTGCAGGGGGCACGGGTTCGATCCCTGATCTGGGAACTCAGATCCCACATGCCGGGTGTGGCCAAAAAAACACAACAAAACGAAAACGCACAGTGTGTTAGAAAGTGGTAAGTGCTGTGGAGAGGAGCTCAGCAGAGAGGGGGTGAGGGTATCTAGGGGGCTGCGACTGTACACGGGATGGCCCGCAGAGGCCACCGAGACAAGGACAGCTGGAGAAAGGCCTGGAGAAGGTGAGACGGCTGGGAGCCTTGTGGATATCTGGAGGAAGCACGTGCCAGGAAGACGGGACAGCAAGTCCAAGGGCCCTGAGGAGGGAACACACATAGGGTTTCTGTGGCATGAGGCAGCCATGTGGGAAAAGCAGGTGAGCGAGGTGGGGAGGTGAAGGAAGAGGTCCCTGGCCGGGCGGTGGGGGTGGGGGGGGACCCTGTAGGGCCTTTTAAGCCATAATGAAGCCTTTGGCTTCTTCTCTACGTGAGATAAGACGGGCAGTTGTGGAGTGATGTGAAGAGACTTATGTCCTAACAGGTGTCTCCAGCTCCTGTGTTAAAAATACGGAGGGAAAGCAAGGGCGGACGCAGGGACGGTCAGGAGGCAGCGGCAGCGGCAATAACCCAAGCCAGGGGGCGGCACCGCTGGAGATGCTCGGAAGGGCTGGGTTTGGAGGCTGTGGAATGCGGAGCGGGCAGGCTCGCTGGTGGACTGGATGTGGGCTGTGAGGAATGAGGGCGTGGAAGCAAGGACGACTCCAAGGCCCGGCTGGGGCTGCCTCTGAGGTCTGAATGAGGGCGTGGGGTCAGCATGTCACGCCACGCCCACGATGGAGTCATAAGCGCTCCAGGACAGTTACAATTTTGTCACCGCTCTTTTACTCCATCACACACTGGGGAGACCCTCAGCCGTGGAAACCAGGAGGAAAAGGGAACAGGGAACAGGGCCAGGGGGGTGGGGCAGGGGAGGGGGTTGTTCGACATGAAGCAGGGAAGTCAGGAGGCAAGCGAGACTGCCCTCTGGAGGTTTCGACAGGGCTGGCACGGGGAGAGAGGCCACTCCAGGGGCCGCTCCCGAGAGCAGACAGAGGACCCAAGGGTCACGCAGCCAAGGACCTCAGCTGCCCCTAAGGGAAGACGTTCTGACAGTGGGGTTATCCCACAGTGCGGCGGGCTGCCTTTGAGGAAGGGAGCTCCCTGCCACTAGGAAGCTGGGGCGAGGGCAGCGAGCCAGGCAGCCTCCAGAGCCTCACCAGCCCCGACACAGCAGCAGCCCAGGGAGGCTGCGGAAGGGCGCGCTCAGGGGAGCCCGGGAGCCCAGCTGACTCACACTGCCGCGTAGAGGCCTCCACAGGCCGAGTGGTAGAAGCCTCGGACCATGGTGTGCAGGACAAAGGTCAAAAACTGAAACCAAAAAGAGAGCGGGGAGAGCTGAGAGCTGCGTGGACACAGGAGGGAGGGCGGCCTGCACGCGCCTGCCCCCTCCCAACCCAACCTCCTACAAACACTGCCTGGACGGCCCAGAAAACAGACCCAGAGGACGGGAGCCCTGCTTCCTGGAAAGCACCTGCCAGGTGACGCATGCCCGGGGCGGCACTCTGCAGGGCGGGGAGACTGGGGAGGGTGGAAGTCGGTACCTGGAGGTGTAAGCTGTCGATGAGGCACGTGATGCCGAAACCCACGAGCAGAAGGTTGGTTAGAGTGAAGGCGTTGATGGCATTGGAGAGCTTTTGGATCTTGCGGTAGCGTGGTCTGACGGACTTGGTGGCCACGCCGTCCCTGAGGAGAACAGGCCGTCACGGGCCGCTGCCCCGACCTCCTTGGCAGCCCTCCCCACCCCCTGGGTTCTCAGCCTGGTCCCTCCCCTTTCAGGGTAGCAGAAAAGGGAGAGAGTCATTCCTCCAGCCCTGTGTTTCTCAAAGCGTGGCCCCCCCAGCATCATCTGGAGGTTTTCTTTAAAATGCAGATTCCAGGGCCTTGCCCCAAACATCCGAATCTCGGGTGGTGGGCCCTGGAATCTGCATTTGGAAAACGATCTCCTATTTCATAAGCACACTGAAGTCTGAGAATCGAGGATGGGAAGGAAGGTGGAGAATGGGGAGCTCTCACACCATCTCTCATCAGAAGCCCCCCAACAAAAGTGTCCCTGCCCACCAGCCTAGACAAAAGTAGATGATACTCTAGGGACAGCCGCTTGGCCCCTGACTGCCCAGCAAGCCCCTCCCTGTAGCATAATCAAGGGCTCTGAGTCTGGCCCAAAGGAGAGGTCAGCAGGCTGAGACAGATGAAGACAGGCCGCCCCACTGGTCCGAGAGAAGGGCCCTGCTGATGGACCATGGCCGTCAGAACAGAGCGTAGAGGAGGAAGGCTGGGTACCAGGGCCAGGGTACCACTGGTGGGGAGGGAAGCCACATCCTTAGTGACTTCTCTCCTAGTCTCCCTCTCCCATCCTCTCAGGACAAACAGGACCGTTTGGATCAACACAAAAAGAACACAAGCAGTCAGAAGACCTTCGTGCGAGACCCAGTGGTGCGGGACTTCCCTGGTGGCGCAGTGGTTAAGAATCTGCCCGCCAATGCAGGGGACATGGGTTTGAGCCCTGGTCCGGGAGGATCCCACATGCTGTGGAGCATCTAAGCCCATGCGCCATAACTACTGAGCCTGCGCTCTAGAGCCCACGAGCCACAACTATTGAGCCCACATGCTGCAACTGCTGAAGCCCGTGCGCCTAGAGCCCGTGCTCCGCAACAAGAGAAGCCACCGCAATGAGAAGCCCGTGCACCATGACGAAGAGTAGCCCCCGCTCTCCGCAACTAGAGAAAGCCCACGCGCAGCAACGAAGACCCAATGCAGCCAAAAATAAATAAATAAATAAAATGTGGTGGGGAGAAAAAGACCCATTGGTGGTCTCCAGGCCACAGGACGACCCCGATGACCCCCGCATCCTGCATTCACACCCTGGTACAGTCCCCTTCCACAAGGTTCCAGAGTTACTCTGTGTGCCTATAGAAGACAACCTCACTCGTGTATGTCACTTCTGAGATGACGTCATGAAAGACCTTGTTGCTTCTGTCCCTCCCTCAGCTGTCTTGCTCTGGGGCCAGCCAGCTGCCGTGTCATGAGCAGACTATAGAGAGGCCCAGGTGGGGAGGAACCAAACCTCCTCCAATGGGCACACGAGTAAGCTTAGGAGTGACTGTCCAACCCATCAATACTTCAGATGACTGCGGCCCTGGCCAACAGCTTGACCACAACCGTATGAGAGACCCTGCTATGGTCTGAATGTTTGTGTCCTCCACAAATTGTTATGTTGAAATCCTAATGCCCATGTGATGGTATTAAGAGGTAGGGTCAGGAATTCCCTGGCGGTCCAGTGGTTAAGACTCCAAGCTTCCACTGCAGGGGGCCCGGGTTCGATCCCTGGTCAGGGAACTAAGATCCCACAAGCCGCGTGGCAGGGCCAAAAGAAAACAACAACAACAAAAATAGAGGTAGAGGTAGGGCCTCCGGGATTTGACTTGTGCCCTTATAAAGGGGCCCCACAGAGCTCCCTAGGTCCTTCTATGTGAAGACACAACGAGAAGGCTTACACCCAGAAGAGGACCCTCTCCTGACCATGCTGGCACCCCGATCTCAGACTTCCAGCCTCCAGAACTGTGAGAAATAAATTTCCATTGATTATAAGCTACCCTGTCTGTGGTATTTTGTTACACCAGTCTGAACAGACTCAGACAGATTCTGAGACAAAACCACGCAGCTAAGTCATCCCCAGAGTCCTGACTCTCAGAAACTATGAGATAATAAATGTTTGTTGTTTAAAGATGTCAACTTTGGGGGTGATTTGTTATACAGCAATAGATGTCTAATACACCAACTCTATCTCTTTCTAACCGTAAGGCTTTAGAGCGTACTCTTTATAACAAAGGTTCTGGAACCTACTACTAAATGCTGTGTGATCTTGGGTAAGTTAGTCAACCTCTCTGTATCTCAGCTCCTCACCTGTGAAACGAGGATAATAATGTAGGTACCTACCTCCGGGAGCTGGTGCAGGACTCAATAGGACAATGCAAGTGCCTAGTGCACAGTCAGCATTGACGTCAGCTATACTTATTATCAAGCCAGCCAAGTCCCCTCTTAGTGTCAGTTTCCTCATCTGTAAAATGGGGATGTACCCCTTCTCTCCCAGGGCTCTTGGGAGAATGAAATAAGATGCTGGACGTGAAAGCACAAAGCTGTCACCACCCCTGGGCAGGTCACCTAGCAGTGGGGGTGTCCACGCAGTCCTTGATCCGCCAGTCCATGATGTAGCCAATGAGAGGGCAGGTGAGAAGGCACGACAGCTGCATGGCCCCAAAGACGGACGAGTAGAACTCAACTGGGCAGGGCAGGAAGAGAAGTGGGGTCAGGAGCTGACATGACAGATGCCAGCAGCCTAGTGGGCACTGTCACCCACGCCCAGCAGAGGAGAGAAAATGACAAAATCACCTTCTCTTCACCCCCACATTCTTAGATCCCCCAAATGCCCAGGGTGACAAGGGTGGGTCCAGGCTCCCCCGACAGCAGGCAGTGGAAGGGTGGGTGTGGGCAAGGACCCAAGCTTTTGTCCCCCTACCTGTCTCCGTCACCCTTTGTTTCAGGTCGTCCGTCTCTGTTGGGAGTGGAGGGGGAAAGCCAGGGTGAGAGGAGCTCAGCCAGGGTGACCCCCTGCCCTCCAGCCCCCGGGGGGCTCGGCTGCACCTCACCATGCTCCTGGCCGCCAGTCACGATGTACTCCAGCATCTTGTTCATCGCAGCCATGTAGAAAATGATCCGCAGCTGGGTCATGCCCATGGTGAGGAGGCTCCACAGGAAGATGGGGGAGCAGAGGCTCTTGCGCAAGGGCATGGACTCTGGGGAGACAGCAGGAGGCGCCCCTGAGCCCCAGACCTTCCACTTGCCTCCGCGTGTCCCAGCGGGTGCGGTTCTAGCAGAGGCTCTGACGCTATGACTTCGGCGAGGGATCAGTTTCTTCAAAAACGAGGGTTCCGCTTTACCGGCCTCCGAGTTCTTGCCCAGCTCTATCACTACCTCACTAGAGCATTTTCTTTTCTTTTTTGGCCACGCTGCATGGCTTGTGGGACCTTAGCTCCCCAGCCAGGAATCGAACCTGGGCCCTCAGCAGTGAAAGTGTGGAGTCCTAACCATGGGACCACCAGGGAATTCCCTCACTAGAACATTTTCAGGGGACCTCCAGGTGTGCACCGTAGGCTCGGCGTGGTAATAATAACTCGACCTACTACTTATTAAGCACTTGCTGTGTGTTGCACACTTGACAGGTATTATCCCATGTAATCAAATTGTACAACAACCCTATCTGCAGCACATTCTACAGACGGGGAGACTGCAGCTCAGAACGCGCAATGACTTGCCCGAGCTCATGGGGCTGGAAGGTGGGATGCAGGTGGGATGGACTCAGCTCACGCCTGTTAACAACTCTGCCATGGGAGGATCGGCAGTGGGGATCAGACTCATAACTTCACAGCATTTTCAGTTTGCAAAGAGCTTCCACGTCCCTGTCTTCATTCAATCCTCACAACTAACTTCCCTGTGAGGTGGGTGTTCTTACTGCTAGTTTAAGAGACAGGGAAGGGCTTCCCTGGTGGCGCAGTGGTGGAGAGTCTGCCTGCCGATGCAGGGGACACGGGTTCGTGCCCCGTTCCGGGGGGAATCCCACGTGCCGCGGAGCGGCTGGGCCCGTGAGCCATGGCCGCTGAGCCTGCGCGTCCGGAGCCTGTGCTCCGCAACGGGAGAGGCCAGAACAGTGAGAGGCCCGCGTACCGCAAAAAAAAAAAAGAGACAGGGAAAGTGAGAGCAGGGTTAAGTGATCTACCCAAGCCACATGGCCTGCAATTGGGAAGCAGGACTCAAACCCCCATCTCCTGACGCCCAGGCCCATCGTCCTTCCACTAGTCACAGAGCTGTCACCTTGCAAAGTGGCCCAGGCTGAAGGCAGGTGCAGCTCCTCCTGTAGCCAGCAGGAGGCGCCAAGCAACCAGGTGTCAGAGGACCCAGACTGGAGGCTGGCTCACCTGCAGTATCTGATGCAAGAGACTTGAAGGTTGCAGGGAGCCCTGAGGAAACCAGCCCTCCCACAGGCCTGGACACCCTGCCTCATTCTGGAAGCTGCCCCTCCCTCATCCCAGAAATCCCGCAGAGTACCCCTGAATCTGAGCTTCCCAGAGTTCCCTGGGACTTTGATTTGCCCCCATTCTAGAAACAGGGAGCAGGCCCACCTCTATGAGGGGGTGTGGTGAGAACTGAAGAGGAGAGGATGAGCACCTGGGCATGAGCTCACTACGCACAAGGACCCACCCTCTCCGTCCCCCACGGCCGGCACCTTGACCAGACACTCACTCTCAGCAGACTTTTCTGAGATGTCACGAACGTCCTGGGACGAGATGAAGATGTCTGCCCCCTCCTCCAGGCTGGGGGCCTTCTGGCTCAGCCGCTGGCCCACAGTGGTCACATAGGTGTAGAAGCGGTCACCTGTCACCTTGTGATCCAGGGCCAGCCCTCTGAGCTTGATCTTCTCCCTGCCAGTAGCCAGGCCACAGCACGTGGGAACCAGCCACACAGAGCCCCCCTTCAACAGCCTGCCTCTAGGGGGTGCCAAGCCCCCCTTTAACCAGCACTGACGGGCCCACTGACAAGCTCCCAAGGGCAGGGCTTGTGTCTGTGTGTCTCAGAGCCCGGCCCAGGGCCCAGCTCAGCACACGCTGAGTGAAGGATGGATGTGCCGTTTTCCACTCGGGCTGTAGCCACGGAGGCAGCATTGAGAACCCAAACTCCGGGGTGGGGAGGCGGAGGGAGGGATAAACTAGGAGGTCAGGATTAACATACACACACTACTATATACGAAATAGATAACCAACAAGGACCCACTGTGTAATACGGGGAGCTCTACTCAATATTTATAATAACCTATAAGGGAAAAGAATCTGAAAAAGTGTACCTATATATATATATATGAATCACTTTGCTGTACACCTGAAACTAACACAACATTATAAATCAACTATGCTTCAATAAATTAAAAAAAAAAGAACTCAGACTCTGGAGTTCTGATTCCAGCCTTAGATTCCCCCCTCCCCCCTTCAGTGGTACGACCTTAGGAAGGTCACTTTGTTCCCTGTGCCTTTGCTATGAATGGAGTTAATAACACAACCCACGTCACAGAGCTGACTGAGAATGAGCGCTGGGCACAGTGCCTGGCCCACAGGAGATGCTCCATCAGTATCAGCTATTTGACTGGCACCCTAGGTGCCTGGTTGTGGGGCATCACTCCAGCCCCCTGGGGAACTGACTGGGGGGGTAGGTAAAGTTGGCATTCAGGTTGCCCCACAAAGGGTGGGATTTCATTCCTCTGTTCCCCCCCTTTCTGGGTCCCCGTAGCACATGGCACTATTGCAACGGTCCCTCCTACTCTGATCCCATCCTCCAAACCTGGACAGAAGAAGACAGTCCCCACGTTTTGGCCGCCTGCTTTATGCCTGATCTACTCAGAACACCTGCAGGTGGGTGGGATCAGGCCCACGGTTCAGATGAGAAAGCGGAACTTGGAAAGCTCAGATGATCGGCAAATCTTGGTTGCTCTGAGTCCACAGCTGCTTCTGTCCATCACACCACCACACCCCAGCCTCCAGATCTGCAGCGGGGAGTCACCCTCCCACCCCACACACCCCAGTCACTCACTTGTAGTTGACTTCCTCCGGCGAGGGAAAGGCTTCACTCGGCCAGTTGAAGGCACAGTTCAGAAAGATGAGGCAGGCCAGGCTTGACCAGGTAAACATGATGGTCATGAAGGACACGCCGGCATCATAGATCAGCTGTCGGGGGAGGGGACAGGCCATGGAGGAGGCTGCCCAGCCCCAGGCCTGCGTCCTCCAGCTGGAGGTAGAATCCAGGCCCCAGAGACCTTAGAGAAGGTCTCTTCTACCCCATTCCTTGTACCCAATTTGCAGACAAAGAAACCAAGACCAGAAGTTAAGAGTTGGATCTAGAAGCCCCACCATCCTCTTCCTTTCTCACCCCAGCCCCCCTCAAGAGGTGTGAAATAGTTCACACACGGTGCCGAAGGGGCCGGCCACAAGCTCAAAATGTCTTTGAAATCTCAATTATTATCTTAAAAAGACACACCAGTGTTGCCTTTGACTCCATACACGTTTGTTTTCACATGAAAGTCATTTCATTTTATGTACGAGAGAGGACGATGAAAGCGCCTAACCGTGTTTTTCCTGCCCCTTCTGGGCACCCTCCCTGGGGGAAAGACAAACCCAGTCTGAGAAGCCGTATCTCACCTTGCACAGGTGTGACAACTGAAAGGGGAGGGGCATGTGCAAGCACTCTGCCCACAGCCTCCCAACCCCGGGACAAGCAGGTTCTCTATCGATTGGGATTCTGTGCCAACGTTGCAACTGCTCTAGAGAGGAAGCCAGGTATGTAGAAATGTCCTGCCTGCCACCCTCTGCCTGGGATGGCTGCTGTCCCCCCTCCACGCAGGCTCCAAGCTCCAGTGCTGCCTGGGAAAACTGCTCCTCCTGGGCCGCAGGCTTTGGGGCTCTTTCTTCCCCGGGAGCAGGACAGAACTTCAAAGGGCCACACCCGCCAAGATCTGGTTCCTCAAATCCCACTGCCTTAGTCAAGGGAACGGGGACCCCCAGCTCCAGGCCTGCTCCTACCTGAACAATTGTTGGTCACCCCCATCAGTGTGCTCTCCACCTCCTCTGGCGACGGATGCTGAGCGAGTGCCTTCTAAACCACTAAATTAACTGCCCAAGGCAGAATCTGAGGGGCATGGTGCGGCCCAGCTGGAAGGGTACTTTGATATCAGAGGGAGGAAAGAGGCCCCAAACTTGCCCAGAGCTAGAACTCAGGCCTTCCGGCTCTAGGTCCACCAGGCTGACCTGTCTAGGAGCTGGCCAGGCCTGAACTAGCTTGGTGACCTTGGACCCAAGTCATCCAGCTTCTTCAGGGCTGGGGAAGGAGATATGGCCTGAAAGGTGGGCTGAGGCCAAAGAGGCGAGGGCCTTGAAGGCATGTGAAGGGGTTGGACCTGATTCTGTAGGCGAAGCAGAGTGGGTGGATGAGCTAGTCCTCCAACTAAGGTCATTCTGGAAGTCACGTGAATGGCAGCTTAGAGAGGGAAAAGCTTGGAGGCAGGGAGATCAGCTGAGAAAGCACTGGCCCAGGAGCGAGGATGAAGGCCTGGACAGAGCAGCAGAGAAGTCAGACCCACTGGTCCACAGCAGCACCTGGGCTCTTCCCATGATGCTGCAGTGCTTTGCCCTGCTGTGGTGGGAACTGACCTCCGCCTGGCAGGAAGTAGGTCACCAGATATCCTACGCGCCCAGCCCCACCCAGGTCTTGCGTCAAGGCAGAAGGAAGGCCAAGCGACCTCACTGCCCACCAGCTGCCCATTCCCCAGGCAGCTCCGTACCTTGATTCCCGGGTACGTGATGGCAGAAGAGGCATAGGAGCCGATCATGAGGGCCATGAAAGTGGAGCGCAGGTTCCCAAACATGTTGGGCAGCTGAGAGAGGAGAGCAGTGTCAGTGAGCAGGGAGACCCTGACACTTGCCCAGGGCTCCCCTTTCTCCGCCCGAGCAAGCTTGGAAGCTTCTAGCCCAGTAGTCCTCAACGTGAGCTCCAGGAACACCAGCCCCAGAGTCGCAACAGAAAAGTTCTAAGGCAAAATCAGGGTCGGAAACTGGGCTGTGCTCCCCTCCCACACAAAGAAGTGCTCACAAAGAGAAGTTCTGTTTAACCCCATGGTTTCCCAAGTTACTTTTTTTTTTTTTTTGCAGTATGTGGGCCTCTCACTGCTGCGGCCTCTCCCGTTGCGGAGCACAGGCTCCGGACGCACAGGCCCAGCGGCCATGGCTCATGGGCCCAGCCACTCCGTGGCATGTGGGATCTTCCCGGACCGGGGCACGAACCCGTGTCCCCTGCATCGGCAGGCAGACTCTCAACCACTGCGCCACCAGGGAAGCCCCCAAGTTACTTATTTATGGAACCCCTTAATCATGACTCGCCTCTTAATAACCCATGGGTTAGGTGTTTAAGAAACACTAACCTACAGCAACACCTTTGACAGATGAGAACACTTGAGGCCTGGAGCGGGAAAGGAACGTACTTAAGCTCACAGAGCACGTTACTGACTTTCTCCCCTGTCCTGGCCATCCGAGTTCTATCCCAGAACCCAAGGCTGTGACCATGGCTGGCTCTGTAACAGGATGGTGCCCCTTAACCTTCTCGGTGGCCCCAGAGGCCCCCAGTCCATGGTTTCTACTGAGCCAGGACAAGTAACAGGATGACTAGGGAGGTGAGGGTGGGAGTAGGGGGGAAACAGGGCCAGGCCAGGTGTCCAGAAGAGGAGGCTCTGACCCACAGGGCAGACCCAGAATTCCTACCAGTAGAGAACTGACCGTGTGTTCTACTCACTGGCCTGAGCCGGGCCCTCAGGGGAGGGAAAAGCAAAGTCACCCAGCCCTTTGTGTGCTCCCACCTCTCCCTCCTCCCCCCAGCCCACAGATCCCACGGCTGGAAGCGTCTTAGATGCCATGCAAAGCTAAAACCCTCTCCACAGAGGGAAGAACGGGGCTCCAGAAGGGGATCACAAATAGCTCTGGAGGGGAAGGCGAATAAACACACAGAACTGACCCATCAACCTCGAAGCGGCTATGAAAAACAGCTGCGGCCGCCCTGACCCCCTGGCACCCTGTCTGTGCGAGGCGGGCTGCAAGGACGCCATGGAGAAGCGCTAGGGCCGGGGGAGCGGCGGGGGCCTTGGCGCCCCTCACTACCCCCCGCCAGGGTCCGAGAGAGCTGTCTCCGCCCAGCACGGCCCAGGCCGGCCTGGCTGGACCGGCAGGGCGCTGGCCGTCCCGGCTCGGATCTGTCCTGGCCCTGGCCCGCGAGCACCTAGGCCCGGGGGCGGCACAGGAGCCGGGGGCGGGACCGGAGCCGGGTCCTGTCATTGGCTGGAGATTACGGTGGCGGAGCAGGGGGCGGGCTGCGGGCGGAGAGCCCCCTAGGCCCCAGGGCAGGGTTCAAGGTTAGGCCCCGGAGGGCAGGGGAGAGAAAGGCTTTAGGGCCTTGAGCCAGGGTGCGCAGCGTGGAGAAGGGGCTGCGGAGGGAGGCGGGGATGAAGCGATCCGCTTCCTTAGAAAGTTGTGAAATGTCCTGGGCTGGAATTAAAGGCAGTTGCTGGGCGAGGTGAAATTCAGCCAAAAAACACCCAGTTTGGCGGTCAGGCGGCCCTCCTCTGAGGTAAACAGCCCGAGGCTGGCCGGCCAGGAACCCCTCCTCCCACCACACACGCTGAAGCCTTTAACCCTTCTGCACACTCACTCGCATATACACTTAGAGTAACACATGTAAGAGGTCAAGCCAAGTGAAAAAGCCCTTTTGTAGGTCAAGCACAGTCAAGTGTCGGCAGTATTATATGGTTCAACCTAACACACTCACAAATACAGCTACCTACCCATGGACAGCACCACATATACACGTGGCAAACACACGCCCACTGTCTCAAGCTGCCCACCGCCCTTACTTTCGCATTACCCAGTTTTAGTCTTTCCAGCACTTACGACTAGGGATATCATTTATTAGTTTACTTGTTTTTAGGGTTGTCTGTTCCCCCAATTCCTGAATATAAGTTCCAGAAAGGTGAAGAAGTCAGTTCTTTCTGTGCTGTGGCCCCAGGACAGAGTTCAACAGATGTATGGGCTTGGGACACACACACACACACACGTGCATTTGATCTGCGTCCACAGGCCCTTCTCCCACCCTCACCGTCACTCACTCCTGGGTGACCTGCTGCCGAGTTGGGACCTGTCATACTCACTGTGAGTGAAGAGAATGTTAGGCAGATGCCACCAAAACCATTCAGGGACAGGGCCAGGAATATCAACGGAGACAGAACTGGGAAGCGGAGAGGGATGAATGAGGCACTGGGGAGCTGTGGGAGGCTAAAGGCAGGAGCTGGGGTAACACCCACCTTCATCCCACCCATTCTTTTCCTGTGGGGACGCGAGAGGCCAGACATCTCACCTTTGGTGTCCCAAGAGGCCAGGGCCATGAGGGTGCAGGATGCAGCGAAGCAGGCGCTGTGGAGATGCAGGGGAAGGGGGAGGGGCTGAACACTCTGTGCCTCCCCTCCCCCTGCCGCACCAGTCCTGCCCTGCAGCTCCCCAAAGCCCCTTCCAGTTCCCCACAGCCCAGCCACCTCACCTGCCAATCAGCCGCATGGGCCGGGGCCCGAAGCGGTCCATGAGGATCCCCAGCGGCAGGGTGGTGGCGCTGAGCACGAAGGAGCCGATGGTGAAGCCCAGGTTGAGCATCTCTTCCTGCTGGTTACAGCTCAGCCACTGGTGCTGCTCATCCTGGCTGGTGTTGGTGGTGTTCACAGCTGAGGAGGGGAAGGGAAAGGCAGCACGTGACCGCGGGAGCAGCTGGGCACAGGACAGAGGCCTGGGATCGGGGGTCCTGCACTCAAGTCGCATGCCTCTGCTTGGCTGCTAACTGGTGACTTTGGAATTATGCCTACTCTGGTGGGGAAGGGGCTCCATAAGCGGCAGCAATCAGTATCTGACCCAGGAGGAGTCATACACCCAACCTGAGGCCTCAACTAGCTCACATGGAATCACGGACATCGAAGTATTTACCAAACTGAAATATTCACTCAGTGTCCAAGCTTAAGGGGTTGAGGATCTCCAATAGGATCCAATAGGAAGCACCCTCGAATCCAGGACAACATCAGTGGGTGATGCTCAAATGATGTAACAAGAATTCCCTTAAAACTTAGAGGACGCTTCCCCATACATGACGTTCTGATAAAATAAGAGCTACTGTTTGTTGAGCATTTAACTGTGTTCTAGGCACGTTCTCAGCGGTCACTGTATTAACTCACGACAGCCCCAGGAGTCAGCTAATAAAGTGTCCCCACTCTCCAGGTAATGAAACTGAGGCGCAGAATTAGGACCACGGCACTGCCCTCCGGTGCTCCTCTGCAAGTCCCCCTCCGAGAAGACGCGTCCTCCAGGTGAAAGGCCAACTTGGAGTTGTGTCAAGTTAATGAAAAAGGCTGGCGGCGTGGGAAGGAGGCGGGTTTCATTTCACCCCATGCTCGGTGAGTCACGAGGTGGCGGCTCCCCTGCCTCCTACTTGTTACTTAGGCATCACTGCCAAGGGCAAAGTCAGGGTGCACCTGGAAGGTGGACAGACCAGGGTCTGAATTCCCACCACCATCCCTACTAGCTGTGCAACCTTGGACAAGTAACTTCCTCTCTTTGAGGTTCAGGCCCCTTGCCTGTAAAACGGAGCAGAGAATGCCTAACCCAGGCTCCTTAGGAGATTCAGTTGGAGAAGGGTCCTGGCCCAGAGAGGGTGTCCTGAAACAGCTGATGAAGGGGTAGATGATGGCCCCCTGGGGGAGCCACGGTGTGGCGAGCCTCTTCTCTAGGTGCCGGGGAACTCACGGTGAGTAAGACAGGAAGCTCTCAGCTCTCCTGGGGCTTGTATTAGATAATAAACAAGGAAACAAATGGACACAGATATAAAGAGTCACAGGTGCTATGAAGAGAACAAAACAGGAAGATGTGATAGTGCTGAATGCTGGGAAGGGGAAGTATCTGCCCTCCGTGGTGACAGCGACCCCTGACTTCAGGTATCCAAAGGGCATGCAGACGGCAGAAAGCTGACATAAGGAAGAAGAGAATGAATTCTTTTCAAAGCATGAGTGCTGGCCAACCAGAGGAGAAAGCCCCTTGGGCAATGGGATGCTCAGGGGTTAGGGGTTTAAAGCACACAGTCTCTGGGGTTCAGGCTAGCCCCCCCCAATTTAGTGATCTTCATCGTCACTGTTCATTTCTCCACCAGGTTTGTCTGCACCTGTTCATTCAATCTACATACACTTAAGCGACATCTACTGTACGACAGGCACTGTGTCGGGACAGTGGGTAAAGCAGGAAGAAGCGCAATGCTAATTTAGACCAGAGGCTACAAACAGGTGACCAGCAATGAACCCCACCCATATTTTGCTTGGCTTGCAAATTTTAATTGGGTGCCAGTTTAAAATCAGGAGTTATCACCTAAAAATCTGGAAGTCTGGCTTCTCTTTAGTAAGTCAGAAGATCTGGCCATCGCTGGAGCCGAGGAGAGACCAGTCCTTTCCACCAGGGCTTGCCCTCTCTAAGTCACCCACGTCCTCACCTCTTCATGAGCTCTCAGACGTCTGCCATCTTCTATCTGCCCTGATTGGCCCTATTATTATTAGGTTTTCTATTGAAGTATATTTGACACGCAATATATTAGTTTCATGTGTACAACATAGTAATTTGATGTTTGTATACATTACAAAATGATCACGACAGTAAGTCTAGTTACCCACCAGATGTACTATTACTGACTGTATTCTCATATTGGACATTACCACCCAATTGTTATTAACTGCCCGGCCCCTGTTGGCATCTGAGTTTGCAGCCCCTGAATTAGACACGGTCCCTGCTCCTCAGTCTTTCACAATCAAATGACACTTTCCCTCACTAGCCCTCAACTAATTAATAGCTACTTTGTGCCACGCTTTTCCATATAGTATATCATTTAATCTTCACAACCTACGAAGTGAGTGTAATGATCCCCATTTTATAGACGATGAAGCTCCAGGAAGCAAGGTACGTCACAGTTACACAACTTCTTACAGGCAGGCCTAGATTCACACTCAAGACCCTCTCCAAAGCCAACACTTCCCCGTTCCCCCAATGGGCCCCTCTATCCTGAACAGGGCAGCTTAGTAAGTTTCCAAAGCCTGCGCTAGTGCTGGCGAGGAAATGTGTTCTTCTATTGGTGGAGAACTCCAGCCTGACCTTGCCGAATAACCCAAGGTCAATTAATGTATTCACTTCTCTGGTTTAAATTGATCAGCCTCTTGTGAGTTTGACTAATAAGAGCTAGTTCCTAAGGCCTGATGACTCTGAGTGGTTGGATAAAGCCAGACTTCTTTTTTTTTTGCAATGTACTTTCTATTTTATTTCTTTTTTTTTTTGCAGTACGTGGGCCTTTCACTGTTGTGGCCTCTCCCGTTGCGGAGCACAGGCTCCGGATGCGCAGGCTCAGCGGCCATGGCTCACGGTCCCAGCCGCTCCGCGGCATGTGGGATCTTCCCGGACTAGGGCATGAACCCGTGTCCCCTGCATCGGCAGGCGGACTCTCAACCACTGCGCCACCAGGGAAGCCCTGTACTTTTTATTTTTTATTAATTTTTATTGGAGTATAGTTGATTTACAATGTTGGGTTAGTTTTTGCTGTACAGCAAAGTGAATCAGTTATACATATACATATATCCACTGTTTTTTAGATTCTTTTCCCATATAGGTCATTACAGAGTATTGAGTAGAGTTCCCTGTGCTACACAGTAGGTCCTTATTAGTTACCTATTTTATTTTTTAATATTAATCATGTTTTTAATATTATGTTGAAATAATAATGTTTTGATATGTTGGATTAAATATGTTATGAAAAATTATTACAACGGTTTTTAATTACTTTTATTGTATTTACTTTTTCATATTTCTTCCCTTGTTTATTTTTTTAGAGTCTATTTCCTTTTCTCCCCCTAAATTGAAAGAAAGTTAATCAATAGCTCTTGCTACTTCTGTTTTCTTTTGCATTAAAAAAAATTTTTTTATTGGAGTATAGTTGATTTACAATGTCACATCAGTCCTTATTAGTTGTCTATTTTATATATAGTAGTGTGTATATGTGTGTATATGTGTATAAATTTCCCGATTTATCCCTCCCCCTCCCTTTCCCCCTTGGTAACCATAAATTTGTTTTCTACATCTGTGACTCTATTTCTGTTTTGTAAATAAGTTCATTTGTACCTTTTTATAGATGAAGCCAGACTTCTGAACCAAGAGGGAAGCCAAGCCAGCATGCAAAGACCTCTGTCCATGTCCATTACAACAGGAGAGGTCTCTGACATCTAACCTCTCCCATTTTATAGACAGGTGAAGCATGGGGTGCAACAGGGAAAACATACGCAGTAAGTTAGTGATAGAGGTGGGCTTAGAAGCGGGAGAAAATAGCGTTTCTCAAAGTGTGGTACGCACAGCATGTGCGCACTCAAAATGGGTTTAGAGGTACAGATGACCCTTGAACCTCAGGGGGTTAGGGGCCTCAACCCTTCCCCCGTGCTTTGGAAAATCCACCTGTAATTTAGTCAGCCCTCCCTTTGTGGGGTCCCTCCGTATCTGCGTTTCTGCAGCTGCAGATTCAACCAGCCACGGAGCGTGTAGTCCTGTACTATTTACTGTTGGAAAAAATCCTAAGCAGTTCAAACCCGTGTTCAAGGGTCAACTGTACCGGTAATGGTTTTTGATGTTTCATAGTTATTAGTTATTTGAATGTGTATCAGACACACATATACATATATGTATGTATTAGAAATATATACGTATGATGTATGTGTGTATGTGTGTCTAAGTAACATCAAACTCAAGGTTCCAAGAGTATTACACATTTTTTTTTAAACAGGATCTTTAGTTTAATTTAATTTAATTAATTAGTTAATTATTTTTTGGCCACGCCGCACAGCTTTCAGGATCTTAGTTCCCCGACTAGGGAATGAACCCTCACCCCCTGCAGTGGAAGCGCAGAGTCCTAACCACTGGACCGCCAGGGAAGTCCCAAGAATATTACACTTTAAAATGAGGCTTTTTATTTTTAAAAAAGTGGATTGATTTAAAAGGAAGTATTAAGTAAATAATAGTACCTATGGCACACAGAAATGGTAAAATCATGAAGGTGAACTGCAAATGACTACGTCTAGGAAACACGGGAGAGAGGATCATGGTTAAGCATTCTTCGTGTCCAAATTCTGGCTCACTAGCTGTGCTGCTGAAACTCAGAGGCTCTGCTATCCCATCTGTGAAATGGGGATAGTGACTGCAGCCATGTAAAAGGTGGGCTCTCAGGACTGCTGCACACACACAGTACTCACAAAATGATCCCAGGTCTCTGAGCCCTTCCTCACCATCCCCCACCCTTGCCCCATCATTCATTCTCCTGCAGCTGACATAGCCACATTCACCACAACACCCGCAGAACTGGGCTCTGGCTACTTGTCTTCTCTGTGACGGGGCTCCCCCAGGGGAACTCTTAATCCTAAGGCCTCGGAGAAAGGTTCTGGGGCTGAATACTCACTCGGCTCCTTATTTATTAGCTGTGTGACCTTGGGGAAATTACTTAGCGTCTCTGAGCTTCAGCTTTCCCTTCTATAAAAAGAGTTGTTGTGAGGACTAAAGATCTAACTAGCAAATAGTCAATGCTTGATGAACTTTAGCTACTGTTTTATTATTTTGGCACTTATGCTGGATATGCAGTTGTGTGTGAGAAGCTGAATTGCCCCTGCCTACTTCTGAGAAACAGTCCTCTTTAGCTGTGATGCCCCAACAGGTGGGTCAACCATCTACCCCAGGGTGTACCTCAAAAGAGGGAGAGCAGAAACCTGAGAAGACAGAGGGTGTGGCCAGGGAACCCCAAAGGCAACACTAATGAGCACCTCAGTAATGAACTTGGGACTTCCCTGGTGGTCCAGCAGTTAAGATGCCACGCTTCCATTGTACGGGGCACAGGTTCAATCCCTGGTCATACAAAAATGAACTCCAAATGGATCAAAGGTTTAAATATAAGAGCTTAAACCTTAAAACTCTTAGAAGAAAACACAGGCGTAAATCTTTGTGACCTTAGATTAGGCAATGGTTTCTTAAACATGACACCAAAACACAAACGGCAAAAGAAAAGACGGCTTGGACTTCATCAATATTAAAAACTTTTATGCTCCAGACCTAGAAAACAAACTTACGGTTACCAAAGGGTAAAGGAGGGGAGGGATAAATTAGGAGTTTAAGATTAGCAGATACAAACTACTATAGATAAAACAGATAAACAATAAGGACCTACTCTATAGCACAGGGTACTATATTCAATATCCTGCAATGAACCATAATGGAAAAGAATATGAAAAAGAATATGTACATATATGTGTGTGTACATATATATACATATATATATATGAATCACTTTGCTGCACACCAGAAACTAACACATTGTAAATCAACTATACTTCAATTTTTAAAAAATAATCCAAAAAAAGAAAGAAACTTTTGTGCTCCAAAGGACACCATGAAGAATATGAAAAGAAACCCATGGTGGGAGAAAAATGTTGCAAAAACTATATCTGATAAGGGACTCGTATCTACAATACAAAGAACTCTTACAACTCAATAATAAAAATAACCCAATTTAAAAATGGGCAAAGGGGGCTTCCCTGGTGGCGCAGTGGTTAAGAGTCCGCCTGCCGATGCAGGGGACGCGGGTTCGTGCCCCGGTCCGGGAAGATCCCACATGCCGCAGAGCGGCTGGGCCCGTGAGCCATGGCCGCTGAGCCTGCGCGTCCGGA